>NC_056731.1:446916400-447235150 GCF_019279795.1 Protopterus annectens | reverse complement strand
CCATGTTTGGATGGATTTGGATCAGGGTGATTGCAGTTTATAGGTCTCCTTTTTGCTGGGATTTATGTAAGACCCCTAAAGTGGGAAGGATGAAAGTTTAAAAATAAAACATCCTTTATGAAAGGTCTGAGGTGGAAGATTATGTATGTGGTTATGCTGATAAGAACTGGAAATTCCTGTGTTAACACTAATATACAGTAGATAGTTTATTGGACTGTGCTGTAGAAGCTGAATCTGTGGACAGGTTTACTGGGCTGTGTAAAGTAGGGCTCACTAGTGTTGGATTAAAGTACTTTAATAATGTTGTAGGTGGAAAACTGTTCAATGGGTGCATTTCATGTACAATTTGAATGGAGTGGCTTGATGTGTAAGATCTGTATAGGCATGTGTTTCTGTTTCTGAAGTCTGCACAGCCAAAGTACATAATTACTCGTGCATTCCTCGGACGAAAGCCTGGGGTCATTCTTGGTGTTGCCAAACAAACTTGTGGTTGTGTGTGTGAAAGGGTGAGTGTGTGAGTTGAGTGAGTGTGGTTTGTGAGTTGAGTGAGTGTGGTGCGTGAGTTGAGTGAGTGTGGTGCGTGAGTTGAGTGAGTGTGGTGCGTGAGTTGAGTGAGTGTCTGAGTTGAGTGAGTGTGGGGGGTGAGTATGGGGGGATAAGTGAGTGTGGTGGGTGAGCGAGTGTAGGTGGGTGGTGAGTGAGTGTAGTGAGTGAGTGTAGGAGGGTGGTGAGTGAGCGGTTGAGTGTGGGTGAGCGAGTTGAATGTGGGTGTGAGTTGAATGTTGGTGAGTGAGTGTGGGTGGGTGAGTGAGTGTGGTGAGTGAGTGTGGGTGGTGAGTGAATGTGGGTGAGTGGGTGAGTGTGGTGAGTGAGTGTGGGTGGGTGAGTGAGTTGAATGTGGGTGAGTGAGTGTGGTGAGGGTGGTAAGTGAGTGTGGGTGACAATGTGGGTAAGTGAGGTGTGGTGGATGACGGTGAGTGTGTTGAGTGAGCGTGGTGAGTGAAGTGGGTGGTGAGTGAGGTGGGTGAGTTTGAGTGAGTGTGGTGAGTGAATGAGTTGAGTGTGGTAAGTGAGTGGGTGAGTGTGGTGAGGTAGGTGAGTGAGTGAGTGAGTGTGGGTGAGTCTCATTTTTGGATGTAATTTCTAAATTTTGTAAACTTTGTTTTTGTATTGTCATATTGCTTTACATTGCCCTACTGATATAACAAAGTACAGGCAGAAGCACAGTAACAGCTGCAAAAACTAAGAGCATAAATTTGCAATAACCATGCTTTTACATTAATTGCATGTTTTTACATAAGAAGCAGATGTCTGTCACAATTAATCGACAACACTACATCAGATTACAAGTAGTATGCAATACCATAATTTTTTAAATTATGTCTTAAAAAAGCATGTTGGTGCTGTCATGCAAGTCTGTAAAATATTTCATGTTTATAGTGTGTCATTTGTTAGCTATTTAATCAAACGGGAAGGAAAAATAAGTGGGAGTTTGATGCTTTGCAAAACAGTGATTATTCCCAGTGCTATGTAGCTTGGTTCTAAATTTGACAGGAGGAGTGCAACAAAAAAAGTGTCCCACTGTAAGGAGGGAAAGGCTGACAAGAAAACAGTATATTACTCTAGTCACCTGCTGTGAGCTGTCAATCACATGCAGATAATGGGTCAAATTACCCTTAGATCTTTGACAGCTAGGGAAGGTAGGTGAGAAGTGGGAGGGGAGATGCCTTGAAGAACTAGATTTCAGCCTTCACAAAAGAAAGCAAGTTAGCATTTCTAAGAAACAAAAGCAATGAAATGCACTTTTCAGTTCTGTTCTGTAGCATTTCCACTGCTTGTGTTTGAAGTAGTCATTGAAAAAGGATGACATTTTAACCAAAAGTAGGGGACTTTAAGACAGCAGTGAATACCTGTTAAGTCAATGAAGTGACAGCAGCTTAAAGGAAAATGTGGCAGATCTGATGCAATTTTTTGGAGACAAACAATGCATTCTGGGATACTTAGAGGCAGAGTAAACAGTCTGAATTATTTCAAAATGCCAGCCCCATGTGGTCAGAGTCAGAAATTGCATATAAAAATATCTAAAAAGCTCTAAATAGTCCCAGAGTGCTGTTAAAATGTAGGAAACGCCAAACCATGATGAAATAAATATGTTTTTTGAGTCTGAGGGTGCGGTTGTCCTTTAACTTTGTCCTGAACTTCTGAGAAGTACATAACAAACAGCAAGGGGCCCAGCACTGACCCTTTTGGCACCCTGCTGGTGACAGGTCAGCTGGTTGATATGGAGTCACCCACTTAGTGTGTGACAGACATGTCAGTCAGTTGGAAACCCATCTTACAACAAAGGGGTTTACATTCAGTTTGCCAAGTTCATCTGTAATGCCAGAGTGTGGGATTGTGTCAAAGGCCTTTGCCAAGTCAAGGTACGCTGTGTGCACAGATATACCCTGGTCACATTTTCGAAGAAAATTACCAGGTTTAACAGGCATGATCTGCCCTTGACGAAGCTGAGCTAGGTCGGATCCAGGGTTTGGAAGTCACCTATGTCTTTATTTATGAGGTCCATGATGATACGTTCCACGGCTTTACTGATGCTGGTCAGACTTACGGGTCTATAATTCCCCAGGTCTGTTGCTAAGACACCTTTGTGGAGGGGAATAAAGTACAGTTTTGTACCTACCATAAATGTAGATGTCCGATAGATATGCAACTGCAGTCCTTACATATGGGTTGTCCTGCCTCAGGCAGCCCTCGGTCGGCCGGATTCCAAAGTCTGGGTCCGACGTCGGCTGATGTCGCCTCCTCACCGACGTCAGAGCGGCAGGGGTATAAAAGTATCAGCCGACACCATCTTCTTCAGTGTTTCTTGCCCCAGATGCCAGGTGCCCTCCAAGGAAGGCTAAAATTAGAACTGGAATAAAAATTTCCAGACATACACAATAGCAATAAACAGATACACCATAACAGATATCCCCAGCTAAGTAAAAAAGGAGGAAAGTGGACCCAATGTACAGAGGGGAAGGAGGGTGGGAAAACCTGACTGCAGTTGCATATCTATCGGACATCTACATTTATGGTAGGTACAAAACTGTACTATGTCCTTCAAGAATGCAACTGCAGTCCTTACATATGGGTTGAATACCATAGCCAAGCTGGGGGTGGTAGGCTCTAAGATAAGGATGGTGTAGCTAAAATGCCCTGCAGGACTGCCGAAGCAAAGCCTGCTCGGGATCTGGAATATAAAGGGAGGTTGTAGTGCTTAGAAAATGTATGCACGGAGCTCCATGTAGCAGCTTGTAGAATGTCCTTTGTAGCCACCCCTCTTAGAAAGGCTGTGGAGGTGGCTGTAGCTCTGGTGGAGTGTGGTCTGACATTGGCTGGCACACCCTTTCCATGGTAGGAATAACAAAATCTGATGCAATGTCCAATCCATTTTGAAATTGTTTGTTTGGAAATTGCTTTTCCTTGTACCCCAGGAGCGTAAGCTACAAATAGTTGGTCAGACTTTCTGTTGGCCTTAGTTCTGTCCAAGTAGTAGCGCAGTTGTCTGTGAATGTCCAAAGTGTGCAGCAGTTTTTCCCCTTTATTTTGAGGATTGGGGAAGAAAGTAGGCAGGTGAATTGCTTGATTTAGAGACACCCTGGAGATCACTTTTGGCATAAAAGAAGGATTGGTTCTTAAAGAAACCCTGTCCTGATGAAAAATGAGGAATGGAGGAACTGCCATGAGGGCCTGTATCTCCGAAACTCTCCTTGCTGAGGTTATTGCCAACAGGAAAACAGTTTTCCAGGAAAAGAAATTGTAATTCTGCAGATGCTGCTGGCTCAAAGGGAGGAAGAGTTAATTTTTCCAACACGAAATTGAGGTCCCATGCAGGCACTGGTGGTTTTCTGGGAGGCTTGATATTCTTTACCCCTCTTAGAAATTGTCTCAGCAAAGGATGTGAGAACACAGGAGGATCGGTGTTGTATCTTGCTGAAATAGCTGAAGCATGTATTTTTATGGAAGAATATGAAAGTCCATTATGCAGCATCTCTGCCAAGTATTCCAATATCTGTGGAATGTTCATTACTGATGCAACCTGTCCCTTGTTGGTATTCCAGATGCTGAATCTCTTCCATTTGGCCGAATAAGCTTTTCTGGTGGAAGGTCTGCGTGCTTCCAGTAATATCTGTTGAACTTCCTTGGAGAAGGAGATATGCGGAGACATCATGGGACCCTCCAAGCTGTCAGGCGCAGAGTTTGCAGGTTTGGATGAACCGTCCTGTAATTGTGCTGAGTCAAGAGTGGAGACCATAGAGGCAGGGTCCACGGTTTGGTGCAAGTTAAGCTCCTTAGTAGTGGATACCAGTGCTGTCTTGGCCAATCTGGAGCTATTAAGATGCCGTTCGGTTGCTCTGCTTTGATCTTCAGCAACACCTTGGTCATCAATGGTAGAGGTGGGAATGCACAGATTTTTAGAGAGTTCCAGCTGAATGAGAGAGCATCTATTTTCCAAGCTTGTGGATGATGTGACCTCGTGCAGACCTTTTTCAGATGATGATTGAGGTGGGAGGCAAAAAGGTCTACGTCCGGCCTCCCCCATGCAGAAGTTATTTGTACAAAAATGTCTGGATGCAACATCCATTCGTGTGGATCCAGGATGTTTCTGCTTAGACTGTCTGCTAGAACATTGTCCCTGCCCGGAACAAACTGGGACTGTAGCTGTATGTTCAATTTCAGGGATTTTTCCCAAAGAGTCACTGTTAGTCTGCAAAGGGGATAAGAATGAGTACCTCCCTGCTTGTTTGTGTACCACATAACAGTGGTGTTGTCTGTTCTTATTAGTAGGTGGCCTTGCTGAAGATATTTTCTGAAAGCCTCGATTGCATGCATTACTGCTAACATCTCTTTTTGATTGATGTGCAGATGTACTTCCTGGGGAGTCCATTGCCCTTGAATACATCTGCCCTCCATGTGCGCCCCCCATCCATGGTCTGAGGCGTCTGTTGTAATGGTTTGGTTTGTTTGAAGCTTGTTGAAAGGCATACCTTTGTTTAACTGGCTTGCTTGGGCCCACCACAAAAATTCCCTTTGTAGACATGGGATGAGTGGGATAATTGCTTCTAAGTTGTGGCTGTGTTGAAACCATAAACTTTTTAGGTACCATTGTAGTTTTCTCATGTGTAGTCTTGCCAGTGGAATCAGTAGAATGCAAGATGCCATGAAACCCAGGGCCTGCAGGATTTTCCTTGCAGTCATCTGGGTGAGCTTTGCTAGGCTTTTGAAGTAATGTGGTAGTTGTTCTTGCTTCTCTTCTGTGACGTAAGCCATTTGAGATTCTGTGTCTAATTTGGCTCCTAGAAATGTTATTTGTTGGGATGGCAGCAGTTTTGATTTTTGTAAGTTGACTGTGTATCCCAAAGCCTGTAGTAAGTGAATGACATAATTCAAGTTTTTTGTCAAGGCTTGCTTGCTGTCCGCTTGTATAAGGCAGTCGTCCAGGTAAGGGTATATTTGTATCCCCTGGAGTCTGCAATGTGCAATTACTGATGCCAGGCATTTCGTGAATACTCTGGGCACAGTAGATAAGCCAAAGGGCAATGCTGAGAATTGATAATGCTCTGACCCTGCAAGAAATCTGAGGTATCTTCTGCAACTGTGTCTGATTGGGACATGCAGGTATGCCTCCTTGAGGTCCAGAGTAACCAGCCAAGACCCCTTGCCCAGCATGGGAAGCAGTTGCTGTAGCGTCAGCATTTTGAATTTTGGTACAATGAGAAAAGTGTTTAGAGCGGACAAGTCCAGTATAGGTCTCCATTGCTTTTCTTTTCTTGGAACAAGGAACATTCTTGAGTAAAATCCCTGGCCTTGTTCCTGAGGAGGAACCTTTTCTATTGCTTTGATTTGTTTCAGCTTTGTAATTTGTTTGAATGCCTCTGCCCTTTGATTTTGTGGCAGGTTTGGCATGCCTTGTCTTGTTGGTAATGTGTGGAAGTGGAACCTGTAGCCTTGGTCTATTATGTCCAGAATCCATTTGTCCTTTGTTAAAATGTGCCAGTTTTTTGAAAATAAGGATAATTTTCTGCCTAAAGGTGCTTGTCTTTGAGCCTTGGTCGGCGGTGTCAAAGGCAAGTCATTGTGATTGTCCCTGTGGGGCAGGGGAAGTCCCTGCGCCACCTCTCTGATTAGTCGGTTGCCATTGGCGTCCCCGGTAGGAGCCTCTGTATTGCCCTCTTCCTCGGCCACGCCTGTTTTTTCCCCTTTGAAATTTGTCAGTGTCCGGAAAGGACCAATTCCTAGAAGGCCAATTCCTGCTGAACCTAGGAGGCTGAACTGGAGGAAATCCTTGACTGTTTGCACTGATTTAGCCTTTTCCTCAATTGACTTCAACACATCCTGAGCATTAGTACCAAATAGCTTGTGCTTTTCCAGAGGAGAAACTAGAAGCTTTGCTTTAACATGATCTGGTAATGGCTGTTCTTTTAACCATGCATGTCTACGTATGACGGCCCCTGTCATAGCTGCCCTACATGAAGCCTCCAATGCATCATATCCACACTGAAGAAAATGGTTGCTAACCTGCTGTGTGTTGTGAAACACATCCTGCAAGGCCTTCCTATCTAAAGGCTCAGGAGAAGCTAACTTTTTCTGCAAGTCATCCATCAAGAAATCCTGATACTGAAACATATGAAAAAGGCAATTGAGGGCTCTCATAGACAGTGTGGTAGAGGTATAAACTTTTTTGCCCCACCTCTCCAGGGATCTAGCTTCCCTGTCTGAGGGCAAGGGATTCTTGGCCGTGGATGTAGTGACCCCCTTGGGCCCCTGGGAAATTGTTTCAAGATCAACAGCATGGGCCTTAAAGAAATGTTTATGAGTTTCAGGAACCCTGTAGTATCTGTCCGGCTTGACAGGAGCAGGAGGGAGAGAATCAGGAGAAGCACTCGAATCTGAGTACACATCATCCAGAACATCAAGCACTGGAGGGATAGCTAAAGGCCTGTGTTGTGGTAGTTTAAGGAAGGTACGAAGCCGCTTTCTGGAATCGGAGTATTCCTGGCCTTGCCACTGAAAGTGTTCCCTCATGGAGTGAAGAACTTCCCCAAAAGAAATATCCTCAGGAGGGGAGGCAGAGGGGATAGAATCCTCCGCATCAGAATCCTCGTAGGCCTGGAAGGACTCTTCCTGGGTATCTGAGTGATCAGAGTCACCAGAGGCTACCATCTAAAGAAAGGGTGTCAGTATGCTCAACCCTGGGCCTTTTGTCAGAAGGTGGCTGAGATCCTCTTTCAGGAAGGGCCTGGGAGCCTCTGATTAAAGAAATTAAATCTGCAGCTAAAGACATGATTTGTTTGTCAGTAGTGGGCTGAGGCAGAGCTTTAGGAGGGTGAGACTTAGCCCGGCTAGCAGCCTTAGCATGTGTGTAGGCCTTGATAGACATAGACATAGGGGGCCTAGCTGCCCCACGTGCTGGAGTAACCTTGTCCACTGGAATGGTCTCCGGTAAATCTTGGGCTTCAGAATCTGGAGGAAAATCAACCACCGGCGCAGGCTCCAGAGTAATCGGTAATGCGGTGTCGTTGGTCTGGAGCAGTGGAGGAACCACCTCAGAAGATACTGATGCACTCGCGGTAATTTTTGGCATGGAGTCGGTGGAAGTCGCGGGCCGAGGATGTCGGTCCCGGTCCTTCCGTTTTTTGGAAATATGAGTTGTCGGTTGTTCCGATGGCATGGTATAGGAGAAACTGTCGCCGAAAAAGTCTTCAGCAAACTCTGCCCGGCGCCTGAGTGTGCGCTTATTGAAGCAAGCAAAGGCGGCACAGGCCGAGACGTCGTGGTCTGGGCCAAGGCAGGGGAGGCAGTAAGAGTGGAAATCCTTATGAGGTATTTGTTTACCACAAGACAAACAGTTATTAACTTTTTCAGATTTTTCTGACATCGGCTGAGGCAAGAAAAAGATCCCCAACCGGGTACTTAGCTTTTTTGATGAGTTCGGATACGAAAAACACAGGAGCTGACCGACCGGCACTTGTGAACTGCTTCTGCTTCGGGCACCGCATGGCAAGAAAAACTGAAGAAGATGGCGGCGGCTGATACTTTTATACCCCTGCCGCTCTGACGTCGGCGAGGCGGTGACATCAGCCGATGTCGGACCCAGACTTTGGAATCCGGCCGACCGAGGGCTGCCTGAGGCAGGACAACCCATATGTAAGGACTGCAGTTGCATTCTTGAAGGACATCTATTGCTGTTCCATTCCACAAGAACAATGCCAGTGGTTGGGCTGTGATTGAATACGGTACATAATGGTGATGCTAGTTCATGTTTTAGTTTGTTTACAAGACAGCCTGGGATGTCGTTTGGTCCCATAGAGGCTGTGCTTTTTGCTTAGACAAGGCATTAATGACCTACTCTTCTGATATGTAGGATGGAGGGGCAAGGTTTGTGATAAGTCTGGAAAGGATAAGGGAGTGAAATTATCACCAAATCTGTCTGCTAGCAGATTTGCTGTCTCTGTGGGATCAGTGTGTGTGTGATACCGTTTAATCATTAGTTTGGCACATGCTTGGGTCTTACCTTTTAAGCTATGTACGCAGCTGTAAAAGGCTTTATGATTATTCTTGGCTGTGATTGCTAAGTTTTTCTCAAATATACCCTTGGAAGATTGGACATGTTGTCTTATTTTCCTGCTGATGAGGGTGCTTTTCCATTGTTGTAGCCAAGCCTCAGTTTTCTTAGCAACATTTTGCGTTTGTTGTAAAGTCTATTGATGCTGGATGTCCACCAGGGCAGCTATTTTTGAACTTGAGGCACTGACTTTGATTCCCTCTGGAACAGCTGAGTCTGCACACTTATACAAGTGAATGTAGACAGCTTTAGTGTAAGCTTTGGTGCAGTTACCACTTCCAGCTAGGGGTGGGGCTTGGAATGCATTTATACCTTCCCCTAGGAAGCTATAGTTTGCTTTGGTGAAGTTTTTTAATCTGATTTCGCCCTCTGCGAGTTCTGATGTTAGTCCCAGTTCAAAGGCAACTGCTTTGTGGTCAGACTAAACTAATGAGGGTCTGACAGTTGCAGTGGTGCATCTGTTTGTCAAGTTACTGAGGACCAGTTCTAAGACATTTGTTCCTCTTGTTGGGGTTTGACCAATTTATTCCATGGCATTTCAGTTACCAAAATCAAGGAACATTTGTGCTAGTGAGTTAGGACTAGAGTAGGTTTCCCAGCTGATGGTGGGATAACTAAAATCCCCCATGAACAGAGTGTTTGGCAATATTTGGACTGACTCCAGTTTGGTCAAGTAGGACTTGTGTGGATCATGATCCATTGAGGGGGCTCTATAACTATCTATGACTTGAACGGGGGACTTACCCAGAATAAACAGATATGGAGTAAACTCCATGGAGTTGTCCAGTCTATCTAGTTGGGAGGTAAACTTACCCATAGTATAGATCAAAATATCGCCTCCTTTGTTCACACATGTTCATTTTTTTATCTGAATATGTGGAAGACATTGCAGCCTTGCATGGCCGGGGTAATTTCCAAAGCCCTGAAACAGATTTCTATGACTGCACAGACATCAACATCATCCAGTATCATAAGTGCTTCCAGGGTGTCCAGTTTTTGGCTTAAGCTTCCAGCATTTAGCAGCATAAACCTTATTTTGTTATGGATGGCAATTTTCACATTGGCAATCTTCTTTTTGAGACCTTGTCTAAATAGGTACTATGGGGGAGGCAAGAGCCTTTGCCAGCAGCCGAAAGCCTAGTGGTAGCAGGTGGAAACAGTCTTTAGTAAAGCAGTGAGGTTTGTCAACCATGTCATCCCAGGCTGACAAACTGGATCCCCTTTGAATGACACCAAAAACTAAGCCAATTATTGAAATCAATCATTTTTTGGTTATAATGTGGCATCATTCCTGGTGAGGGTAATATGCTGCTCAAGGTTAGAGACATACCTGCCTGAGACACATACTCCATGATTTAAATCATGTCTGTCTTCAGATAGTCCAGTGAGGTACGTCTCAGGTCATTCTCTTCAACATGAGCTATGACAGAGTCATAATGGCACTTGTTACAGACATGAGTGCATGTGTGACCTGACGAATCCTAGCACTGGTCCGGCAGCTGATCATGACTTTCTCCTAATCTAAACTGGTGAGTGGGATATCTGTGCGTCTTACTATGGAGTCTGGCAATGACAACAAAATTTGGTTTTTGAGTGTTACGCCTTAAGGTCTTGGAAGGTGAAATACCAGTGATGCTTTGTGCCTTGGGTGCTCTGGGAACTGTGGTAATTATAGCAGTCTTTTGTTTTGGAGGTCTCTGGTATTTCTGTTAAGTTTTTTGAAAGAACCTCCATGTATGTTGATTTATAGGTTGGATGCGTACTGTGTGCATGAGTAGTAGTGGGTGAGTTGACAACCTCTTCAATGTCACTGTTTTGAGTGTGAGAGAGCAGGGATTCAGGATTCTTGGTGCAGGATACATCTCTTGCACTCTGTTCTAGAGTGAGTTATTGGTAGACAGTTATCAGTGTACATGAGGCAGTTGCTATACTGCCTCAGGTGACCCAGGTCAACAAGGCTGGCAGGAGAAACAAGGGTACTCCAACCACTCATAATGCTAGGTTTGAAGAACTGTTATCACAAAACGGGTGCTTTCAGGACTGATTTAGGAGGTGCTATGTAGATGGGTGCTTCTGACGGGGTTTTTGGTTGGTGGTTTAATAGGCCACAGCTCACTAGCAGTACTTCTTACACCAGAGATGTATTAAAGATGACGACTATGCTAATGTACTACACCAGTATCGAAAAGAAAAACTGTAAAAATTACCTGTCTGGCTATGGCTCACAACTGCACCTCAATGCGCAAATGAGTAGAAACTCGCTCAAAAATGGGGCTTAAATACCAGAAGCTAAAACTTTAAAAACATTTTTACAAAGCTCAAAAGAACCAATGAGTGTGCTTACTCAAAGCCCTAGACCAATCACTCTTCACCAGATAGGTTCCAATCAGCAGACTTCTCTCACAAGGGTGGAGAAGGGCCCTTCCAATCAAAGATGGCTTGGAAAATGTGCTCAGCATACAACAGCCACTACAAACAGAACCAGATGCAGCAAACCTGTAGCTGGACTATGCTACAGCTCCTAGCTACACTAATTTAGGTGGGGAAACACTAAAAAATCTTTTTAAACAGCAAAACACTAAAGAATGCTTTAAACAGCAAAAGTACAGTTTTGTACCTATCATAAATGTAGATGTTCGAGTGTACACCCTGCTGCAGTCATCACACTTGGGTTATCCTGTCATCAGGCGGTCCTCGCAGTCGGCTGGAATTCCAAAGACTTGGTCCGGCGTCGGTTGCTGTCGCTTCTTCCCTGACGTCAGTGCGCCAGGGGTATATATAATGCAACCGACGCCATTTTCATCAGTTTTTCTTGCTGCCAAAAAGGTGGTCAGTAATTAGTACCAAATTGAGTAAACTTTGCACCAACACAAAATCCCTTCAGCTGTAAGCAAGGTATTGTAGAAATTTAGCTAGTTAGATAAGAGGGGATGGAGGGAGGGTAACCTGGACTGCAGCAGGGTGTACACTCAAACATCTACATTTATGGTAGGTACAAAACTGTACTATGTTCATCGTGTTACCCTGCTGCAATCATCACACTTGGGTTGAATCCCAAAGCTAAGGATGGGTGGAGGAATCATAGAGGGTTAGAGGGGGCTAGAAGGCCCTGCAGAACTACAGTGGCGAAGCCCGCCCTAGTCTTAGAGTAAAGTGGTAAGTGATAGTGTTTGGTAAAGGTGTATACTGAACTCCAAGTTGCAGCTTCCAAAATCTCCTTGGTTGGAACCCCCTGAGAAAGGCTGTAGAAGTAGCTGTTGCCCTGGTAGAGTGGGGCCTAATGGTAGCAGAAACTGGTTTTCCATGATGGGTATAGCAGAAACGTATGCAATGACCTATGAATTTGGAAATGGTTTGTTGTGATATAGCCTTCCCTTGTGAAGCTGCAGCATAGGATACAAAGAGCTGGTCAGATTTTCTGAAAGCCTTAGTTTTGTCCAAGTAGTAACGAAGTTGCCTGTGAATGTCCAAGGAATGCAGGAGTCTCTCACCTTTGTTCTGTGGATTTGGGAATAAGGTGGGTAAGTGGATGGTTTGATTTAAAGCCACACTGGAAACCACCTTAGGCATAAAGGAAGGATTAGTTTCTAGAGAAACTCTGTCTTGATGGAAAATGAGGAAAGGTTCCACTGCCATTAGTGCCTGTAGCTCTGAGACTCTTCTAGCTGAAGTTATTGCTAGTAGCAAGGCAGTCTTCCATGATAGGAACTGTAGATCTGCAGAGAAAGCTGTCTCAAAGGGAGGTAGTGTTAATTTTCCAGAACAAAATTGAGGTCCCATGTTGGTGTAGGTGCTCTCCTGGGTAGTCTAATGTTTTTTGCCCCTCTGAGGAACTGCCTTAGAAGTGGATGTGAAAATAAGGGTGGATCCGTGTTGTAGTGGGCTGAAATAGCTGAAGCATAGATTTTAATGGAGGAGAAAGAAAGTCCTTTGTGCAACATCTCAGTTAAATACTGCAGAATGTGAGGCATGTGAGGCTGAATTGTGTCTTGGCCTTTGACTTGGTTCCAGGCACAAAACCTTTTCCATTTGTCCGAATAAGCCTTCCTGGTGCTTGGCCTCCTAGCTTCCAGAATAACATCCATAACTGCTTGGGAAAGAGGAGCTGGCTGGATGCTTAGTTGATTTGCCATGCAGCCAGATTTAAGGTCTTGAGTTGGCTGTGAAGAATCTGATTGTTTTGTTGTGTGAGCAAATGGGAAATATGTGGTAATATCCAAGGTGGGCCGTGGGCCATGTTCCTCAATAGTGGGTACCAGTGCTGGTGTGGCCAAGTCTGGGGCTATGAGAATCAGTCGTGGTCTCTCCTTTTTGACTTTCAGAAGAACCTTTGTGAGGAGAGGCAATGGAGGGAAGGCATATACTGTCAGGTTTTTCCAAATGAAAGAGCGTCCACTTTCCAAGCTTGATGGTGAAGTGTCCTTGTACAAAATTTTGTTAGTTGGTAGTTTTGAGGACTGGCAAACGGGTCTATGTCTGGAAGGCCCCATTTTTGAGTTATCATTGTAAATACTTGTGGATCTAGTTTCCACTCGTGGGGATCTTTGATGTTTCTGCTGAGGTCGTCTGCCAATGTATTCTTCTTTCCTGGCAGGAATTGAGCTTGTAACTGAACTTGGTAGGCCAGAGCTGTGTTCCATAAGATCATTGTTTGCCTGCATAGAGGGTAGGAGTGAGTACCCCCTTGTTTGTTTATGTACCACATTACTGTGGTGTTGTCCGTCTTTACTGTAAGTTGTCCTGGATGTAATAGATTCTTGAAGGCTGTCAGAGCTTTCTGTACAGCTAGCATCTCTTTTTGATTGATGTGCAGATTCCTTTGATCTGCAGTCCATACACCTTGAACGCACTGTCCTGCCATGTGTGCCCCCCAGGCGTAGTCTGATGCATCTGTTGTGATAGTTTGCCTTGCTGGGGGCAAGGTGAAAGGCTGACCCTCAACAGGTGACATGCCTGTGACCACCATAGAAACTCCTGTTGTAGGCAGGGAATAAGAGATACCAGTGGCTGTGTTGAGACCATACGCTTTTTAGGTACTACTGTCATTTCCTCATATGCAGCTTTGCAAATGGTAGTAGTAGTATGCAAGATGCCATGAAGCCCAAGGCCTGCAGAATTTTTCTTGCAGTTAATTGGGTCTTTGTTGCCATTGTTTTGAAATATTGAGTCAGTTGTAGTTGTTTGTCTGGCGTCAGATGAGCCTTCTGGGCCGTTGTATTCAAGCTGGCACCCAGGAATGTCATATTTTGTGAGGGTACTAGTTTTGACTTCTTTTCGTTTACTGTGTACCCCAGGCAATTTAGTAAATGTTTTACAAAAGCCAGATGATGTAAGAGAATGTCCTGTTTTCTGCTTGGATGAGGCAGTCGTCCAGGTATGGGTATATTTGAATTCCTCTTTGTCTGCAGTATGCAATTACTGGTGCCAAGCATTTTGTGAAGACTTTGGGCGCAGTAGATAAGCCAAAGGGCAGTGCAGAGAATTGGTAATGGGTTGAATCTGCAATGAAATGGAGGCATCTTCTGCAACTCTGTCTGATAGGGACATGCAGGTATGCCTCCTTAAGGTCTAACGTTACTAGCCATGCTTCCTTGCCCAACATGGGAAGAAGCTGCTGAAGGGATAGCATTTTGAATTTGGGTACTTGTAAGAAGGTGTTTAGAAATGAAAGGTCCAGAATTGGTCTCCAGGCATTGAGTAAAATCCCTGACCTTGCTCTCGAGTAGGTACCAGTTGAATAGCTCTCATGTCCATGAGAGCTGTAATTTGTTTTTGTGCCTCTGCCCATTGATTTTGTGGCAGGTTTAGCATTCCTCTTTTCATTGGCAAGGTGTGAAAATGGAATCTGTATCCTCGTAAAATTATGTCTAGGACCCATTTGTCCATTGTGACAATGTGCCAGTTGTCTGAAAAAAGTGCAAGTTTTCCTCCCAAAGGGGCTGCCAAGAGAGTGTTGCTTGGCCAGATGAGGTGTAAGTCATTGAGTTTGCCTTCTGGTAGATTGGGACATGTCTTCTCCTCCCTTCTGTGTTGTACTGCCCCATTGGCGAGGTTTGTACTGGGCTTGTGGTTGTCCTCTGCCTCTTGGACGTCTGTATTTACCCCTCTGCGGTCTGTCAGTAGCTGGAAAGGACCAATTTATTTTTGGCCAGTTTCTGCTGAAGCGAGGGGGGCGGCTGTAACTGTAGGAAATCTTTGGCTGTCTGCATAGATTTTGCCTTATCCTCCATTTTCTTTAAGACTTCTTCTGCTTAAACTCCAAAAAGTACATCCTGCTGTAAGGGAGCATCTAGAAGCTTTGCTTTAACATGATCAGGCAGAGTTTGTTCCTTTAACCAAGCATGCCTATGTATAACAGACCCAGTGACAGCTGCTTTGCAGGAGGCCTCCAAAGAATCAAACCCACATTGTAAGGTATGTTTGCCCACCTGTTCAGTTGCATGCAACAGCTCCTGCATTTCTTTAAATTCAGACTGTTGAGGGAGAGTGGTCATTTTTTGCTTTAACTGAGAGATTAGAAATTGCTGATACTTAAGCATGTGAAATTGGCAATTTAGTGCCCTCACAGCTAGAGTGCTGAGGTGTAAACCTTTTTCCCCCCACCTGTCTAGTGCTCTGGAATCCCTCTCAGAGGGTACAGGATTTTTAGCCATAGAAGCCTTAGCCCCTTTGGGACCCTGGGAGATTGTCTCTGGGTCAGCAACAGGGCTTTTATAAAGAAATTTGTGGGAATCAGGCACTCTATAGTATCTGTCAGGCTTGGCCGGAGCAGGAGGTAGAGAGTCTGGGTTCAAACTGGATTCTAAGTAAACATCATCCACAATGTCTAAAACTGGCGGGATGGCAAGTGGTCTGTGCTGGGGGAGTAAAAGAAACTCTCTGAGCCTTTTCTTCGAGTTAGAGTAGTCCTGACCTTCCCAGAGAAAATGTTCCCTCACAGTGTGTAAAGTTTCCCCAATGGAGTAGTCTTCAGGAGGAGAAGCTGAGGGAATGGAATACTCAGCATCACAATCTTCATAAGGGGAGAAGGAGTAATCTAGGTCCTCAGAGGAGTCTGAAGAAATGGACACTTGTTCAGAGGATGCACAATCTTCCTCTTGTCTAGGCCTTTTGTCTGGAGGGGGCTGGGAACCCCTGATTAAAGAGATTAAATCTTCAGCCATTTTGAGCATCTGTTTCTTAAGCATGGGGCCTTGAACAAGGGACTGAAGTGTAGTCCTTTTAGATTTAATAGGAGTCGTCTTGGGATACGTTTTAATGGTGAGCGTCGTCGGTCTGAAAACGCCTTCCGAAACCGATGGCGTTTCTGCAATACCGACATCTTTTTCAGCAATGTCGTGGGTAGGGCCTGAACAAAATGGTTGCGTCGGCCTGGTACATTCCGTCAAACGTTCCGAAGCGGTCTAGGGTTCCAGATCTGCGTTAGTCAGGGGCTGCGTCGGAGCCTCACTGAGGACCGGAGAACCGGAAACCGGACCAGCCGAGGCCTCAGAATCTGGCTTCGACCTAGGCTGTCTGTAGTCAGGGGCTGCGTCGGAGCCTCACTGAGGACCGGAGAACCGGAAACCGGACCAGCCGAGGCCTCAGAATCTGGCTTAGACCTAGGCTGTCTGTCCTTATCCTTGCATTTTTTGTGCACGCCGGTAGTCGGTTGCTCCGATGGCATAGTGTAGTTAAATTTTCTACCGAAGTAGTGTCATGCAAAATCAAAGCATCTTTTAATAGTAAGCTTATTAAATTTAGCACAAAAACAACTAGTGACGTCGTGGTCTGGGCCTAGGCAAGGTATGCAACAAGAATGAAAATCCTTACAAGGTATTTGCTTCCCACAAGAAATACAATTGTTAACTTTTTCTGACATCGGTCTGAGGCAAGAAAAGTTTCCCCAAACGGGGTACTTAACTTTATAGAAGACTTCGGTCTGAAATTCGAATTTGAAAATCTCAGGAGTCGGCCGACCGGCACTTGTGAACTGCTTCTGCTTCAGGCACCGCGCGGCAAGAAAGACTGAAGAAAATGGCGTTGGTTGCATTATATATACACCTGGCGCGCTGACGTCAGGGAAGACTGGATCTGACCGACCGGCACTTGCGAACAGCTTCTGCTTCGGTCGCCACGCGGCAAGAAAGACTGAGGAAAATGATGCCTTTATACCCGAAGAACTGCAGCTATGACGTCGGGTGAAGTGCGACACCAGCCGAGGCCAGACCCAGACTTTGGAATCCGGCCGACCGAAGGGCTGCCTGACGACAGGACAACCCATTTGTAAGGACTGCAGATGCATCCTTGAAGGACATCAGAACAGAACAGATGCCTTGCAAACAGTGAAAAGTGGCAGCAATTACTTTGCAAACAGTGAAATAGCAAAAAATTAAAAAAATGTTTTGCAAAAGTGAAAACAGTAACAAAACACAATTTAACAGGAATAGTAAGGCAAACAAATGCAGTACAACTAGTGCATTTTAGCTTACAGTATTTAAGTACAGTATAAAATAAGCAGAACACAAAAAAGTGCAGTAAATAATATAATCAACCAAAAAAAAAGGCAACTTATGTTTTTTGGGAAGCACAGAAGCCTCTCTGGTATCTCAGCTCCAAGTTGTGACTGGTAGCCTACCTCAGATCAGCTCTGTTCAAACAAGCAACACCTTCTCACTGGCAGATTGCAGAGAAAGGGGGGTGTTTGTGATGATCTTCAAAGGGAATCTGTCTGCCACACTGGGATTTACCCTTCTTGGATGACATGAAATTCCACAAGCTACAAAAAATAAAATAAAAGATATGAAAAAAAAAACCTCCAACAGGGCACCTATCTGTAACAGCTTGGTGAACCAGCAATGGAACAGGCATTCAGACCGATGACCAAGAGATGGCATTTGGACTGACTGCAAAGAAGTTCTGAGGCTGGTACTTCGGGATATCACCGTGATGGCCCATGCTATGCGAGGAGCATGTGTGTGACATACAGCATACCTTAAAGCAACCTAAAGCTTTAGTATACTGGCTGGACATCAGGCCACCCTTGACAGGGGAACCCAATTGTAAGGAATAACCCAACAGTGAAATGGAAGGACATCTGCAGATACTGGTGCTAAAAAAGGATCAATGTTTCTCTGTTTTGCCCAAAAAACAAATGTTTTCCACTTAATTTTGTAAATATTCCTAGTGAAAGCTTTGTGAGAAGAAAAAAGAATGTGAATGACAGGGGAAAACAGCCTGGGCTGTCTAGCCATCAATGGAATTGGAGAAACCACGTGGTCAGTTTTATGCCCAAATTCTTCGCATGAACCAGGTCTGTCAGGTGAAAGAGAAAGTACAGTTTTGTACCTACCATAAATGTAGATGTCCGATAGGTATGCATCTGCAGTCATAACATATGGGTTGTCCTGCCTCAGGCAGCCCTTCGGTCAGCCGGATTCCAAAGTCTGGGTCTGGCCTCGGCTGATGTCGCACTTTCCCCGACGTCAGAGCGTCTGGGGTATAAAAGCATCAGCCGACGCCATTTTCCTCAGTCTTTCTTGCCCCAGATGCCAGGTGCTAGGAAGGCTAAATTTGGACAAATGCTGAAAAGTTCCAAACATTTGCAAATTATATACATGAATAAACAAACAAATACACCATAACAGATTCCCCCAGCTAGCTAAAAGAGGGGTAAGCACCCTAGGAATACCACAGAGGGGAAGGAGGGAGGGTAATCCTGACTGCAGATGCATACCTATCGGACATCTACATTTATGGTAGGTACAAAACTGTACTATGTCCTTCAAGGATGCATCTGCAGTCATAACATATGGGTAGAATACCATAGCCAATCTGGGGGTGGAGGTACTAAGAAAAGGATGGTGTAGTTAAAATCCCCTGCAGGACTGCAGTTGCAAACCCTGCTCTGGATCTAGAGTATAATGGTAGATTGTAATGCTTGGCAAATGTATGCACGGAGGTCCAAGTAGCAGCTTCTAAAATGTCCTTGGTAGCCACCCCCCGTAGGAAGGCTGTAGTGGTGGCCATGGTCCTTGTGGATTGAGGCCTGATATTTTCAGGAACCGTCTTTCCATGAAAGGAGTAGCAAAAGCGAATGCAATTTCCTATCCATTTTGATATTGTCTGTTTGGAAATTGCTCGTCCTTGCACCCCAGTTGCATATGCTACAAACAGTTGGTCAGATTTTCTGCTAGTTTTTGTTCTGTCCAAGTAGTAGCGTAGTTGTCTGTGTATATCCAGGGTGTGCAAAAGTTTTTCCCCTTTATTCTGTGGATTTGGGAAGAATGTAGGCAAGTGAATAGTTTGGTTCAAGGATACCCTAGATACCACCTTTGGCATAAAAGTAGGATTGGTTCTTAGTGACACTCTGCCCTGGTGGAAAATAAGAAAGGGCTGCACTGCCATTAATGCTTGCAACTCAGATACTCTTCTTGCTGAAGTGATTGCCAGAAGGAATGCAGTTTTCTAAGATAGAAACTGTAGATCCGCTGATGCTGCTGGTTCAAAAGGAGGTAGTGTCAGTTTTTCCAGAACAAAGTTGAGATCCCAGGCAGGTAGAGGGGGTCTTATTGGAGGTTTAACATTTTTGATCCCTCTCAGAAATTGTCTGAGGAGAGGGTGTGAGAAGATAGGTGGATCCACATTGTATTCTGCTGAGATTGCTGAAGCATGAATCTTAATGGAAGAATAGGACAGGCCTTTGTGGAACAATTCTGCTAAATACTCTAGGATATGTGCTAGGTTTGCCACTGTGACATCTGTGCCCTTTGATGTGCTCCAAATGAGAAATCTCTTCCATTTAGCTGAGTATGTCTTCCTTTAGGAAGGCCTGCGAGCCACCAGGATAATGTCCTTCACCCTCTGAGATAAAACAGTTTGATTGGGATTTAAGGAATTTTCCAGGCAGTTAGCTGCAATGTTTTCAAGTTGGGATGCAGGGTCTTGAAATTGTTCTGCGTTAGAAGAAGAGGCCATAGGGGGAGAGGCCATGATTTTGCCTGAGACATGCTTCAAAATAGTGGATACCAGTGTTGCCTTGGCCAGTCGGGAGCTATCAGTATCACTTTTGGCTGTTCCTCCCTGATTTTCAGTAGAACCTTGTGCATCAATGGGAGAGGTGGAAGGCATATACTGTTAGGGCTTTCCAGCTGAAAGAGAGAGAGTCCACCCTCCAAGCTTGTGGGTGGTATGTCCTTGAGCAGAATGTCTTCAGTTGATGGTTGAGTGGGGAGGCGAACAGATCTATCTCCGGCATTCCCCATGTCTTTGCTATGAGCTTGAAGATGTCTGGGTGCAGCATCCATTCATGTGCATCCGTAGTAGTTCTGCTTAGGCTGTCCGCCAGTGCATTTTCTTTCCCTGGCATGAATTGGGCCTGTAGCTGGATACTGAGATTCAGGCACAGATCCCACAGATTCATAGCCATCCGGCATAGCGGGTAAGAATGTGTGCCCCCTTGTTTGTTTATGTACCACATGACCATGGTGTTGTCTGTCCTTATTAACAGATGTCCTTGTTGAAGGAAGGGTTTGAATGCCTCGATTGCATGCCTCACTGCCAGCATTTCCTTTTGGTTTATGTGCATGCTTAGCCGTCCTTGAGGCCATAGGCCTTGGATGCATTTGTCCTCCATGTGTGCTCCCCATCCTCGGTCCGAGGCATCTGTGGTGATGGTTTGCCTTGTTTTTGGTTTGTTGAAAGGCAACCCTCTGTTGGACTGGCAGGCCTGAGCCCACCACAGGAATTCCATTTGAAGGCATGGAATGATTGGTATCATGCTTTCTAAACTGTGACTGTGTTGAGACCATACACTCCTTAGGTACCATTGCAATTTCCTCATATGTAGCCTGGCATGTGGGATTAGAATTATCCAGGATGCCATGTAACCCAGGGCCTGCAGGATTTTCCTTGCAGCAAGCTGAGTTTGTCTTGTCAAAATCATGAAGTAATCTGGAAGTTGTTTTTGCTTTTCTTCTGTGAGAAAGGCCATTTGGGTGTTTGTGTCCAGATCTGCACCCAAAAAGGTGATCCTTTGGGATGGCACTAGTCTTGACTTTTGGATGTTGACTGTGTATCCCAAGGCCTGTAACAGGTGTATGGCATAGGCCAAGTCCTTTAACAATTTCTTCTTGTTGTCCGCTTGTATCAGGCAGTCGTCCAGGTATGGATAAATTTGAATTCCCTGTAGTCTGCAATGTGCAACTACTGATGCCAGGCATTTCGTGAATACTCTGGGCGCAGTAGATAAGCCAAAGGGCAATGCTGAGAATTGATAATGCTCTGATCCTGCAAGAAATCTGAGGTGTCTTCTGCAACTTGGTCGGATAGGGACGTGCAGGTATGCCTCCTTGAGATCTAGCGTCACCAGCCAAGACTCCTTGTCCAACATGGGAAGAAGTTGCTGTAGGGTCAGCATTTTGAATTTTGGCACAATGAGATAAGTGTTGAGAGCGGACAGGTCGAGAATAGGCCTCCATTGATTTTCTTTTCTTGGTACACGGAATAATCTGGAGTAAAATCCTTGGCCTTGTTCTGAGCATGGTACCTTTTCTATAGTTTTCATTTGAAGTAAATTGCTGATTTGTTTTAAAGCCTCTGCCTTCTGATTTGGTGGAAGGTTTGGCATTCTGCTTCTTTTTGGCAAAGTATGGAAGTGAAACCTGTATCCTTTGTCTATTATTTGCAATGTCCATGTATCCTTTGTAATATAATGCCAGTTTCTTGAGAATAAAGCCAGCTTTCCGCCCAAGGGTGCTTCCAGTTGATCCCTGGTAGGCGGTATCAGAGTCAAGTCATTGAGTTTGTCCTGTAGTAGTGGTTGTTGTAGCTGTTGCACTACTCCTCTGGTTGGCAGGCTGCCACTGACGGCCTCTGTAGGAGCCCTTCGATTGACCTCTGCCTCTAGGGCGCCTGTTCCTGCCTCTCTGGGCTCTATCCGAGTCTGGAAAGGACCAATTCTTTGTAGGCCAGTTTCTGCTGAATCTCGGTGGTTGAACTTGCAGGAAATCTTTAACTGTTTGCACAGATTTTGCTTTCTCTTCAACCTTTTTTAGAATCTCCTGAGCAGGGGAGCCAAATAAATTCTGTTTCTCCATTGGAGCATCGAGGAGTTTAGCTTTGACATGGTCTGGCAAAGATTGCTCCTTCAGCCAGGCATGCCTACGAATAACTGCCCCAGTCATAGCTGATCTAAATGAAGCCTCCAGTGCATCATAGCCACATTTTAAGAAATGATTACTAACCTGTTGAGAGTTATGTACCAAATCCTGAAGGGATTTACGGTCTAGGGGTTCAGGAGAAGAAAGTTTTTTATTCAGTTCATCTAACAAATACTCTTGATACTGTATCATATGGAATTGACAGTTTAATGCCTTGACAGAAAGAGTTGCAGATGTATACACCTTCTTACCCCATCTCTCTAAAGCTCTAGACTCTCTATCAGAGGGTAGGGATTTTGGCAGTAGCGGCTGCAACCCCTTTAGGGCCCTGAGAAATAGTTTCTGGGTCTGCAGAATGGGCTTTATACAGATGGAAATGAGATTCCGGGACCCTGTAATATCTGTCAGGTTTGGCAGGGGCCGGAGGAAGAGCATCAGGGGCTGTACTGACATCATTGTACACATCATCAATTACATTTAGAACAGGAGGTATAGCTAAGGGCCTATCCTGAGGCAAATGCAAAAAGGTCCATAATCTTTTTCTAGAATCAGAGAAATCCTGACCCTGCCATTGAAAGTGCTCTCTCATGGAGTGCAAAGTCTCCCCAAAGGAAAACTCCTCAGGAGGGGAGGCCAAGGGATAGATTCCTCTGCATCTGAATCCTCATAAGGCGAGTAAGGCCCTTCCTGGTGGTCTGACAACTCAGATCCATCCGTGGAATCATCTGAGGAGAGGGGTTCAGAGGGGTCAGTCCTGGGCCTTTTGTCTGGAGGAGGTTGAGAGGCCCTGTCTGGGTGAGGTTGTGAACCCCTAATTAAGGAGATAAGGTCCTCAGCAAGGCTGAGGATCTGTGAACTAGAGGAAGGCCTCTGGAGTGTAGATTTGGCAGGCAAAGCTTTTGAAAGTTTGGCAGCTTTAGCCCTAGAAAAGTCCTTAATGGACATAGAAACTGGGGCCTAGCAGCCCCACGTGCAGGGGTAGAAATGTCCAAAGGTATGGTGTCGGACAAATCCACTGGCTTTGGTAGGTAGTTCAGAAGCCGACTCAGCCGAGGCCTGTCGGGCCTCAGCGGTCGGAAGTATGGTTTCGGGAGAAGGAATCTCCGAGGACTTGGTTTCGGCCGAAACCGAGACACTCGCGGTAGGCCTAGCCGTGGTTTCAGCCGAAACCGTGGGCCGCAAGTGTCGGTCCTTTTCCTTGCGTTTTTTGACCATATGCGAAGTCGGAGTCTCCGACGGCATTTTATAAGCAAATGCGGCCTCAAAAAATTCCTCTGCAAACTCCGACCGACGTCTAAGAGTTCGTCGGTTGAAGGAGGCACAGGCTAAACAGGCCGATACGTCGTGGTCTGGGCCTAAGCAAGGAAGGCAGTAAGAATGGAAATCCTTATGAGGTATTTGTTTCCCACAAGTTAAACAATTATTTACTTTGTCTGACATCGGCTGAGGCAAG
Organism: Protopterus annectens; assembly: GCF_019279795.1. Classification (NCBI taxonomy): domain Eukaryota; kingdom Metazoa; phylum Chordata; order Ceratodontiformes; family Protopteridae; genus Protopterus; species Protopterus annectens. The sequence goes on along the minus strand of NC_056731.1, from coordinate 447,211,950 downwards.
AAAGAGTCCCCAATGGGGTACTTAGCTTTTTTCGAAGTCTTCGGTAGCTGAAATCTCTGGATCTGACCGACCGGCACTTGCGAACAGCTTCTGCTTCGGGCACCGCGCGGCAAGAAAGACTGAGGAAAATGGCGTCGGCTGATGCTTTTATACCCCAGACGCTCTGACGTCGGGGAAAGTGCGACATCAGCCGAGGCCAGACCCAGACTTTGGAATCCGGCCGATCGAAGGGCTGCCTGAGGCAGGACAACCCATATGTTATGACTGCAGATGCATCCTTGAAGGACATCGTCTGGATGAACTAAATGAGGTTAAAGGAAGGAGAATCAAATCTAACAAGGCCAATAAGGTGCAATCAGGATTACTGTGCTCTTCAACAGAAATGCTTTCTGAAGAAACCTGGGGATTACAGCAGTTGGGAGGCAAGCGGTAGAGGAGAATGGGGGACCAACTGGGGGAAGAGAGTCTCTTGGTGACCCCCCCACTGGTGAAATCAGGGCAAAAAAATCTGCTCCACTTCCTGTTGAGGGGAGATGCAAAGAAAGTGTAGCAATGCAGGCCCCACTGATGGAATATCTATCTGCAATTTTATTGTTGAAAGATGACTCGTGACATAATAGGATGGACTGTTCAACTTGTCTGCTATTACTTTGGATTTCCCTGTAATGTGCTTTGCTATCAGAAACTGAATGGATGAGATCGCCCATTGCCACACACGCTTATATCTTCGAGATAAGGGGTAAGATCTGGTTCCTGCTTGTTTGTTGATGTACCAGACTACTGACATTGTCCACCTGTATTGCAATAGTCCTTGAAGGGAGAGTGTCTTGGAAGGCCTGTAATGCTAGCAGAACTGCTCATTTCTACAACACTGATGTGTGTTGGCCTCTTCTGAGGACCAGATGCCTTGGATTGTCTTCACCAAGAAATGCCCCACCCCACCCAAATTGGGACACATTCAAAGGTTCATAGGTCGGTACTAGGCTATTGGCTCTAAGGCCTACGCAAGCCTAGCCACAACAATTCCCTGGATATTTCTTTCCCGCAGTATTTACTTCTCTGGGCCCCTGTCTAGCAGGGCGACAGCCATGATCCCCGGGGTGAATTTCCTATCTCCCATCCAATCATCAAGGTTCCTTTTGAAGAGGGCCAATGAGGCGCTCTGCTTGACATGTATGGAAAGTCTATTCCAGAGTATGGGGAGTCTCTGGGTCAGGAACCTATCCCTCCAGCATGTTTTGTTCATTGTGATAAGGTTTAGATCCCTGGAGCGTGTGGCTCTGAGGGATTGTGATTTCTTTAAGTGGAGCATGTCCAACAGCTCAGGTTTTGACATGGGCTTGTATGTTAAGCAGAGATCACCTCTGAGTAGACGATATGCCACAGAGTATAGCTGGAGTTTTTTTAGACGGTCAGCATATGGCATCTGCTTTAGGCCTGTGATTCTTTTAGTGAGGTATTTCTGTGGCCTTTCCAGCTGTTGCAGATGTCTTGTGGGGTACATACCAAACGGGGCATTATACTCTATAATGGGTCTAATGAGGGATGAGTACAGTGGGACAATGACCTCCTTTTTTCTGGATGAAAAGCCCTTAGTGATGAGGTGTGCCACATAGAAGGATTTCCTGACAGTTGTGGCGATGTGGTTATCGAAAGTGAGACCCCTGTCCACCTGTGTCCCTAAGTCTCTCATCAAAATTTCAATGTTTAGTGTCCTGCCACCTATGTGGCAATTCATGGGTACATGTTTTTTTCCAAAGGGGATGACTATACATTTCTTCATGGTCATTACAGCCTTGGGCTGAGGAAGTATGAAAGGATAGCCTTGTAAAATCTCTTTTGAGCAAATCCACCACCTGAGGTACATTTTGCAAGCCTGAGTTATTCTGATCGGGGTGGACAAACGCTGGTACAGAAGGACCAATGAGTAGCCAGGGTCTATTGAAGACTTTTTATATGGTATCCTGTCAATGGGAATAGAATTATGGCAGCAGACATTGACACTAAAGCCTGTAGAATCAGTTGGGCTGACAGTGTGGAATTTTGAATTATCTTTTGGATTGAAATTGGATCATTTGTATCCTTGGCAAGGGAAGACAGGCAGTCACTGATACAGTATTAAACAAGTCTCTTATGAATTGTATCAACTGACATGGTACCAGTTGAAATTTGTTAAGATTGATGATGCCTAGGTGAGAGCACAACTGGAGTACATAATCTCTTTAATGAGCAGATGCCTTGTCGGAGCGGTTATGAGACAATCATCCAAATAAGGAAACATTTGGAATCAGTGTAGTCTCATGTGAGCTATTACTACTACTGCAATGCATTTGGTGAAAACCTTCGAGCCTGCGGTACAGTAAAAAGGCAGTACTCTGAACTGATGATGACTGGCTCCCAAGCCAGATGCATAGGTATTTCCTGTTCATTTATATATGACAGCAAGCATCCTGAAGATCTGTCGAGCACATCCAGTCGTCCTTGTGCAGGAACATCAAAATGGACTGAATAGTGACCATGTGAAATTTGTATACTGAAACAATTTGTTCAGATTGCTGAGATTCAAAATTGGTCTCCAGTCCAGTCTCTTTGAAACTAAAAAGAATATTGGGTATCTTCTGGATTCTTTCAGGTAGGGGAGACTTCGTGGATGACTCTTTTCTAGCAGTTTCTGTATTGCTAGATCTGCTGCTTTCCTCTGACTGGCGGAACATCGAGAATTCTGTATACTATCGGGGAGTAGGAAAAAAGTACACTTTTGTACACTTACCATAAATGTAGAAGTTCGAGTGCATTTACTGTTGCAGTCATTACATTTGGGTTATCTGCTTGCAGGTAACCCTCAGTTGGCCTGATTATCAAAGTCTTGGGCCCTGCGCCGGTTGCTGTCTCATCTTCCATGACATCAGGTAGTCAGGGGTATAAAGTATGCAGCCGACGTCATTATATCAGTTTTTCTTGCCCCAGATGTCAGGTGCCCCCATAATGGAAAGCAATTATATACAAGGTTACACCTCTAGCAAAAAGCAAATACACCAGAAAGCTTTAAGCATAATAAAGCAAGAATAGAGGTATAGTCAATAGAAGCCAGGGGGCTGGAGGAAGGGTAACATGGACTGCAACAGTGAAAACACTTGAACATCTACATTTATGGTAAGTGTACACAACTGTACTATGTTCTTTGTGTTTCACTGTTGCAGTCATTACATTTGGGTAGATTCCCAAAGCTAAGGAAGGGAGGAAGCAATTAGATAGCATTAGGACCAGCTATAAGGCCCTGCAAGACTGCAGAGGCAAAACCAGCTCTGGATTTAGAAATAATTGGCAAGTGGTAATGCTTAGTGAAGGTGTGTACAGAACTCCAGGTAGCAGGTTCTAGGATGCCCCTGGTAGGGACACCTCTAAGAAAGGCTGTAGAGGTAGATGCAGCCCTGGTGGAATGTGGTCTTATCCCCTGTGGGGTAGGTTTTCCATGGTGCTTATAGCAGAAATGAATGCAATGGCATATCCACTTAGAAATGGTTTGCTTTGAAATGGCCTTCCCCTCAGCCCCTACAGCAAATGCAACCAGCAGCTGTTCATATTTCCTGAAAGGTTTGGTCCTGTCCAAGTAAAATCTAAGTTGTCTGTGCACGTCCAAGGAGTGCAGTATTCATTACCCTTTGTTCTGTGGATTAGAAAAGAAGTTTGGCAAATGAATGGACTGATTAAGGGCCACACTGGATACCACCTTGTGCATAAAGGAGGGATTGGTCCTGAGGGACACCCTGTCCGCATGAAAGATGATGAAAGGCTCCACTGCCATGAGGCCTTGCAATTCAGACACCCTTCTTGCTGAAGTGATGGCTAGAAGGAAGGCTGTTTTCCAAGAAAGGAGTTTCAACTCTGCATTTGCAGCTGGCTCAAAGGGAGGTAGAGTGAGATTTACCAATACAAAGTTAAGGTCCCAATCTGGAGCAGGGGCTCTCCTGGGTGGTCTTACGTTTTTTGGCCCCTCTGAGGAATTGCTTCAGCAGTGGATGACAGAAGAGGGGTGGCTCTGTATTATAGTGAGCTGAAACGGCCGAGGCATGAATTCTGATGGAAGAAAAAGAAAGTCCCTTGTGAAGCATCTCAGTTAAGTATTGAAGAATGTGTGGTAAATTGGGCACTGTTGTGTCCATCCCCTGAGCTTAGCTCCAGGAACAGAATCTTTTCCATTTTTCAGCATAGGATTTTCTAATACTAGGCCTTCCTTGCCTCCAGAATGACATCCATCACTTGCTTACTGAGGGGTGGTAACGATTAGCCAGGCTGCAAGGTTCAGGGTTTAAAGCTGTGGGTGCAGAATCTGGCCCTCCTGCTGTGACAGCAGGGCAGGGGTCTGAGGCAGGTGCTGTGGTTCCAGAAGGGACAAACTGCGCAACAGGGGGTACACTAGTGTTGGCGTGGCCAGTCTGGTGCAATAAGTACTGCCCTTGGTTTGTCCTGTTTGATCTTTAGTTGCACTTTGGAGAGGAGAGGCAGAGGGGGAAGGCATAAACTGATAGTTTTTTTCAGTTGAAGGATAGGGCATCCACTTTCCAAGCTTGTCTGTGGGGAGTCCTTGTGCAGAACTTGTCCAACTGGTAGTTCTAAAGGGAGGCAAACAGGTCCATCTCTGGGCTCCCCCATTTGTTTCTCAAAATGTTGAATATCTTTGGTTCCAGTTTCTACTCGTGTGGGTCCATGAGATTTCTGCTTAGGTCTGCCAGTGTATTTAGCTTGCCTGGCAGGAACTGAGCTTGTAGGTGCACTTGGTACCTCTAGGCTGTGTTCCACAAAGCCATGGCTAGTCTGCAGAGAGGATATGAGTGGGTTCACCCTGCTTATGTACCACATATGACAGTGGTGTTGTCTGTCTTTACCAATAATTGTCCTGAAAGAATGTGGTCCTTGAAGGCTGTCAGAGCATTCTGTACAGCTAACATTTCTTTTTGATTGATATACAGGTGCATTTGACTTGAGTTCCATTTGCTCTGAATGCACTTCCCTGCCAGGTGAGCCCCCCCATGCATAGTCTGATGCGTCTGTTGTTAGGATTTGGGTGGCAGGGGGTAGAGTGAAAGGCAGACCCTTGTTTTGGTGGCAGGCCTCTGCCCACCAAAGGAAGTCTGTCTTTAGACAAGGGATGCTAGGAATCATTGATTCTAGGTCCTGAGAATGTTGACACCATAGGCTTTTTAGATACTATTGTAGTTTCCTCATATGCAGTCTTGCATATGGAATTAGTAGAATGCAAGAGGCCATGAACCTCAGGGCTTGCAGTATTTTCCTTGCAGATAGCTGGGTCTTTGTGGCCAGTAGTTTGAAGAAGGCCGTCAAATGAACTTGTTTCTCTGGCGTGAGGTAGGAGATCTGGGAAGTTGTAGTCAAGCTTGCTCCCAGGAATACAATTTGTTGGCAGGGTACTAGATGTGATTTCTTTTCGTTTATGGTGTACCCCAGAGAAGTTAGTAATTTCTTTACAAACTCCAGATAATTTAATAGTATTGTCCTGGCTTTCTGCCTGAATTAGACAATCGTCCAGGTATGGGTATATTTGAATATTTTTTTGCCTGCAAAATGCAATGACTGGTGCTAGGCACTTTGTGAATACCCTGGGCGCAGTAGATAAGCCAAAGGGAAGTGCAGAGAACTGATAGTGCATGTAGCCTACAATGAAGCATAGGTATCTTCTGCAAGATTCCCTTACTGGGATGTGCAGGTAAGCTTCCTTTAAATCCAGTGTTAGCAACCAGGCATTTTTGCCTAGCATGGGAAGCAGCTGATGAAGAGTTAGCATTCTGAATTTTGGAATTACCAAAAAAGTGTTTAGGATAGACAGGCCCAGGATAGGACGCCAGGAATTGTCTTTTCTGGGTACCAGAAAAAGTCTTGAGTAGAAACCTTGCCCCCATTCTTCTTCTGGGACAGGTTGAATAGCCCGGATGCTTAGAAGAGAGAACTTTCTTTTGAGCCTCTGCCTACGGACTTGGGGGTAGGTCTGGCAAACCGTTTGGGGTTGGTAAGGAGTGAAGTGGAATCTGTATCCTTTGGAATCTATATTTAAAACCCATTTGTCTTGAGTAATGAGTTCCCAGTTTTTTGCATGCAGGGCGATCTTTCCCCCTAAAGGAACAGTCAGCTGAGCAGGGCTTGGAAGGTTTAAAGTTAAGTCATTGAGACAGTTTACCATAGGGGGTGTCTTACTACTTCCATCTTTGGAAGTGGGAGCTCCCCACTGCTTAGGCCTGTGAGTACCTTGAGACTGAAGCCTGGGTAGTCTGCTGGTTCTGGGTTTGGACTGAGAAAGCCTGGAAGAGGCAGGAAAGGACCAATTCTTAGAAGTCCAATGCCTACTAAATCTGGGAGGCTGTACTTACAGGAAATCTTTAACAGTTTGCATATATTTAGCTTTTTCCTCCATCTTTTTAAGTACTTCTGCTTTGTTGCCAAACAGGTGGTGGTCATGGTTTAAGGGAGCGTCCAGTAATTTAGCTTTAACATGATCTGGCAAAGATTGCTCCTTAAGCAAAGTATGCCTTCTAAGTACAGACCCACTGACAGCAGCCCTGCAAGATGCCTCTAATGAATCAAAACCACATTACAAAGTAGGTTTTCCAACTTGTTCAGCAGAATGCATTAAATCCTGTAATTCTTTATTTTCAGCACAGTCAGGAATCAACATCATTTTCTGTTTAAGCAATCCAATAATATGCTGCTGATACTTCATATGAAACTGGCAGTTTAAGGCCCTAATGGTCAAAGTTGCAGAAGTGTATATCTTCTTGCCCCATCTGTCCAGGGCCCTGGAATCTCTATCAGAGTGGGTGGAATTTTTGGCAGTAGTAGCCTTAATGCCTTTGGGTCCCTGTGAAATGGTCTCAGGATCTGCAGCAGCATTCTTAAAGAGGAACTTGTGAGAGCCAGGTACTCTAATACCTGTCTGGGAGCCAGAGGTAAAGTGTCAGGGGCCAGGCTAGATTCCAAGAAGGCATCACCTACAATGCCAGGACAGGAGGGATAGCTAAAAACTTGTGTTGAGGTAGGAGTAAGAATTCCCTAAGCCTCTTTTTGGAGTCAGAGTAATCCTGGCTTTCCCAGCAGAAATGCTCCCTAAGAGTATGCAAAGTTTCACCAAAAGAGAAATCTTCAGGAGGGGAAGCAGAGGGAATGGAGTCCTCTGCGTCAGAATCCTCATAGGTAGATAAGGGCAATTCCTGGTCATCAGAAAAAACAGAAATTTCAGAATCCTGATCAGAAGAATCAGAAGGAAAATCAATTCTAGGTCTTTTAGAGGGAGAAGGGTGGCTTCTCCTGATTAGCGTAATAAGGTTTCAGCCACTCTTATCTGTTTTTTAGGCATAGGGGCCTGACCATGTGGTCTGGACGTCGGTTTTCTAGGCATGGATGGAGTTTTAGGCCTTGAAGAAGAAGATGGCATCGGTTTAATATGCAAGTCAGTAGGCCTGTATACACCCTCAGAAGCCGATGCCTGCACAGCAGCTCCGGACCCATCCAAGGTAGAGACATCCACAGGTTCCACAGTCGAAGCATCTCGCAGCATACCGGACTCCGAATGGGTCTCAGTAGAGGCCTGCGAATCTGAAGTAGCAGGTATCAGGGGCTGCAAAAGCACCTGAGTACTGGCAAACTGGCAACTAGCTTAGCAGAAGCGCCGTCGGCAGCTTTGGACCTATGCGGTCTGTCTCTGTCTTTACCTTTGCATTTTTTCGGAATGTCAGTAGTCAGGTGGTTTACCAAAGCCATTTCTGGATAATTGAGCCAAGTACCAAAATATTTCGATGCAAAAATGAACAGATGACAAATAGTATGAGGATTGAATAAGGCACAAAACCGACAGCAAGGTACGCCGTGTTCTGGTCCTAAGCAAGGAATGCAGTACGAATGAAAATCTTTCTGAGGTATTTGCTTTCCACACGAAATACAACTGTTAACTTTTACTGACATCGGTTTAGAGTAAGAAAAAGGATTCCCAACAGGGTACTTAGTTTAGTTAAAGACTTCGGATCTGAAAGTCAAACGAAAATTTCTGGAGTCGGCCGACCCACCTGCGAACTGCTTCTGTTTGGGCACCGCACGACAAGAAAGACAGATGTAATGGCATTGGCTGCAAGTTTTATACCCCTGACTACCGGACGTCTCGGAAGATGAGACAGTAACCAACGCAGGACCCAAGACTTTGATAATCAGGCCGACTGTGGGCTACCTGCAAGCAGATAATCCAAATGTAATGACTGCAAAAGTGAAACATGAAGAACATTGGAATTATATAACCTCTGGAAATAATCTTCTGCACCCATGTATCTTCTGTAATATCTAGTCAGACTCTCTGGTGCAGTAATAAATGACCCCTGACTGCCTCCAGAGGTGGACAGTTGGGCCTCCTTACAGAAATGCTGATAGGGTCTGTTGGAGAAGATATCTCTGGACCCCTGGTTCTTTGGGCCTCCTCTGCTGTGTGGGAGGTATTTTCCATTACAGTTCTCCACTCTGCCCTAGGGAACTATCCCCATGTGGATCATGGAAAGGTCCCTGGGACCTTCTGAACCACATTTTCCGACCACCTTGTTGATTCTTAGAGAAGGTACATTGAAGAGTCGAAAAATGAATGCCCACTGCAGTCAGGTTCTTACTATATTTGTCACACATGGAGTGTGTGTCTGTTGGGCCAAACAAGGAACTTCCGTCAAAAGGTGCATTGATGAAGGAAGACTTGAAGAGCTCTGCAAAACCACAAAGTCACATCCAGGCATGTCTCCTAATGAAAATATCTGAACCCACTGCCCTAGAGGTACCTTCAGTTCAGCTGCATGTGAAAACAGCCACATGGAAGAATTGGTAACGGACTGTAAGGTAGCCAACTATGACGCCACGGAAGTCTGTGCCTCATCAGTTATTGCTCCTGAGAGGGATTTGGAGAGTTCTTTAATCAAATCGCTGAAGCCTGGTGAAGTGCACCAAACAGTCCAGAGATCTAAGTGCGAAAGTTGTTGAACAGCAGGCATGATTCCCAAACCTGTCTATCCGTCTCAATTCCCTTTTAAGTGGCTGAACAATGAACTCTGCTCTGCGAGTTCTTCCTTACTCCAAAACTCTTTCCATTTGGTGGTGCCCGGACCCAATTTGGTCTCTTGGAGATTAAAAAATTAGATTCCTTCCACACCCGCCTTGAAATCATATGCAATGGGCTTGTCAACGGGCAGAGTCACCCAGGAAGTAGATAGTATGGAACCAAATGCCTCCAGGAATACCATTTCCTCTTGGGGAGGGTTGCTTAAGGATCTCTAAAATTTATCCATAGGATATGTTGTCAGGTGGCGATCTTGGGGACCCTTCCCTTTTACTGAAATTAGTATCTTCTGTGATTGACTAATGAGGGGAGTGTAACTGCCTCCTCTTTCACGTTCTCTTCCTAAAAGCTTCTTTGATAGTGTGCTCCAGAGAAGTATTGGAAGAAATAAAGATAAACTACCCTGTTGGGTGACCTGAAGACTTTGGGCTGGCTGTCCCTGTGCAGTACAGTGATGAGGCTCATGGTGACATCTGGGAACCACATGGCAGATCTGAAGGGAAGGAACTGTCTGAATTCTACAAGAGAACACTCTCTCGACTACCTCAAAGGCAGAATGCCCCAGGGAGAAGGAAGCCAATGGAGCCAAGAAAACATGCTTCCGGACCATCGGCTCCCTCTACCAGAGGCAGAAGTTGGAGCCAACCTATCCACTGTTGAAGCCCCAAGGGGCAGAGATGTCTGCGAAAGCTTTAGAGTTGACTAGCACCTCAGACCAACAACGGGGCTTAGGATCTGAGAATCAATCGGCCCCAACACACCCGGAGTCAAGTCCATTCAAAGAAGTTACTGGATCCAAAGATACAACCATCCTCAAATCCAGTACAGAAGGAGTCTGGAAACTCAGATCCAAGGGCTTCAAAGCCGAAGGGGAGACAGGAGGAGCCAGGATGGGTGGAGTGATAGAAACGGCGGTGTCCTGATCAGAATGGGTATGAGCTGGAAAAAAGAATAGTTGTGTGAGAACTTACCATTATGATAGATGTCCTTCTCTTCTCTATTGTAGTATTCTTTACATACGGGAGTTGCTTTCCCAGGCAACCCGACATCAGCCAGTACACCAAAGTCTTTTACTACTGTAAGGTGCGTGGTACATCTCAATTAGGCAGCTATCAGATGCAGGCCATTAAAGTAACATACACGCACGCCATCCTCAGAACTGAAGCCCCAGGAGGAGTGACAGTCCAAGAAATAGAGTGTGAACACATCCAAGAATCATGAGAAGTGTGTGTGTGTGTGTGGGGGGCAGAATACTGCAACAGAGAAGAGAAGTACAGCTATCATTATGGTAAACTCTTACATAGCTGTGTGAGTAGGTCCACTCTGTGTGGTAACTTGTGATGACTGCCCTTGGCTGGTGCAGGAGAAGGGAGAACCAGTGCCATCTTGACCAATGAGTCACCAGCAAGATTTTTGGTTTGTCCTGCTGAACCTTCAGCAGGACTTTCAGAATAAGCAGAAGGGGAGGGAATGCATACAGAAACTTCCCTTTCTAGGATACTGATAGGGTGTCCACTTTCCATGCCAGGGGGTGAGGTTCCCTGGCACAAAATCTTGGAAACTGTCTGTTCAGAGGGGAGGCAAATACGTCTGAGGATTACTCCACTGAAGAACTATCTCCAGAAAAACATCCCTGTGAAGCACCACTTGTAGACCTGTGTTGTGGATCTGTTCAAGGTGTCTGCCACAGAGTTCTCTTTGGAGGTGATATAAACTGCCTGTAGAGAAATCTGAAGTTGTAGGGCTAGCTCTCAAACCTGTAAAGCTAATCTGCACAACAGATAGGATTTACCTCCCCTCCCCCCAAGCTTGTTCACATACCAGAGAACAGTCATGTTTGTCTGTGTAGATCCTCAACCGAACAGGGCAGACAAAATACTGAAAGGACTAAAGAGATAGAATGAATGCTATAATTTCTTTTACATTTATGTGACCCTTTTCCAGAGAGGGAGACCATAGTCCTAGTACAGTATGGGGACCCAACACAGTCCCCCCCCCCCCCCACCTGTATCCAAAGCATCTGTGTAGAAGTTTTCAGTTGGGGCAGGGGGTGGATGGTGAAGGTGTGAACAGAAGACCAAGTGGCAGCCTCCAAAATGTCTTTAGTAGGAACACCATTTAGAAAGGCTGCAGAAGTGGAAGCCGCTCTGGTAGAGTGGGTCCTAACCCCTTGAGACGGAGCTTTGTCATGAAAGGAATAACAAAAAGTAATGCAATGTGCAATCCATTTAGAAATGGTTTGTTTATAAATGGCCTTGCCCCGAGCTTCAGGGGCAAAACTGACCAATAACTGTGCTGATTTCCGAAGGTCCTTAGTCCTGTCCAGGTAAAACCTGAGCTGTCTGTGCACATCAAGAGAATGTAGGATCCTTTCACCTCTATTGCGAGGATTAGGAAAGAAGGTAGGAAGGTGTATGGACTGATTAAGAGTCAGGCTGGAAACCACCTTAGGCATAAAGGAGGGATTAGTCCTTACAGAAACTCTGTCTGCATGGAAAATAAGAAAAGGCTCCACGGCCATCAAAGCTTGCAGCTAAGAAACCCTCCTTGCTGATGTAATAGCCAAGAGGAAGGCGGTATTCCAAGAGAATTTAAATCTGTAGAGGCAGCTGACTCAAAAGGAAGAAGAGTGAGTTTCTCCAGAACAAAATTAAGATCCCAGGCTGGAGTACGTGCTCTACTGGGAAATTTTAAATTGCAAGCAAATCTGAGAAACATTTTCATCAGGGGATGACAGAAAATGGGCTGTTCAAGAGAACAATGAGCAGATATAGCTGAATCATGGATCTTGATAAGAGGAAAAAGAAAGACTACCCTGAATCAAATCAGTCAGGTATTCCAGGATCAGAGGAAGGGTAGGTTAAGAAGCAGACCCCCCTCTAGCCTGTATCCACTGAGAGAACAGCTCCCATTTGCCAGTATAAGATTTCCTAGCGCTAGGCCTCCTGGCCTCCCTCAGCACGTCAACCACCTGTTGGGAAAGAGAGGAAGAAAAGGAAGGAGTCAAACAATGAGCCAAGCTGCCAAATGGAGAGACTAAAGATGAGGATGTAGAATGTTTCCCCTTCCCTGAACCAAAAGATCTGGCTTCAAAGGAAGATGCCAAGGAGGAAGATGGGTGAGACTGCGAAGCAGCGGATACCAATGCTGTCTGGGTCAGTCTGGAGCTATGAGAATCGTCCTTGGAGATTCGTCCCCGATCTTCACTAATACTCTGGGAAGAAGAGAGAGAGGAGGGAAGGCGTACACTGACAACAACGTCCAAGGGAAGGACAAAGCATCCACTTTCCAGGCTCTGCTGTGCTGCTGTCTGGTGCAAAAATACAGGTAGCAAATGGTTGCCTGGGGAGGAGAAAAGATCCACCTGAGGAGTGCCCCAATGTTGAATGATGCTGTAAAAGACTGTGCTGTTCAGCTGCCACTCGTGAGGATCCAGGGTTTGCCTGCTCAACTGGTCTGCCAAAACTTTGACTCTTCCTGGAAGAAACTGAGCTGGGAGATGCAGGTCCAGGGAAGCTGCCATGAACCAAAGATTCATGATTTGTCTGCACAGGGGATAAGAGTGAGTCCCTCCCACCTTGTTGATGTACCACATGACCGTGGTGGTGTCTGTTCGGACAAGCAGGGTCCCTGGAGAAAGAAGATGCTTGAAAGCTAATAATGCCTGTTGAACTGCAATCAACTCTTTTAGATTTATGTGCAGGTGCATCTGCTGGGTGTTCCAATGCCCCTGTATGCATCTGTCATCCAGGTATGCTCCCCAGGTGTAGTCCGATGCATCTGTAGTCAGAAACTGAGTGGTAGGAAGTGTCCGAAAAGGCATGCCCATGTTTTGTAGACAGGCTGTTGCCCACCATAGAAACTCCGTCTGCAGAGATGGAAGCAGAGGAATCAGCATATCCAGGTCCTCTGTGTGTTAACACCAAATGTTCTTGAGGTACCATTACAATTTCCTCATATGCAGTCTTGCACATGGAATCATGAGAATACAAGATGCCATGAATCCCAGAGCTTGCAGGGAGCTGGGACAGGCTTGCCAAATCCTTGAAGTAAACTGAAAGAGTTGCCTACTTCTCCTGGGTGAGATATATCATCTGGGCAGCTGTGGTCAGGCTCGCTCCCAGGAACGTTATCTCCTTGGATGGTACCATTTTCGATTTTTCTACATTGAGAGTGTAACCCAGGGAAGAGAGAAGAGTCTTTATGAATTCCAGAGCCTTTAATAGCTGTTCCTGAGAATCAGACAGTCGTCCAAGTATGGGTAAATCTGAATTTTCTTCCACCTGCAAAAAGCAATGACTGAGGCCAGGCACTTTGTGAAGACTCTGGGAGCAGTAGATAAGCCAAAAGCAGCGCAGGGAATTGGTAATATTGCTCGCCCACTCTGAAACAAAGGTACTGCGTGCAACTTTCTCTGACAGGAATGTGCAGATAAGCCTCTGAGATCCAAGGTTACCAGCCAGGAATCCTTTTCTAGCAGTGGTAGAAACTGATGCATATTGAGCATTTTGAACTTTGGAATCACTAGAAAGGAGTTCAGAATGGAAAGATCCAGGATAGGACACCAGGTGCCTTCTTTTTATGGAACTAGGAAAAGCCTGGAATAGAAGCCCTGGCCTACCTGCTGAGCAGGAACAGGTTCTATTGCTCCCAGATGAGACCGAGACAAACTTTGTTTTTCTACTACTGCCCTTTGGTTTGGAGGGACATCCGGGAATCCCTTGGGAGCTGGAAAGATGCAGAAAGAAAACTTGTGCCCTAGGGATCTGAGCACCCATTTGTCATCTGTGATAGTGGTCCAGACATCTGCAAAAATGGCCAACCTTCCCCCTAAAGGACTCTCCCGACAAGGAAGAACAGGCAGAAGTTGTAAAAAGTCATTGAGAGTGTTTTGACTGAGATGCAGGCTTGGAGCTTCCCCCTTAAGAAGTGTAAGCTTGCCAACGCCTAGACCTTTGAGGGGTAGTCCCCTGTCCCCTAGAAGACTTGTAACCTCTAGTCCTGGAACGGCTCTGTCTGCTGGTATTAGGAAAGGTCCAACTCTTGGAAGGGTAATTCCTGCTAAAGCAAGGGGGTTGAACTTGCAGAAAATCCTTGACAGTTTGCATGGACTTGGCCATATCCTCCATCTTCTTCAGTACCCCTCTCTGCTTTGCTGCCAAAAAGACTGTCTTTATGCAAAGGTACATCCAAAAGCTTAGCTACTTAGCTGTAGTAGACTTCAACTTGGAAACCAACCAAGGTAAACTGCCGAGTGGCACTTGTGCATGAAAAGCTTCTGGTTCAGGCTCTGCAGCAAGGAAGACTGAGGAAGTGACGTCGGATGCCTCCTTTTGTATTGGACGCCCTGACTTCTTTTACTACCTTTGGCATTCTGGCCGAGCTACCGAGAGCCGGATAACCCATCTGTTAGTACTGCAACAGTGAAACACGATGAACATCCACTGATACTTCCTCATATGACTCTTTGATAGAGGCAGCATAAGTATAGTGGAAGCCATCGGTCCAAGGATCGCGAGAAATTGCCTTGCTGAGAAAAGCTGCAGGGGAAGGAGGTTTGAGAAGGTCTGGCAGAGCTCCTGTGCTTTTTGAGGTGGAAAAGACACAATCATTCTGTTTGGAATCTGCACCCCAGAAAAATATGGTCCTGGTATGGGGTGAGGGTAGATTTTTTTTTTGAAGATGATTGTGAATCCTTGTTGTTATAGGATGGCAATGGCTGAGTGAAGGTTCCTCTACAGATCCTCTAGGGTGTTTGCCTGGAACAGGAGGTCATCCAGGTAAGGGAAAATTTGAATACCTTGGAGTCTGCAGTATGTGACTCCTGGGGAACTTGGGAACTGGTGAGACTAGGATGTGCTTGACGTCTTTTAACTCTTTACTCTTTTCCTGCAGTGATTTGAAAAGATTAGCTGAAGCCTGACCAAATAATGTAGAATTCTCAAGGGGAGCATCCATGAACTTCTCCCTGAAGTCCTCAGTGAGGGGTTGATGCCTTAGCTATGCAAACCTTCTCAACACTGAAGCAGAGGCAGCTGCCCTAGAGGTAGCCTCCATAGCACTACAGTTCCATTTTATTGAGTGACGGGCCACCTGGGAGGATGCAGCAATCAAGGAAGAGGCCAAAGCCTTGCTTTCTGAATATGGCATGTCAGAGAATTTTAGATAGTTGTGACTTAAGTTCCACAGAATACTTACTCATGTGCATTTGATAGTTCAAAGCCCTAATGACTAAGGAAACCAAAGTGCACACTTTTTGCCCAACCTCTCTAGTTGCCTGCTGTCTTTGTCAGAGAGAAGGAGAGAGGTGGAAGGAAGGGACCTCAAAGCTTTGTCTAAATGCCACAGAAATGACTGAGGGGGTCTGCAACAGGGACCTTAAACAGGAAGATGCAGTCTTGAGGGACTTTATAGTATCTGTCCAGCTTCTTAGCATCCAGAGGCTGCGAGTCTGGATGTTGGGACGTGGAGGCAAAGGTATCCAAAACTGCAGGAATAACCAGTGGAAGAGTTAAGGGACTGGGGGTTTCCACTTGGAGGAGGTCGTAGTACCTCTTCTGATCATCGGACATTTGAGAGCTGTCCCACCTGAAGTCGTCTCTCATTTTTTACAAGGGTTTATACGGGTTTCTCCAAAAGAGATTTCCTCCAAAGGGAGCCTGTCCCATTACACTTTCCTCAGGGAAGTCATAGTCTAATGGCAAAGGAATTTGTGAGGAGTAGGCCAAGGAGTCACTATCATCAGATGAAAGTTCTTCCTATGAATCACGCTGTTTGTCTGACCTTTTTTGGGGAGAGGTAGGCCAGAAGGAAGGAACAGGGGACCCCCTCCTATAGGCCTCTTAGACATGAAGGCCTTCAATAATCCTTGGGCAAAATTTTGCCACTCTCTCTAGGGGTGTTGAGGTGGGGCCGAGTGCTTAGTTTTTTTGTTTTTTCTTGGCAGGCACCTCCACAAGATGTAATATCAGGGGTTCGGAAAGAGGCCTTCCAACAGAATAAGTCCTGGTTCTCCCAGACATCTTTACCAGATGCCTGTAAGGCCTCTCAGGACGTGCTGTTGTCCGGATCTAAGACAGCCTGCAAAATGGGCTTGGCCTGAGGATCCGGATCAGGATCAGAATGCATCTCCAGGCTACTATGCACCTCAGGACAAACATCCACAGGGAGAGGTGCAGCTGAAACTTTGGGCCTAGGACTTTTGGCCTTCCGCTTCATAGCAGGCTTGGTCGTCAGACCGGAAGAAACCGCCATCGTGATTTTAGCTAAAATTCTTAGGCGCTGGTTCTCTAAATACATTGTGAGAGAGGAAAATCTACTCCAAAGAATCTTTGGGACAAACAATTGTCAGATAAAACAGTTTTTATGGTCGTTGATGCACCCAAGAAAAAAAAAACACTGAGTGTGACTATTTGTGTGGAATTTGCCTTCCACAATCACACTTCTTTTTCTTGGATGACATTAACTCGAGAAAAAGGACTGAGCAGCAAAAGACACAAAGGTTCCCCAGTGGGGCACTTATCTTTACAAGAAACGCTCTATTCTGGCAGCAGAGCGATGTCTGGGACAGGAGATCTGATTGGCGGCAAAGTTGTTCAGAGGATGGTGCACGGGTATGTCTCTTTTATGGCCTACGTCCGATAACTGCCTATGTGAGATGTACCCTGCACCTTATAGTAAGAAAAAATCTGGTATACTGGGCGACATCGGGTTGCCTGGGCAGTCAACTCTCTCATGTGAAGAATACTGCAACAGATGAATAGAAGAACATCTCCCATCCGTATCTGAGCAGATACAAACCATCATTTTGTCCACATCTGCCTCTATAAGACTCCTGGAAGAAAAGGAATAAGCTAAAGATGGAAATCTGGAGCAGCGGTGCCTCTCTAAAATGGGGGAAGGTAGCCACGAGGGAATTGGGTCCAGAAAGGCCACATAATGAGTCCGGGGCAGCTCTTTTGGCTTTGCAAGAACCAGATCCGATGAGGCAAGACCTTGTATCTGAGACAGTTGGATCAGAGGATTTGGTTTTCATTTCCAACAGTTTTGAAATCTTCCAGCATGGTTCCTTGCTCAGATCTGTAGTAGTAGTAGTTGAGGATCCAGATGGTTCATGAAGTCATTTTCTCGATTCTTTGTCCTGCCTTGGAGGGTTGTGCTCCATCCAGTGACTCTGAAAAAGTTGTAGGGAGAAGTCCCTTCAGAATCAATTTAGTTTTCCTGTCTACTAAAGCCCTTGGATTAAAAGATTTACAAATCTCACAAGGGACTTTCAAACAGGCAGAGCCCAGACAATAGACGCAAGAGTTGTGGGCATCAGATAAAGGGATCTTGTCCCCATAGTCCTTACATTTTTTTGAAACCCAAAGGTTTTTCGGCCATTATGATAAACAGTAAAAAGAGGAATAATGCAGAAAAAAAAAATTAATAAGTAAAAAAAAAAAAAAAAAAAAAAAAAAGAAAAACTACCAACAACAGTAGGAAGAATTACCAAAAATGGCAGAAAAAGAAGTTGGGAGAAAAACTACCAACAATGGTATTACAGAAATATATGCTAAACACTTAGGGATAAGGAAGGATAGCCAACAACCAGCAAGAAATATAAAACAAATACAGCAGAAAAAGGTATAAAGCCAAAAAATTTTACAACTCCCTTACTGCTAAAGAGTTGACACAGCAACAATGGCCGTACAAGGAGGAGGAGGTGGCAAAGAAGATCTTAGATATGGAAGGGGACTACCGTATTATGGGTAAGGGAGGAGCTCAAGACTTTGCAGTAGCCACGAGCAGTAAAAAGCAGTAGAGTTGGATCTGAGGATCGGACCCAAACCCACATGTTGAGGAACGAATGAAAACTGACAACATCAGATCTATTAGTTTTCAAAACCATGTTCCTTCAAAGCAGATTTCAGGATGACAACTACGTATACATGGTGCGTGCTAGCCCTCAGTCCTGTAAATCCATTTATACTTGACAAGTTCTGTTTTATTAAACAGTCATTGCCTCACAAACTATTGCTAACATTTTCAAGGGCGCTGAAATAAAACTCATGATGACTGTCAGCATCATTAAGATAACTACAGATTGTATTTCTTTGAATCGTATCTTTAATTTTAAAATAATATTCACAGATGCATTTCTAATTTTCTATTACTTTTGCCTACACCAAAGACATCATACTTTATTTATTCTGCTAAACAATGCTTTGTGATTTACAAGTAGCTGATGCACTAAACATGTTCCTTCTATAAATGGCTGCATAAATATTTTCTTCTTTGATATATACTTACCCTGTGCATAATTAAAACATGGTAAACTACCCTCATGTCAGTTGAGGCTCTTGTCTGCTGTAATTTCTTTAAAGCATAAGCACTGCTTAAGGTTATTCATTCTCATATCACAAATCTAGGTCTATCTGCTACCTCATTTTGAAAACCATCAAAGGACTAAAGCCTTTAGTATGCTGACTAAAGCTAACAGAAAATAAAAGGGTGCCATTACAATTATTCTTTTTGTTTCCACTTTTTTTCTGGTCATTTGCTTATCAGCAAAAATTAAGCAGGTGCTAGTGTCTCTGACTTCTAATACTCTCAGCTTCACATCCTGTACCAAGCTGTTACACATCCTTTATCATTCTTTCTGTAAACTTTTATATTTTCAATGGTATTTGTCTGATCTACTGTATGTCCGGAGACACTAAGCATCTGTCCATATGAAATATTCTTGAACAAAAATGTGGGATACATACTAGTGCAAAATAAACGTGTAACTACTCATAATAGTGGTGACTGCATTACCAGTGCTTGCTATCAACAAAAGTAAAAACAAATCAATCATGTTTTTAGAACAATGTAGCTGAAAGCATTAAACAATCATTTGTTGATAATATAATAGACAAGTAATTCAAAATGTTGCATTTCTACTTTCCAGATAAAACAAAGGTTCACAAATCTCTTACAAGATAAGCATCCTTACAAAATACAATATTTAAATAAAAATGTTATTTAGATTGAATACAAACTGTTCTCAAACTATGAGAACAATGCCAGCAATGATATTCTCAAGAGGGGTGCTCCACGCCTCTCCACACTAGCTGTTTGTAATTGTCATGACAAGTAAAAATATTATTTTAGGTGCCAATAATTAGAAGTTATGTACTTACCATAACGTTCCATCTGAGTAGGTGGATTCATTTGTCTGCAACCTGTGGGTATGGATCCGATATCGGATCCGAACTGGCATGGTTTATCCAGCTATGGATCCGAGCTCCTAGCTCCTCCCCTCACCCATAATGCCCTGCTCTCCCTACATGACCTCAGATCGAGTTTGCCCTGCACCAACTACCCTAACCAAAGGGTAACACACCCTATGCAGGAAACTGACAAGGCCAGGGGGATAGGAGGGCGGGATGGTTGCAGACAAATGAATCCACCTACTCAGATGGAACGTTATGGTAAGTACATAACTTCTAAATCTGAAGTAGGAGAATTCATTTGTCAGCAACCTGTGGGACAGAGTCCCCAGCTACCTGAATCTTGGGCGGCCATCATGGAAGGATATTCCAGAGCACCGCGGAGCCAAAGGATGCTCTACCTCTAGACGTGATGTCCAGCTTGTAATGAGAAATAAAGGTATGAGATGAAGCCCAAGTGGCTGCTGAACAAATGTCATCCAGAGGAACCCTAGACTTAAAGGCCGCTGAAGTAGAGACAGACCGGGTCGAATGAGCATGGACTCCCTCCGGTGCGGGCCTCTCAGAAGCTTGGTACGCTAACAGAATACACTGAGAAATCCAGCGTGACAAGGAAACTTTGGAAATTGGCTTACCCAGATTGAATTTGGCAAAGGAAATGAACAATTGGTCGGATTGCCTATGACCAGCTGTCCTGTGAAGATAAAAACGAAGCTGCCTGTGAACATCCAAGGAATGCAGCTTGTATTCACCTTTGTTCTGATACTTAGGAAAGAAAACAGGGAGGTTGATGGACTGATTAATGTTAGCTTCCGAAGCAACCTTAGGAAGAAAGGAGGGATTGATCCTGAGGCACACCCGGTCCGGATGGAAGACCAAATAAGGCGGTTTCATGGACAGGGCCTGAAGTTCAGAAACTCTCTTAGCTGAAGTAATGGCTACTAAAAAGGCAGTCTTAAGAGACAAGAATTTTAGATCTACTGTGGCCGCAGGCTCGAAGGGGGGAGCGGTCAAGGCCTGAAGAACCAAAGAAAGATCCCACGGGGGAACCGCCTCTTTGACAGGGGGTCTGAGCAAAAAGGTGCCTTTTAGGAAGATTTTACATAACTTGGCAGACATAAGAGGCCCAGAGTTATGACCAACATGGTAATGAGAAATGGCCGCTAGCTGAACTTTGACCGTAGAACTACTGGCGCCATCATTAAAAAGAGTAGTAAGGAAGTCTAGAACCAAAGGAAGGGGAACCGTGAAGGGATCTAGACCTTGCCGCTCCGCCCAAATGGAGAAACGCTTCCATTTACTGTGGTAAATTTTTCTGGTACAGGGTTTGTGAGCCGCTACCAGAATGGCCTTAACTGGGGACGAGATACCGGGAGTCCTGATTAGGAGTGGAACTGGAGCAGCCAAGCAGTCAGCTTCAGGTTGTCCAGGTTCGGAGTTGGTAGGTTCGATGGGTGTGACATCAGATCCAGAATGGGATCTAAAATCCAAGGTGGATTCACTGAATGAGACCTTAGGTAAGGGAACTAGATCTGTCGAGGCCAGAATGGGGCAATGAGGATCATTCTGCACCCCAACCGAGAGGCTTTCTGAAGCACCTGGAGCATCAGAGGCAGAGGGGGGTATGCGTAAAGAAGACCGGGAGGCCAAGCATGCACCAGAGCGTCTCTCTGGGAATCCCCTGGAGGTGGGATTAAAGCGAAAAAACTGTCGCACTTGGCGTTTAAGGGAGAAGCAAAGAGATCGCAAAAGGGAGTCCCCCACTGTGCGAAGATACGTTCCGCAACTTGAGCACTGAGAGACCACTCGTACGGGGAGAGAATGGTGCGACTGAGCTTGTCCGCAAGGATGTTGGACCGACCCGGAATATGCCTTGCGATGAGAAAGCGGTTGGTGGAGATCGCCCATTCCCACACTCTCATGGCTTCTCGACATAAAGGGTAAGACATGGTTCCCCCCGTTTGTTGATGTACCAGACCACCGACATGTTGTCTGACTGAATCGCAATTGTTCCCAGGGGAAGGAAGGCTTGAAGTGCTTGCAACGCCAATAGCACCACCCTCATTTCCAGGACATTGATATGCAGGGAGGTGAGTCGTTCCACGTGCCTTGGACCGTCCGGCCCGCAAAATGCCCCACTGACCCGAGGCGGGAAGCGTCCGTGGTCACTGTGGCGAGAGGGGGAGATGCACAAAAAGGGCGGCCTCTGTGGAGATCCGGGGAATGGAGCCACCACAAGAGAGACCGCTTGCAAGGCTTGCTGATTGCAATGGGGTAATGCAGGGGGAGAGAGAGAAATGACCATTGCACCTGAAGTGTCCACTGAAGCACCCGCATGTTCAAGCAGGCGAGCGGAAGAAGAGAAATCGCTGCCGCCATAGACCCTAGTGCCCACAGGACCAATTCCGCAGTAGCCGAGCTGGAGTGGAGGATGGCCCGCACCTGGAGTCGCAGATTCCGAACTCTGTCGGTTGTGAGAAAGGCCCTTAAATTCCTCGTGTCTAACCTGGCTCCTATAAATTCTATTAACTGAGTAGGGACCAGGTTGGACGTTTCTACGTTTACCGTGATGCCTAGCCGGGGAGCTAGACGAAGAAAAGAGTCTCTTGCCAAGGATAGTAGATGCCTTGTTGGGGCGGTGAGAAGCCAGTCGTCCAGGTATGGAAAGACCTGCACACCCTGAAGCCTCAGGTGGGCCGGAACCACTGCTAATACTTTGGTGAACACCCTGGGGACCAAAGGGAAGGACCCTGAACTGGTAGTGACTGGATCCCAGCCGGAAGCGAAGAAACCTCCTGGATCGTCTGTCCATTAGTATGTGGTAGTACGCATCCTTGAGGTCTATAGAGCACATCCAGTGATTCTCCCCTAGAAGGGGGAGGATGGATTGTAGTGTGACCATCCGGAACTTCTCCTTGGGAACTGCCAGGTTTAATAGGGACAGGTCCAGAATGGGTCTTAGGTCCCCTGTCTTTTTTGGCACTAAAAAGAACCTGGAGTAGAACCCTGATCTGATCTGGGGGGATGGGCTGGATGGCTCTTTCTCAGCAGATGGCCAATTTCTGCTGAAGCGGCCTCCCTCTGAACGGGTGGAACATCGGGGAGGGATTTTAATTTTGGGACGTGAAGAAATGGGATTTTGTAACCTCCGGATATAATCTGGAGAACCCAGCGGTCCAATGTAATGGACTCCCATGTCGCTAGGTGCTCCGAAAAACGTCCCCCGACTGCCTCCAGAGTGGAGCAGTCGGGCAACCACTCAGGGTTGCTGCGTGGGCCGTTCAGAGAAAGGTTCTCTGGACCCAAAATTCCTGGGAGCCCCTCTGCCCCTAGGGCGGCGTCCTCCCTGTCCTCCTCTGCCGCGGAAGGACTGGTTGTCCAGAGAGGGTTGGGACTGCTGCGACTTCCGGAACCACATCTTCTTCTGGCCCTTTTGGTTCCTAGAGTAGGACCTCTGGGGCACAGAGAAGTGGACTCCGACGGCAGACAGCGTCTTCCCGTCCTTCTCGCTCTGAACCAAGGTGTTGCGAACCGTCTTGCCAAAAAGGGCAGAACCGTCAAAGGGGGCGTTCGAGAATGACGCCTTGAAGGGCTCCGTGAAATCGCAATGGCGGACCCAGGCCTGGCGTCTTGTGACTAGGCCCACTCCTGCAGCTCTAGTGGCTCCCTCGGTAGCATGGGAAAGTAACCGCATAGAGGTATTAGTCACGGAACGAAGAGTGGCCATACGGGTGGAGTGCAAAAGTTTGTCCTCCTCCGACATGGACTCTGGGGGGGATGCAGCGTATTCCTTGATAAGATCGAGCTGCATCCTAATGACATGTGCCAAATAGTTGAGCGCCCTCACTGAGAAGGTCGCTGAAAGTACAGTTTTGTACCTACCATAAATGTAGATGTCCGATAGATATGCAACTGCAGTCATAATATATGGGTTGTCCTGCATCAGGCAGCCCTCGGTCGGCCGGATTCCAAAGTCTGGGTCCGACGTCAGCTGATGACGCATTTCTCTCCGACGTCAAAGCGGCTGGAGTATATAAGCATCAGCCTACGCCATCTTCTTCAGTGTTTCTTGCCCCAGATGCCAGGTGCCCTCCAAGGAAGGCTGTAATCAAATTGGAAGACAATAATAGGTTTCCAGACAAATAAATAAGCAATAAACTGATACACCATAACAGATATCCCCAGCTAAGGACAACAGGGAGAAGAGTGGACCCAAGGCATAGAGGGGAAGGAGGGTGGGAAAACCCGACTGCAGTTGCATATCTATCGGACATCTACATTTATGGTAGGTACAAAACTGTACTATGTCCTTCAAGAATGCAACTGCAGTCATAACATATGGGTTGAATACCATAGCATAGCTGGGGGAGGTGGTATGCTCTAGGATAAGGATGGTGTAGCTATCAATCCCTGCAGGACTGCCGAAGCAAAGCCTGCTCTGGATCTGGAATATAAAGGGAGGTTGTAGTGTTTGAAAAATGTATGCACGGAGCTCCATGTAGCAGCTTCTAGAATGTCCTTCGTAGGCACCCCTCTTAAGAATGCTGTAGAGGTGGCTGTAGCTCTGGTGGAGTGTGGTCTGACATTGGCTGGCACACACTTTCCATGGAAGGAATAACAGAATCTGATGCAATGTCCAATCCATTTTGAAACTGTCTGTTTGGAAATTGCTTTTCCTTGTACTCCAGGGGCATAAGCTACAAAAAGCTGATCAGACTTCCTACTGGTCTTGGTTCTGTCTAGGTAGTAGCGAAGTTGTCTGTGTATGTCCAAGGTATGTAACAGTCTTTCCCCTTTGTTCTCAGGATTGGGAAAGAAAGTAGGCAGGTGAATTGCTTGATTTAAAGAAACCCTAGATACCACTTTTGGCAGAAAGGTAGGGTTGGTTCGTAAGGAGACCCTGTCTCTGTGAAAAGTTATGAATGGTGGTATTGCCATTAGGGCCTGTAATTCCGAAACCCTTCTTGCTGAGGTAATGGCCAGCAGGAAAGCTGTCTTCCAGGAAAGAAATTGTAAATCCACAGAAGCTGCTGGCTCGAAGGGAGGTAGAGTCAATTTTTCTAGGACAAAATTGAAGTCCCAAGCTGGTACTGGTGCCTTTCTTGGAGGTTTTATATTCTTGATTCCTCTAAGAAATTGCCTTAACAAAGGATGTGAAAACACAGGTGGGTCAGTGTTGTATCTGGCTGAGATAGCTGAAGCATGTATTTTTATGGAAGAGTATGAGAGTCCGTTATGTAGCATATCTGCAAAGTATTCCAGAATGAGTGGGATGCTCAAAACCGATGCATCATGACCCTCGTTGGTATTCCAAATGCTGAATCTCTTCCATTTGGCTGAGTAAGCCTTTCTGGTAGATGGTCTGCGGGCTTCTGTTAGTATCCACTGAACTTCCTTGGAGAGAGATAAATTGAGGTTATTTATGGGATCTCCCAAGCTGTTAGCTGCAGCGTCTGAATGTTGGGATGAACTGTCCTGAAGTTGTGTTGAGTCAAAAGTTGAGGCCATTGGGGAAGGGCCCACGTTTTGTTGTGACATATGCTCCGTAGTAGTGGGTACCAGTGTTGTCTTGGCCAGTCTGGAGCTATTAGGATCCCCTTCGGCTGCTCTGCTTTGATCTTTAGTAACACTGTGGTCATCAGTGGCAGAGGTGGAAATGCATAGATTATTAGGGAGCTCCAGTTAAATGAGAGAGCATCTATTTTCCATGCTTGTGGATATGTCCTTGAGCAGAACTTTTGTAAGTGATGATTGAGGTGGGAGGCAAATAGGTCTATGTCCGGCCTGCCCCATGCCGAGGTGAGTTGTATAAAGATGTCTGGATGCAACCTCCATTCGTGGGGGTCTAGGAAATTCCTGCTTAGACTGTCCGCCAGAACATTGTCTTTGCCTGGAACAAACTGGGATTGTAACTGTATGTTTAGACTCAGTGATTTTTCCCAAAGATTCATTGTCAGTCTGCAAAGGGGGTAAGAATGATTGCCCCCCTGCTTGTTTATGTACCACATCACAGTGGTGTTGTCTGTCCATATTAGTAGGTGGCCTTGTTGAAGTTGTTGTCCAAAGGCCTCGATGGCATGCATTACTGCCAGCACTTCTTTTTGGTTGATATGCAGATGTGTTTACTTTGGAGACCATTGTCCTTGAATACATCTGCCCTCCATGTGCGCCCCCCATCCAAGGTCTGAGGCATCTGTGGTCATGGTCTGTGTTATCTGAGGTTTTTTGAACGACATACCTGTGTTTGACTGGCTTACTGTGGCCCACCATAGAAATTCCTTTTGAAGACATGGAATGAGCGGTATAGTTGCTTCTAGGTTGTTGCTGTGTTGAGACCATAAGCTTTTTAGGTACCACTGAAGCTTTCTCATGTGTAGTCTTGCTAGTGGAACCAGGAGAATGCAGGATGCCATGTAACCCAGAGCCTGTAGGAATCTCCTTGCAGTCATCTGGGTGAGTTTTGCTAAACTTTTGAAGTAATGAGTTAACTTCTTTTGCTTGTCTTCTGTCAGGTAAGCCATTTGAGAGGCTGTGTCTAGTTTGGCTCCTAAGAAGGTTATTTGCTGGGATGGCTGAAGTCTTGACTTTTGAAAGTTGACTGTGTATCCCAGAGCCTGTAGCAAGTGTATGACATAATTCAAGTTTTTTGTCAAGGTTAGTTTGTTGTCCGCTTGTATGAGGCAATCGTCCAGGTACGGGTAGATTTGAATCCCCTGGAGCCTGCAATGAGCAATTACTGATGCCAGGCATTTCGTGAATACTCTGGGCGCAGTAGATAAGCCAAATGGCAATGCTGAGAATTGATAATGCTCTGGCCCTGCAAGAAATCTGAGGTATCTTCTGCAGCTGTGTCTGACAGGGACATGCAGGTATGCCTCCTTGAGGTCCAGAGTAATCAGCCAAGACCCCTTGCCCAGCATGGAAAGGAGTTGCTGTAGAGTCAGCATTTTGAACTTTGGTACTATGAGAAAAGTGTTTAAAGTGGACAAGTCCAGTATTGGTCTCCATTGAGTTTCTTTTCTTGGAACAAGGAACAGTCTTGAATAAAACCCCTGACCTTGTTCTTGTTCTTGTGGAACTTTTTCTATTGCTTTGATCTGAGCAAGCAGAGAAATTTGCTTGATAGCCTCTGCCCTCTGATTTTGTGGAAGGTTTGGCATGCCTTGTTTCCTTGGTAAGGTATGAAAATGGAACCTGTAACCGTGGTCTATAATGTCCAAAATCCATTTGTCTTTTGTCAGTTTGTGCCAATTTTTTGAAAACAAAGATAATTTTCCGCCCAAAGGAGCTTCTGTTTGCTCCTTGGTCAGCGGAACTAGAGGAAAGTCATTGAGATTGTCCCTGCGGGGCAGGAGAAACCCGTGTCACTTCTTTGGTTTGCTGGTTGCCATTGGCGTCCCCTGTAGGATCCTCTGTATTGCCCTCTTCCTCGGGCACGCCTGTTTTTGCCCCTTTGAAATCTTTCAGGATTAGGAAAGGACCAGTTTTTAGAAGGCCAGTTCCTGCTGAATCTGGGTGGCTGAACCTGGAGGAAATCTTTGACTGTCTGAACTGACTTGGCTTTTTCCTCAATGGACTTTAACACATCTTTAGCATTAGCACCAAAAAGCTTGTTCTTTTCCAAGGGTGCATCAAGAAGTTTTGCCTTAACATGATCTGGTAAAGGTTGTTCTTTTAACCATGCATGTCTACGAATGACCACCCCTGTCATAGCTGCCCTACATGAAGCTTGCAATGCATCATATCCACACTGAAGAAAGTGATTGCTAACCTGCTGAGAGTTATGAACAGCCTCTTGCAAAGACTTCCTATCTAAAGGTTCAGGAGAGGCCAATTTTTTCTGTAAATCATCTAACAGGAAATCCTGATATTGAAACATGTGAAAGAGACAATTGAGAGCTCTCATAGATAAAGTAGTGGAGGTGTAAACCTTCTTCCCCCATCTCTCTTAAGGACCTTGCTTCCCTGTCGGAAGGCAAAGGATTTTTGGAGGTGGTAGCTGAAACCCCTGTAGGCCCCTTGGAAATTGTTTCTAAATCAACAGTATGGGCCCTAAAGAAATGAGAATGGATTTCTGGGACCCTATAGTATCCGTCAGGCTTGACAGGGGCAGGAGGAAGAGTATCAGGGGTAACACTGGAGTCAGAGTATAGATCATCCAAAACATCAAGCACAGGAGGTATAGCTAAGGGTCTGTGTTGGGGTTTTTTAAGAAATGTTCGAAGGCGCTTTCTGGAATCTGAATATTCCTGGCCTTGCCACTGAAAATGCTCCCTCATGGAATGCAGAACTTCCCCAAAAGAAATATCCTCAGGAGGAGAGGCCGAGGGAATGGAGTCCTCTGCATCTGAATCCTCATAGGTCTGGAAGGGCTCTTTTCCTGGCTTTCGGAATGAACAGAGACCTCAGAATCTTCATCTGAAGAATAAGGGTCAGAGGGTTCAACCCTGGACCTCTTATCAGGAGGAGGCTGGGATCCTCTCTCAGGATGTGCCTGGGAACCTCTGATCAGGGAAATTAAATCTGCGGCCAAAGACATGATTTGAGTTTCAGAAGTAGGCTGAGGTAAGGTTTTAGCAGAGAGATGCTTGGCCTTGCTAGCTGCCTTAGCACGTGTGTAGGCCTTGATAGACATGGACATGGAAGGCCTAGCCGCTCCACGTGCAGGAGTGACCTTATCAACAGCAATGGTCTCGGGCATTTCCTCGGTTTCAGTATCCGGAGGAAAATCAATAACTGGCGTTGGAGTGGCCTCCGGTATCGGAGGTATCTGTAATGCGGTGTCTTTGGTTCGACGGTTCGAAGCGGTGGAATAACCGCCTCAGAGGGAACCGGGGAACTCGCGGTAAGTTTTGGCGTGGTGTCAGTGGAAGACGCGGGCCGAGGATGTCGGTCCCGGTCTTTCCGTTTCTTAGGAGTATGCGTTGTCGGTTGTTCCGACGGCATTATATAATCAAATTTTTTGCCGAAAAAGTCTTCAGCGAACTCCGCCCGGCGCCTGAGAGTGCGCTTATTGAAGCGAGCACAGGCAGCACAGGCCGAGACGTCGTGGTCTGGGCCAAGGCAAGGGAGGCAGTAAGAATGGAAATCCTTATGAGGTATTTGTTTACCACAAGACAAACAATTATTTACTTTTTCAGTAATTTCTGACATCGGCTGAGGCAAGAAAAGGTCCCCAACTGGGTACTTAGCTTTTTTGATGACTTCAGTTTCGAAGAATACAGGAGCTGACCGACCGGCACTTGCGAACTGCTTCTGCTTCGGGCACCGCGCGGCAAGAAAGACTGAAGAAGATGGCGTCGGCTGATGCTTATATACTCCAGCTGCTCTGACGTCGGAGAGAAATGCGACATCAGCCGACGTCGGACCCAGACTTTGGAATCCGGCCGACCGAGGGCTGCCTGAGGCAGGACAACCCATATGTTATGACTGCAGTTGCATTCTTGAAGGACATCTAAACATTCGCTACCCCAAGCGGTCCATCATCCGAGACTCCTTCCTCGGGGGATGGACTGAGGGACTCTCCTGAGCGAGCTCCCTCTTAGTGGCTGCTGCCGACAACATGACATCTACCGGGGGTCCCTTGCTCCAGTAGGCACGGTCAGCACGGGGGCTAAGAATCCTGTCCGGCCTCTTGGGGATTGGCTCCACGGTGTCCCGTTCCTTCCACGCCCTGGTGGTAATAAGGTCCACCAGGGGGTCAGCAGGAGGGGACACCCAAGAGGTAGACGGGCCCGCTTCAAATGCCTCCAAGAACACGGACTCGTCCGAGGAAGACTTTGGGGCAGACCACCCACCTCTTATACATAACATTTCCATGATGTCTCCAAAGGAGACATCCTCAGGGGGTGATCTTGGGGAGCCTTCCCCTTCCTCCAAGTCCGTGTCTTCAGTTAAAGACTCGGGGGAGTCTATGTGCCTCCTCTTACACGTGTGCTTGCGAGGTGCTTCCTCGGGGGGGGCTGTCCGAGGATCCCTCGCCAACGGTGTCCAGTTCCAATGGAACTGCTTGGGGCAGTGAAACGGGCTGTCCCAGTGGCCGGGTGACGGAAGCCTGACCCCAGAGCAGATGGAGTGCGGGACGGAGCCGAAGCAAGGGCCGGGGTCCGGATGCCCTCAACAGAGCCCTCTCCACTACATCAAAAGCAGAGGGGGAGCCAGCCTCGACTAAAGGATCCAAAAGACGGATTCCCCTCAGATCCGAGGAGTGGATCAGAGCCGGCGCCAAGCCCCTCGGATCTGAGGGAGTAGTGCGCTCCGACATGGACGGCACCGAAGGCACACTGAGTCCCTCGGATCCGAAGCTCGGGCCAAGGCTCTGAGAGGTCGGATCTGACAAACTCGAGGGCAGGGTTGGATCTGAAGTACCCAGTACTGTTGGCGCCGACCCACCCCCGGCTCCAAAGCTGCCCGGCTCCAAGCGCTCCGAGCCTGGGTAGCGGGTCGGAGAAGGAGCTATGAGCTTGAAAAATGGGGTCGAGCTCCCCCCCCGGGGGGGGGGGGCAGGAGCACTCCCATCTGCATCTGGGCCTGGATGAACCTTCGCATCATCCGGTCTGGATCAGCTTCGGAGAGGCTATAGGTAGACCTCGATGAGGCTACCAAGGTAGGCCTTGAGTGCCGCCTCGATAGCCTCGAAGGAGGACGGGTCTCCTCCTCCTCAGGCCCCGGTGAAAAACACGGGGACCGGAGCCGAGGAGGAGAGCCAGCAGCCAGAGAGGCGGGAGGAGAAGCCCGCTTAGCCGCAGGGCCTAGACGGAGGTCTCGGCCCGCCTCTTGTGGTGCTACTCTCTCCGGTCCTTCTTCCTGGCTTCCCTCTCCTCCGAACCCATAGAGGGAGTTTGAATCCCAGGAGGAGGAGGGGGAGCAGGCAAGGCAGTAACCGCCGGAGCAGTCACTACCAACAGAGCGGGGGCCGAAACCGAGTCCGGGGGTAAGAGACCCGCCAAGACCAGCTTCGACCTCCGCTCCTTCAATGCCCTGGGGTTGAACCCTGCACAGATTGAACACCCAGAAGTGAGGTGTTCAACCCCAAGGCAACGAACGCACCGAGTGTGGCCATCAGCAGGGGATAGCTTATGGCCACACTTGGAGCATTTTTAGAAGATTGCCTTTGGGGCCTCAGACATACTATTCTTTTTTTTTTTTTTTTAAGAAAAAAAAACTAACACACACACAGAAGGCCCCAAAGAAAAACACACACTCACACTAGCTACGCGCCAGAGAGGGGAGGGTACACAAAATTAAATTAACTTATCCCAAAAATAATATATATAGAAAGGGAACCTATCACTTTCACACAGTTAAGGTATTTTTAACAAGAAAAATCCCTTATAAAATACAGAAAAAAACACTTAGCTTATGGAGCTCGAAATCTAGGCTGTCACCATGAACGCGGCAAACTAGATCTGAGGTCATGTAGGGAGAGCAGGGCATTATGGGTGAGGGGAGGAGCTAGGACCTCGGATCCATAGCTGGATAAACCATGCCGGTTCAGATCCGATATCGGATCCATACCCACAGGTTGCTGACAAATGAATTCTCCTACTTCAGATCATCAATTCACAAATGCTGTTGAATTCATTAATGTTCACCACTGCATATTTGCATAAAAGAAACATTGGGGCATCAAAACCATGCACATTTTAAATCCCAGTAAACAGTGAATCAACATCTAATGTGGCACATTAGCATTCCTGTTTGTCGCAGCATATCCTTCAACCCTTCCAGTACTCCAGAAACTCATCACAATCTCTGATACAGCTGTTTACATACTGTGAATACTTCTTCATAAAGATTTTCATATATATATATATATATATAAATATATATATATATACATACATAAATATATATATATATATATATATATATATATAAATATATATACATAAATAGATATATATATATATATATATATATATAAATATAAAAATATATATATATATATATATATATATATATAAAATATATATATATATATATATATATATATATATATATATATATAAAAATATATATATATATGTGTGTGTGTGTGTGTGTGTATATATGTATATATAGAAAGAGAAATGGGGATGCAGTTATCCAGCCTACAAGTCTAATCAGTGGCTTAGACAAAAAAGCAGTTATGTACCTCCCATAACGTTCTGTTTGTTGTACTCTCTTGCTCTTCTTTCTTACTGGATGAGTTCGGAGTCGGTACTCAGCTCCGGCTCGGCCAATAAATTATCTCGAAGCCTTTGACTTGGCTCGTGGCTCAATACCTATCCCACAATGCATTAGAGTAACCCTCAGATCTTGTTTGCTGCCAGCCATAAACGGAATATATAGTCCTATTTACATAACATGAAAAAAAAAACACACACACACACACGCACACACGCACGCACGCACACGCACACACACGCACGCACACGCACGCACACGCACGCACACACGCACACACACGCACACACACGCACACACGCACACAATACATATAAAAGGAAAAACAAGCAATTTCAGAGGCACTCTCTCAGTAGAAGGAAAGAAAAACTCTCATTTGAGTCCTCTAGGAGCCTTGGTTGGGGAAAAATGGGAGGGAGGGACGTAAGAAAGAAGGGCGAGAGGGGACAAAAAACATGGAAAGTTATGGTAAGTACATAACTTCTTTATGTTATGTTGTCCCTCTCGCCTTCTTTCTTACTGGATGGAACAGCGTCCCTAGCACAAATTCCCGGATGGCTCACGAGAGTACACATTTGAGCACTGTGGACCCAAAAGAAGCTCTGTCGCTGGAGGCCAAATCTACCTTGTAATGAGTAGTAAAAGTATGGGGCCTGGCCCATGTAGCAGCAGCACAAATGCTGTCTTGCATAGTAAGCTCAGGATGTTGCCAGAGCTCTAGTTGAATGGCTTTTGATTTTGACAAGTAGACTTCTATTGTTTGAAGTGTATATAAAGGTAATACAACTGGTAAGCCAATTTGAAAGTGCAACTTTAGAGACTGGTTTGCCTCGCTTTGCTTGAGAAAATGAAATAAATAACTGGTCTGTTTTCCTGAAATCTTTGGTTCCATGTAAATAAACTCTCAGCTGCCTAGGTACATCCAACTGACCTAGTTTGTATTCTGCCTTGTTGGAATGATTAGGAAAGAAAACGAAGTTCAATAGATTAGCTCAGATTGGTTTGAGGCAGACTTTTGGCACGAAAGATGGATTAGTCCTCAAGGATACTCTATTCTTATGAAAGATTAGGTATGGTGTGGCTTAATTGATAGAGCTTGCAATTCCGAGACTCCTTGTGCAGATGTAGTGGCCACTAACAAGATGGTCTTCCAGGAGAGAAACTTTCAATCACATGAAGAAGCAGGCTCAAAAGAAGGTAAAGTTAGATATGCAAGAACAAAATTTAGTACCAAAGCGATAAGAGATTCTTTAATGGGAGGTCTCAGCAAACAAGTTCCTTTTAAAAATGCTTTACACAGCCTGTGCGACATGAGATTAGGAGTGTATTCACCGATGTGATAATTGGAAATTGTAGCTAATTGGACTTTAATTGTAACTGCAGCAGAGCCTTGCTGAAAAAGTTCCGCTAGGAATTCTAAAATTGAACAAATAGGGGCATAGAAGGCATCTTTGTCTCTTGCTCTTGCCCAGTGAGAGAATCTCTTCCATTTGCTGTAATACAACTTTCTGGTGGAAGCCTTATGAGAAGAGACCAAAATATGTTTGACTGTTGGAGTAAAATTTTGAAGCCTGACTATGTTTGGAAGTGCAGCAGCCAAACTGTCAAATTGAAGGTCTGGCGAGAAGGATGAAGCGCACCTGATATACGAGTCAGGTCGTCTGGGACTAGGTCCAGGCCCACAGCTTCTCCTGAAGATGACGCCAGAGGAAGGGGAACCAAATCTGATGAGCCAATATGGAGCAATGAGAATTAGCCTGCTTCCCAAGACCTTGGCTTTTTTTTGAATGACTTTAGGAATTAGCGGAAAGGGAGGGAAGGCATACAGTAGTCCCGAGGGCCAATCGTGGGCGAGTGCGTCTCTCGGTGTCTCCCCCACTGGGGGGATTATGGCAAAGTAGCTGCTGCATTTAGAATTCCAGGGGGTTGCAAATAGATCACAGCAAGGCTGTCCCCAAGTTCGGAAAATCTTGTCCGCTATGCTCTGTTTCAGAGACCACTCGGGAGGCATTAAAATCGCTCTGCAGGGCTTGTCGGCCATCACGTTGGATTTCCCCGGGATATGCGTTGCTACCAGCAAACGTTGGGAAGAGATTGCCCATTGCCGTACTCTCAGCTCCTCTTGACAAAAGGTGGTATAATTTTGGTTCCTCTTAGCTTATTTGTGTACTAGACTACAGACATGTTGTCTGACTGGATTGCAATCATTCCTAGTGGGAGAAAGTCCTGAAGTGCTTGCAATGCCAGAAGCACTGCTCTCATCTCCAGAACACTGATGTGCAATTGAGCCTCGTGTTCATGGCATGTGCCTTGGACTGTTCTTCCCAGGTAATGTCCTCACCTCACCCCCCCCCCCCCATTTGAGAAGTGTCTGTGGTCACCCTAGCAACAGGTTGTTGTAGAACAAAGGGTCTTCCGATGGTCACATGATCAGACTGAAGCCACCATCGGAGATCTCTCTTGCATGAATCCGTTATCATTATCTGATGGTACATAGGAAGTTCTTCAAGAGACCACTGAGCAAACAGAAGCCATTGAAGGATTCTCATGTGCATCTTAGCTAGAGGGGCAAGAGTGATGGTTGACACCATGGTTCCAAGAAGTGTTAGGACTACTTTTGCTTTTACTTTGCTCCTGAGAAGAATGTCGACTATTTGCTGTCTGAGGACAGAGACTCTGTTGGGCAGAAGGTGAGCCATCATAAAGATAGTGTCTAGATCTGCGCCGATAAATATAATACATTAACAAGGCAGATTTATGGAAATTCACTGTTATGCCTAACTGAGCACAAAGTTCCAGTGTAATGTCCCTGGCCTGTACAAGTACATGCTTGGTAGCAGTTAGGAGCCAGTCATCCAGGTATGGAAAAGTACAGTTTTGTACCTACCATAAATGTAGATGTTCGAGTTCTAATACAGCTGCAGTCATAACAGATGGGTTCTCCTGCCGTCAAGTCGGTTCAGGTGCCTCGGTCGGCCGAATTCCAAAGTCTAGGTCTGGCGTTGGTTGTCATCGCTTCTTCCCTAATGTCAGTGCGACAGGGGTATAAAGGAACCAGCCGACGTAATTTTCTTCAGTTTTTCTTGCCCCAGATGTCAGGTGCCCCCAGAAGGAAGGCAATACATAAATTTGTGTAATAATGCAGTGCAATATAATCAAAATACAGTAGTTGCAAGCAAATACATCATAAATGAATACCCCAATCAGGTTGTATGAGGATGAGTTAGCCTATAGGCCTGTCTCAAGAGGAGAAGGAGGGAGGGAGACCTGGACTGCAGCTGTATTAGCACTCGAACATCTACATTTATGGTAGGTACAAAACTGTACTATGTTCATCGTGCATACAGCTGCAGTCATAACAGATGGGTAGAATCCCAAAGCTAAGAAAGGGGTGGTAGGCACTAGGTGGAACTAGGAGGAGCCAAAATGCCCTGCAAGACTGCAGTGGCAAAGCCTGCTCTAGATTTGGAGTATAATGGTAGGTTGTAGTGCTTGGAGAAGGTATGCACAGAACTCCAAGTGGCTGCTTCCAAAATATCCTTGGTAGGAACTCCTCTGAGAAAGGCTGCAGATGTGGCTGTAGCCCTGGTGGAATGAGTTCTAATGCCTGTAGGTACAGTTTTACCATGAAAGGAATAGCAAACGCGTATGCAGTGGGCTATCCATTCTGAGATTGTCTGTTTGGAAATTGGCTCTCCTTGAACTCCTACCGCATAGGCCACAAAGAGCTGTTCTGATTTTCTGAAAGGCTTTGTTCTGTCCAAATAATAACGCAGTTGTCTGTGGATGTCCAAGGAATGTAGTAATCTCTCCCCTTTGTTTTGAGGATTAGGATAAAAGGTAGGTAAATGTATGGCCTGATTTAAAGCTACCCTGGATACCACTTTAGGCATAAAAGAACGGGCTGGTTCATAAGGAAACTCTGTCCTGATGGAAGATGATAAAAGGCTGGACAGCCATGAGAGCCTGTAGTTCTGAAACTCTACGAGCTGAGGTGATACCCAGAAGGAAAGCTGTTTTCCAGGACAAATATTGCAGATCTGATGAGGCAGCTGGCTCAAAGGGAGGCAAGGTCAGTTTTTCCAGAATGAAATTAAGATCACAAGCAGGTATTGGTTGTTTCCTTGGAGGTCTTAAATTCTTAGCCCCTCTGAGGAACCGTCTTAAGAGAGGGTGAGAGAATAAAGGTGGATCAGTGTTGTATTCTGCAGAAATGGCAGAGGCATGGATTTTGATGGAGGAGAAAGAAAGTCCACTGCTTAGCAGTTCAGCCAAATATTGTAGTATTTGAGGTAAATTCAGTTTTCCAGGATCCTGGCCCTTTTTCTCATTCCAGACACAACAACGTTTCCATTTTGGAGTAAGCTTTTCTAGTTGATGGCCTTCTGGCCTCCAAAATGACATCCTGCACCTCCTTGG
This sequence comes from Protopterus annectens, assembly GCF_019279795.1. Classification (NCBI taxonomy): domain Eukaryota; kingdom Metazoa; phylum Chordata; order Ceratodontiformes; family Protopteridae; genus Protopterus; species Protopterus annectens. Next base: position 447,176,076 of record NC_056731.1, on the reverse strand, counting down.
AGAGTAGGGCCTGTTGTGATGCTAAGGAATCTTCCTTGCGGCTAGATTGAGTGTTTTTAGCTGGCTGTGAAGAGTTTTGAAGCTGTGCTGAGTCAGAAGGAGAGGCATTAGAGGCAGGGTCCATGGTGGGGAATGTGTCAGGCTCCTCAGGAGTGGGTACCAGTGTTCCCTTGGCCAGTCCGGAGCAATGCGAATCATCTTTGCTCTGTCTGCTCTGGTATTCAATAGAACTTTGGGCAGCAGAGGAAGAGGTGTGAAGGCATAAACTGTTATTGATGTCCAAGTGAAAGAGAGACAGTCCACTCTCCAGGCCTTTGGATGGAAGATCCTTGAGCAGAATTTTGTCAATTGATGATTTTTGTGGGAGGCAAAGAGATCTATGTCTGGCCTTCCCCATTCTTGGATTATTTCTGTAAAAACTTTTGGAAGCAATTTCCATTCGTGTGGATCTGTCATATTCCTGCTTAGGTTGCCTGCCAGTGTGTTTTCCTTGCCTGGTAAGTACTGTGCTTGTAGTTCCATTTGTAAGTCTATGGCCATGTTCCAAAGTGACATGGCCAGTCTGCATAGGGGGTAAGAATGTGTTCCTCCCTGTTTTATGTACTACATAACTGTGGTGTTGTCCGTTCTTATCAATAGTTGACCTGGTTGTAGAAGGTCCTTGAAAGCTATAATAGCATTTATTATTGCTAGCATTTCTTTTTGATTGATGTGCAGGTGCTTTTCTTTTTGGGACCATTTGCCCTGAATGCACCGATCTGTCATGTGCACCCCCCAGGCATAGTCCGAGGCGTCTGTTGTGATGACTTGATTTGCTTGAGGCTTGCTGAATGGAAGACCTGTGTTTGTTTGGCATGCTTGAGCCCACTACAGAAATTCCTTTTGCAGACATGGAATTAGTGGTATTATTGTTTACAAACTGTGGCTGTGTTGAGACCATATGTTTTTCAGGTACCATTGTAGTTTTCTCATATGCAGCCTTGCACATGGGATTAGTAAGATGCAAGATGCCATGAATCCCAGAGCCTGATTTTCCTTGCAGTCAGCCTGGTGTAATTTGCTAGTGTTCTGAAGTATTGAATTAATTGCCCCTGCTTCTCTGGCGTGAGGTAGGCCATCTGGGTGTTTGTGTCCAAATTGGCACCCAGGAAATTTATCTTACGAGAGGGTATCAGCCTTGATTTCTTTTTGTTGACTGTGTATCCCAGAGAGTTCAATGACATTATTACATAAGCCAGATGTTTCAGAAGAATGCGCTTGCTGTCCGCTTGGATCAGGCAGTCGTCCAGATAGGGGTATATTTGTATCCCTTGAAGTCTGTAGTAGGCAATTACTGATGCCAGGCATTTCAAGAATACTCTGGGCGCAGTAGATAAGCCAAAGGGCAATGCAGAGAATTGATAATGGGTTGAACCTGCAAGAAATCTGAGGTACCTTCTGCAATTTTGTCTGATTGGGACATGCAGGTATGCCTCCTTGAGGTCCAATGTTACCAGCCAAGACTCCTTGCCCAGCATGGGAAAAAGTTGCTGTAAAGTGAGCATCTTGAATTTTGGTACGAGTAGAAATGTGTTTAGGATGGATATGTCCAAAATAGGTCTCCAATCTTTTCCTTTTCTTGGCACCAGAAATAGCCTGGAATAAAAACCTTGACCTTGTTCGGGCATAGGTACCTCTTGAATAGCTTTCATGTTTATGAGCTCTGTAATTTGCCTTTGTGCCTCTGCCCTTTGATTGTGTGGCAGGTTTGGCATGCCTCTCATTTTTGGAAGGGTGTGAAAATGGAATTTGTAACCTCTGTTTATAATGTCCAGGATCCATTTGTCATTTGTGACAATATGCCAATTTTTTGAAAATAATGCCAGCTTTCCTCCTAAGGGGGCTGCCATTTGAGACCTGGTTGGCATGCAAAGGGGAAAGTCATTGGGTTTGCTTTCTGAAAGATTGCGAGTTGTCCTCACCACCTCTTTGTGTAGGAGCTTGCCATTGTCTGCCTCTAAACGATCCTTGGGATTGTCCTCTGCCCCTCGGGCACCTGTATCTGCCTCTTTGGGGTCTGTCTGTGGCAGGAAAGGACCAGTTTTTGGAAGGCCAATTTCTACTAAAACGTGGGGGTTGAACCTGTAGAAATTCTTTCACTGTTTGCATTGATTTAGCCTTTTCCTCCATTTTCCTTAATACCTCCTCAGCATTAGCTCCAAATAGTACATCCTTTTGAAGAGGGGCGTCTAGTAATTTAGCTTTGACATGATCAGGCAAGGCTTGTTCCTTGAGCCAGGCATGCCTACGTATGACTGATCCTGTAACAGCAGCTTTACATGAGGCCTCTAGAGCATCAAAACCACATTGTAAGGTATGCTTACCCACTTGTTCTGCACTATGCATCAAATCCTGCAACTCATTCAAGTCTGGTTGTTCAGGTTGTGACATTTTACTTTTCAATTGTGATAACAAAAACTGTTGGTATTTTAGCATATGAAACTGACAGTTTAAGGCCCTCATGGATAAGGTAGCCGAAGTATATACCTTTTTCCCCCACCTTTCTAAGGATCTGGAATCTCTTTCGGAAGGCAATGGATTTTTAGCAATGGAGGCCTTAACTCCCTTGGGGCCCTGTGAAATGGTTTCTGGGTCAGCAGCATGGCTTTTGTATAAAAATTGGTGTGAGTCAGGAACCCTGTAGTACCTGTCAGGCTTAATTGGAGCTGGAGGTAGAGAGTCCGGGTTAAGGCAGGCCTCCGAGTAAACATCATCTAGGATGTCCAAGACAGGAGGTGTAGCCAGAGGCCTGTGCTGAGGTAGCAATAGAAATTCCGAGCCTTTTCTTGGAATCTGAATAATCTTGGCCTTCCCAGTGGAAGTGTTCCCTTAAGGTATGCAAAGTTTCCCCAAATGAGTAATCCTCAGGGGGGGATACAGAAGGGATAGATTCCTCCGCATCAGAGTCTTCAAACGGGGAGTAAGAATGTTCCTGATCATCAGAGTGCTCTGAAATAATGAAGCCTTGATCAGAGGAGGGGGAATCTTCCTCCACTCTGGGCCTTTTGTCCGGTGGGGGCTGACAACCTCTGATAAGAGTAATTAAATCCTCAGCCATTTTAAGCATCTGTTTCTTAGGCATGGGGCCTTGAGATGGGCCCCTGTGTAGCTGGTCTCAGAGTGCATGGTCGCTTTAGACTTTGTGAAAGCCTTGATGGAGAAAGAAGAGGAAGGTCTGAAGACACCTTGAGTGGAGGTGGACCTGTCCACATTCTGAGTTTCAACGCCAAGAGTGGCTTCGGTATCAGTAGTCGGGGTGTGGGCCGAGGAGCCTGCGACCTCGGGCTCAAGAGACACCGTCAAAGAAGTGTCGTTGGTAGTCAGGGGCTGCCTAGGCACCTCAGTGAGAACCGGACCACGTGTAGTCGGCTTTGGCGTGGTGTTGGTAGAGGCCACGGACCTAGTGTGTCGGTCCTTGTCTTTGCGTTTTTTAGACAAAACTGGAGTCGGAGTATCTGACAACATAGTATAGTTAAATGCTTTCCCAAAATAATGCTGGGCGAACTCCGCCCGACGCTTAATAGTGCGTTTGTTGAATGTAGCACAAAAGCGACTGACCGTGACGTCGTGGTCTGGGCCTAAACAAGGTATACAGAGGGAATGGAAATCCTTATGCGGTATTTGCTTCCCACAAGAAATACAATTATTAACTGTCTGACATCGGTCTGAGGCAAGAAAAGTTTCCCCAACGGGGTACTTAGCTTTTAAGAAGACTTCGGTTTCCAAATTTTCGTAATCGCAGGAGCTGGCCGACCGGCACTTGCGAACTGCTTCTGCTTCGGGCACCGCGCGGCAAGAAAGACTGGAGAAGATGGTGTCGGCTGGTTCCTTTACACCCCTGTCGCACTGACATCAGGGAAGAAGCGACGACAACCGACGCCGGACCTAGACTTTGGAATTCGGCCGACCGAGGACCCACCTGACGGCAGGAGAACCCATCTGTTATGACTGCAGCTATACGCATGATGAACATCACTTGGAATCCCAAGCATCACAGGTGAGCAGTTACTACTGCCAGGCATTTGGTGAATGCGGTGGGGGCTGTAGTGAGACCAAAGGGCAGAGCTCGAAACTGATAATGGATGGCTCCCAGCCGGAAGCGTAGTTGACTCCTTAATGCTTTGTCCATTTTTATGTGGTAGCACGCATCTTGGAGGTCTATTGAGCACATACAATAGTCTTTCATTAAAAAGGGAAGAATAGACTGCAGTGTCACCATTCGGAAATTGGACTTCTTTACAGATTCGTTCAACTTGCTGAGATCCAAAATGGGTCTCCAATTCCCTGTTCTTTTTGGTACTAAAAAGAATCTTGAGTAAGTTCTGAATCCTATTTGGTCTGCGGGGACTTTTTGGATGATTGCTTTGTTTAGCAACTCTTAGACTGCTATGGTTGCTTGTTCCCTCTGACTGGGAGGAACATCCGGGATTCTTCTGATCTGTGGAATTGGCTGGCAAAAAGGAATGGAATATCCTCTGTTTTTTATACTTTATACCTACTTGTCTCTTGTGATATTTTGCCAGGCTTCTGGGTACAAAACTGATTGCCCCCCCGACTACCTTGCAAGGCCCTCTAACTTAAATGGACCTAGCAGAGCTGATGGGGAACAGAAAACACAAAACCTCTAATAAAAAAACGGGTTACTTTTAGCTCTCTAACTTAGAGCTAAAAGGGAAATGCACAATTACCACAAGACCGACAGGACAGGCCGACAGGACAGGCCTAGTGAGAAAACGACATCCAATAAGCAACAACACGACAGGCCATAAATGAATTATGCCAAAAACCTATAGAGAGGATAAACTGCCTAAACTAAGACCTTCAATAGCTAACAAGAAATTTGTCAAAAACAGCTATGAGTAATGTAATCAAAAAACACAGCCACGGCCAAGAAGAGAGCATCCAAACTTGTCAAGCAGCAAACAAGATCTGGGGATTACTCCGATGAATTGTGGGATAGGTATTGAGCCACGAGCCAAGTCAGAGACTTTGAGCTAGTGTATTGGCTGAGTCGGAGCAGAGCATCTGCTCTGAACCCATCCAGTAAGAAAGCAGGCGAGAGGGACAACATAACATCTTAGGGATTTGGGTAATGCACAGTAAATCAGTATAACAGGATGTAAGCACTGCAGGCAATTGTGCCAGCTCTTCTATTGTGGGGGGAGGGGGGGCATTCACAGCAAGGGATGAAAGGTTATGTATTTTGTCTTGTAGTGGAAGGCTACAGTCTCTCCCTTATGCTTTCCTTCACCGTCAGCTTGTACTCTTTTTCACATGGAAAAATGCCCTACGCAAGATGTCTGGATGGATACATGGGATAAGAGTGGACACTGGGAGTACAGTCAAGTACAGTAATTTGTCTTCTCGTGAGGGATAAGAGGGGACTCAGACTCCAGCCTGTTGAGTATGCCCTTGCCACCTTTCAAAGCCCATTTTATTCTCAAAGATCTTTCTTTGCACTGGTCTTCCTTTGACTGCTGGGCCATAGTTTTGTTGGATGATTCATTATATATCTAGACAAGGAGGTTGGAATAACCTGCTTAGGTGACTCTCCCTTTTATTTCCTTTTCTTCATATTTCTTGGATTTTTTTTTTAATAAAGTGGGGCACCTAAACAAAGGGTTTTTGTCCAGAGATATCCAAAAGTGCTCCACATCACCACCAGGTTAAGACTAAATCATTAGCCAGCTGCACCCATGTATTATTGAGCCTGATGCTCTACTCCAGATGCAGGAATCATTGGCATCATACATTGCACTGGATGATATGCCTGTACATCCTAAACACTGGATGAGTTGCCCATGTGATCCTGCCTCATCAGAAATGTCTGCTGCCATGTTCTATAGCTGCTTAAATAAATATATATATATATCTTTTTTTTAAACAAAGCGGTGTGAAAATGTATAGCATTAAAAGATCATTGGCAAAAAATGTACAGTTGTACACCATTTATCTAGAACTCTACCCTCCTCCTTGTCCGTGAGTGGACTGAGCACTGCAGTCAATTTAGATCTTCTGGCCACAGCAACGACAATCACTGGTGGATATGCTTCTACTATTTATAAAGGTAACTGCAGCTGGCTCACACTTTGTAAATTCTTATAGGGCTTTTTTATGCTGGGGTTAAGAAAATGGTCCTAAAGATGCCATTCCAAAGGTGACTTCAAAGGCTTGGAACACAGGTGGAACAGCTGTCAGCCTGGGCTTATTAATCCCCAAGAGGTCCAGATAACTCTCTTATGCAAGTCCAGCATGTTTTAAAACCCTCTTTAAATAATGCTCCCTCATCAAAAATAAGAGTCTTACTTAAAAAAAAAAAAAAAAAAAAAAAAAAAAAAAAAAGACATCTTCCAGAAGGGAATGCCATAAGAAAGTCTCATCATCATTTGAATTAAATTATACAGAGAAGAGATTTACAAAGAGTAGATCAAATCAAACTTTGATGAAAAAGTAAAGGGAGACTTTTTAGAAGACAGAACCATCCAGACATGGAAAGTTAAACTGATTGAGGACTTAATCTGTGCCAAACAGAGAAGAACTCATCAGGAACGTCAACTAGCCACATCACTGTATGGACCCCACAATGCCTTCCCCCAAGTCTGCATATTCTCATACATTCATTAATAAAAGCTACCACCATTTGTTGTCTTAGTGAGTGGAAAGTCCACCTGCGATTTTCATGGCAACGGCACCCCCTCCCCTCCAACAGATTGTGGCTGTATGTGTTCATCTCTGTTCCACTCTCCAACTCAACCTACCCCACCCTTAAACTGGCATACTAATCCCTCCCTAAAAGCTCTGTCAAGCATCTTAGCTGCTAACTGAGTTCTAGTCACTATGCTCAGAGCTTTACCCTTGTATTTCACAGGAGCTAGCCAACTCACCACTTACCTACTACTATTTGCTTAAATTACAATGTATATACTGTTCCACCCTTTCAAACCACATGACAGTCTCAACAGTTATACATCCACAAAAGTCACACCCAAGATACACCTCCATTTTGCTATTTTCTCACCTGCAATTCCCCCCAAACCATTAACTTTACATACCAGCTGTTTATCACCCACTTTGTTGACAAACACCAACTATTTAAACATACACAACTCCCCAAAAAAGAACATAACACAATCTCTTACAATAACAGTTTTTGTCTGATCCAGTATACTACAGCTCTAAACAACTGCAGTAATTAAATTAACCACTCAGTATTGTGCAGTTAAAAATGATATGCTCTCATTACATACCATTACTTACATTTATCCTGCACAACCTGCACTGTTCCACCCCAACCAGCGACTTCAAAAACAGCTCTCCAAATACAGCAACATGGACTACAGTCTTTAGTGGATTAATAAACCAATGTATACAAACTCAATTCTACAGAAAACAATCATACTCATTATGCAAAACACTGCTATGAACCAATCTACTAAACCCACTCAAACATATCAAAACCAAAATTATACACTAGCCTTTATACTCTTATTACTGTCACAGGGCATCCACTGCATCTCTGGCCAAAAGCAACTAAAATTTCCAAGCACTGAACATATGTAGTATAAGCAAATGGGCACAATGGAAGCATGGCTAGAAACACACACCCAAACATTTCTTTCAATACCTGAACCCTAGTTAAAAGATGCATCTTTGACTCCTCCAAGTTATCCAAAGATAATGTTTTCTGTAATAACTAGCCAGGTCGAAGGCTGGAGGAGATACAGTTATCCAGGTTAAAAGAAATACAAACTTTTATCCTTCTCTCATCCTTAACGATACTCCTACCACCACTATCAGCTCAAACATGACACTTGTCCATTTACTATATCTTGTCATACAAAAATCCAGATTACTACATCTAGTCAAACAAAATTAAGTGGCAAATATACACATTCCTCCACCTTCTAGACCTTCACAATTTGAAAATAATTAGATACAATCACAGAATTACAAAAAGAAACAAAACAATTACACATCACTGGTGACTTCAACTTCAGTTTCTCATATTGTTTCCACTGGAACCAAATGCCATACACTTGCCCTTACATTTTGAAATCTTTCACCACATGGCTTATTCAAATCTATCAGAGAAATGAATATAGTACTGCTATTAGGATACAAACAAATCCAACCTGCAGCCAACTTACTGGCATACTATACTGACAGCTGCAGGTCATATTTGTTTGCATCCCAGTCTAAGAGGTGTTAAAATAAGTGAGACACTAGAAGAACACACGTCATATGACAAAAGGCTGGAAAAATAGAAGCAGCACTACATACCTATTCAAATAAACTGCTAAAACTGCAAAAAAAACAAAAGCTGAAAAGACTGAATGAACACGAGGCTTCTCATGAAGAACTATTTACAAAATGGTAGAGGTAGAAGACAGAGAAAGCAGAGAAAAAAAATAAAGTCATGTACTTATCGTAATGATAGATCGATGTCGTCTTCTTCCATCCAGTTCAACCTGTGTGTTATCATACTCAAGTCAGTTTCTAAAGCTGGCCATTCTAAAGTTTTCAGCCAAGAAGCTGTCTCCTCCACCCAGAGTACCCTTCATTCCTCGGCTCGAGTTTGCCACTGATCACTCCCCCCTAACAAAATAGCAAATCCCACTACCACATCAACAAGAAGGGGATGGTAAAGGGGCAACAGACAAGGACCCATGCAGGGTGGCTCATAACCTTAGCCACCAGACAATCAGGAGCACTCAGCTAGCCATTACACCAACTTGGAAGGGGTATGAAGAGAGGGATAGCTGACTAGAAAGAAGACACTACGAATAGTACAGTTGTGTAAAATCTTACCATAACAGCAGATGTCCTTCCTTCACTGTTGCAGTATTCTTAATATCTGAGTTTCACTGCCTAGGGCAGCCCGACGTCCAGACAGTATACCAAAGCCTTAGGATGCTTTAAGGTACGTTGTACGTCACACACATGCTCCTCGTGTAACACAGGGTATAATGGTGATGTCCGGATGTACCATCCTTAGAACTGAAAACTCCAGTAGGAATGCCAGTCCAAGGAAAACTAAGAGGTAACCAATACATCCAGAAATTAAACCAGTGGAGGAGGGAGGAAGTAAATACTGCAACAGTGAAGGAAAGGACATCTACTGTTATGGTAAGATTTATCACAACTGCACTATGCCCTTTCATATCACTGTTGCGGTATTCTTAACATCTGGGAGAGAGTTGTAGCTCGAAAAGAAACTTGGTAGGAAGAAGTACCAGCAGAGATCTCTAGGAAGCCATGAAGGATGGTCCTAGCAAAACCAGCTCTAGCTCTGGAGATTCCATCCAACTTCTAACGCTTGGTAAAAGTATTGCCTCAAGAATAGAGTTGGTATTCAAACCTTTGAAAAAAGCTCCAGAAGTCGTCACAGCCTCAGTAGAATGAGCCTTAACAGAAGGAGGAATGTTCTTACCACGAAAAGAATAACAAAAGGTTAGAACGGTCTGCTTGGATACAGCTAATCTTAGGGACGTAGGATGAAAAGAAAAACAAATGACCAGATTTTCTAAGACAATGTTATCCAAATAAAATATGAGTTGTCTATGCATACATAACCAAAGTATGCAACACCCTCTCACTGGGAGATTGGGGAAAGGAGAAAAAAGTAGGCAAATGAAGAGACTGATTAAGTGACAACTCATTAACCACCTTGGGCATAAAAAAAGGATTATTTTTTTATTTTTTTTATTTATTTTACATTTGTTGACCGGGCTAGTCTAGCTGGATATATGTCCATTTTCAGTAGAGGCCCGGGGAGAAAAGCTCCACACATAACATAAGCAAGACAGATAGACAAATTGTTAATAAAGACTTACACATAAAAATATACATTTAAATCAACTAATCAATCAAAAATCAGCATACATTAAAGGAACTCAAAAATTTAAACTCATACACAATGTTCTGTCGATTTCAAAGCAAGTTTACCTAATACATATGGTTATGCAGTAAGGCAACAGCCATGTATACAGTAAAAGCTCGAAGGGAAGAGAAGTAGAAGGAGTATGAAGGAAAGAAAAGAAATGGCACAAGGCACGAATCATAAGTAAGAGAGGAGAAGAAAAAAGACAGTCAAGACAAGGTGGGAGAGATAGTAGACGTAGGTCTGAGCATAAGAGGACAGCAGGGAAGAGAAGCAGGGTAGACGTTAGTTTTCAGGCAAAAGGAAGGGTTAAATGTTAGGAGAGAGTAAGGAGAGGGAAGTTAGCCTGGAGTACTACAAGAACAGAGCCAGTGGTTTTGGAATTGTAGTTTGATTTGTTGCTTGAAGAGAGGTAGGGATGAGATTAGTGTTAACTCTTTAGGCAGCAAATTCCATACTCTGCCTACAGTATTGGTGAAAAGAGAGTCACCAGCTAAGTTCTGGGCCTTTATGGGTTTGGTCATAAGTTTACAGGAGGAACAAAGAGAGGTGAGATTGTTATAATGGAGTAGAAGTTGTGAAAGTATAGGGGTGTTACTAGGTTGGTACAGTAATTTGTGGGCAATTGTAAGTTGTGAAATATTAAGATAGTTTTGTAGTTCCAGCCAGCCTAACTGTTTCAAATTGAGGCAGTGATGTGTCCTAAAAGGGTTACCAGTGGCGAAGCGGGCAATGTTGTTATAGCAAGTTGCTAGTTTGTTTAGGTTAGTTTTTTTAAGGTTGGTGAAGATAGGAGAGGCATAGAAGAGAGTAGATATAAGATGGGAGTGAGCAATAGTAGCTCTAGTTGATGGGGTAAGAAATGGTTTTATACGGTATAATGATCCAATTTTTCTGTTAACAGTTTTGATGGTGTTGTTGATGTGTTGGTCAAGAGAGATTGTTATCAATGGTAATTCCAAGTAGTTTTGTTGTGGAGTCAGGAGAGATGATAGTGTTGTTGTTTGAGTAGATAGAGAAGTTAAGCGGAGAGGTACGAGTGGTGGGGGTGAAGAGGAGAAGTTTGTTTTTTTTGGCATTGAGAAGTAGATACCGTCTAGTAAACCATGTTTCTACAGTGTTGAATGTAGTTTGAGTTAGAGTGGTTAGGTCAGAGGAGGAGGATGCTGAACAAATGATAGTAGAGTCGTCTGCATATTGAATGCAGGTAGCTTGAGGAATTACAGAGTGGAGATCATTAATATAGAGGGAGAAGAGGAGAGGACAAAGGATAGAGCCCTGAGGGACACCAATTGCAATGGGTAGTAAGGAGGAGATATGGTTTTCCCAAAGAACGGCTTGTTGTCTGTTACTGAGGTATGATGTAAACCATTTGATGGCATGGCTATCAAATGAGAGGGATTAGTATGCAAGAACACCTTACGAAACACAAAAGAGGAGGATGAGCCATAAGGACTTGAAGATCAGACAGCTGTCTGGCAGACATATGTCCCAACAAAAGAATGGTCGTCCAAGAGCAATGTTGAAAGGAAAAGTACAGTTGTGTACACTTACCATAAATGTGGATGTTTGGGTGTAGTCACTGTAGCAGTCATTACATTTGGGGTAATCTGCTGGCAAGTTGCCCTCAGTTGGCTTGATTAACAAAGTCTTGGGTCTGGTTGCTGTCCCCTCTTCCATGACGTCAAGTCACCAGGGGTATAAAACATGCAGCCAACGTCATTTTCTTCAGTTTTTCTTGCCCCTGATGTCAGGTGCCCCCCCAAATGGGAAGCAAAATACATACATGCATATATGTATACATATATATATATACATATATATATACATACATACATATATACGTATGTATGTATGTATGTATGCATATATATATATATAAATATATATACATATATATATATATATATATATATATACATATATATACATATATATATATATATCTATATATCTATATATATAAATTTATATATGAAAGACATTTGGAACACAAAAAATATACCTCCAAACAAAAGCAAATGCAACAAAAAGGCTTTTGAGCATAGTAAAAACAGGTATAAAAAGAGAAAAGTAGGGGGCTGGTGGGTGGTTAATCAGGACTGCAACAGTGAATACCCTCGAGCATCTACATTTATGGTAAGTGTACACAACTGTACTATGTTCTTCGTGTTTCACTACTGCAGTCAATACATTTGGGTAGAATCCTAAAGCTATGGTTGGGGAGGATGGAATTATACAGCATTAGGAACAGCTATGATGCCCTGCAGGACAGCAGTGGCAAAGCCTGCTCTGGATTTAGAAAGGAGAGGTAAATGGTAATGTTTGGTGAACGTATGAACTGAGCTCCAGGTAGCAGCTTCTAGAATGTCTCTGGTAGGAACCCCTCTGAGAAAGGCTGCAGGAGTAGATGCAGCCCTGGTGGAATGGGGTCTGATCCCCTTAGGAACAGGATTACCATGATGCATGTAGCAGAAATGAATACAATGGCTTATCCATTTTGAAAAAGTCTGCTTTGAAATATCCTTTCCCTCTGCCCCTGCAGCAAATGCAACCAGTAGTTGCTCAGATTTTCTTAGAGATTTTGTCCTGTTTAAGTAGAAAGTACAGTTTTGTAGCTACCATAAATGTAGATGTTCGGAGTGCTTGTCAGAGGGGGGTTGAGAACCCCTGATGAGAGTAATCAAATCCTCAGCCATTTTAAGCATCTGCTTTTTAGGCATGGGGCCTTGAGAGGAGGTCTGAGGACCCTGTTTTTTAGTTTTCATGGCTGCTTTAGATTTAGTGAATGATTTAATAGAGAAGGTGGAAGGCCTGAAGACGCCTTCAGAAATGGCAGGCCTGACTAAATTTTGAGTTTTCCCGCCAAGAGTGGCGTCGGTATCTGCAGTAAGAATGGAGACCGAGGAGCCTGCGACCTTGGGTACTGAAGTCACCGGTAATGTAGTTTCATTGGTACTCAGGGGCTGCGTAGGCGGCTCGCTGAGAACAGGAGAACCGCTAGTCGGCCTAAGCATGGTCTCTGTACTCGGTGCAGACCTCGGATGTCGGTCCTTATGTTTGCATCTTTTGCTCAAAACTGGTGTCGGTGTAACCGACGACATGATATAATTAAATTTTTTGCCAAAATAATGAAGGGCGAACTCCGCCCGGCGCTTAATAGTGCGCTTGTTGAATCAACACAAAAACGGTAGGCCAAGACGTCGTGGTCTGGGCCTAAGCAAGGTATACAGAAAGAGTGGAAATCCTTATGCGGAATTTGCTTCCCACAAGAAATGCAATTATTAACTTTGTCTGACATCGGTCTGAGGCAAGAAAAGTTTCCCCAACGGGGTACTTAGCATTAAAGAAGACTTCGGCTGAAATACTTTCGTAAATCTGAGGAGCTGGCTGACCGGCACTTGCGAACTGCTTCTGCTTCGGGCACCGCGCGGCAAGAAAGAATGAAGAAAATGGCGTCTGCTGCCTCTTTTATACCCCTGCCGCACTGACGTCAGGGAAGAAGTCAGACCTAGACTTTGGATTTCGGCCGACCGAGGACCCGCCTGACGGCAGGATAACCCCATCTGTAATGACTGCAGCTGTATGCACAATGAAAGTACAGTTTTGTACCTACCATAAATGTAGATGTTCGAGTGCTAATACAGCTGCAGTCATAACTGATGGGTTCTCCTGCCGTCAGGTGGGTCCTCGGTCGGCCGAATTCCAAAGTCTAGGTCCGGCGTCGGTTGTCGTCGCATCTTCCCTGACGTCAGTGCGACAGGGGTATAAAGGAACCAGCCAACGACATTTTCTTCAGTTTTTCTTGCCCCAGTGTCAGGTGCCCCCAGAAGGAAGGCAATATATATAAATTTGTGTAATAATGCAGCGCAATATAATCAAAATACAGTAGTTGTAAGCAAATACATCATAAATGAATACCCAAATCAGGTTGTATGAGGATGTGTTAGCCTATAGGCCTGTCCCAAGAGGGGAAGGAGGGAGGGAAACCTGGACTGCAGCTGTATTAGCACTCAAACATCTACATTTATGGTAGGTACAAAACTGTACTATGTTCATCGTGCATACAGCTGCAGTCATAACAGATGGGTAGAATCCCAAAGCTAAGAAAGGGGTGATAGGCACTAGGTGGAACTAGGAGGAGCCAAAATGTCCTGCAAGACTGCAGTGGCAAAGCCTGCTCTAGATTTGGAGTATAATGGTAGGTTGTAGTGCTTGGAGAAGGTATGCACAGAACTCCAAGTGGCTGCTTCTAAAATATCCTTGGTAGGAACTCCTCTGAAAAAGGCTGAAGAGGTGGCTGTGGCCCTGGTGGAATGAGTTCTAATGCCTGTAGGAACAGTTTTGCCATGAAAGGAATAGCAAAAGCGTATGCAGTGGGCTATCCATTTTGAGATTGTCTGTTTGGAAATTGGCTTTCCTTGAGCTCCTACCGCAAAGGACACAAAGAGCTGTTCTGATTTTCTGAAAGGCTTTGTTCTGTTCAAATAATAACGCAGTTGTCTGTGGATGTCCAAGCAATGTAGTAATCTCTCCCCTTTGTTTTGAGGATTAGGATAAAAAGTAGGTAAATGTATGGCCTGATTTAAAGCTACCCTGGATACCACTTTAGGCATAAAAGACGGGTTGGTTCATAAGGAAACTCTGTCCTGATGGAAGATGATAAAAGGCTGGACAGCCATGAGAGCCTGTAGTTCTGAAACTCTACGAGCTGAGGTGACAGCCAGAAGGAAAGCTGTTTTACAGGACAAATATTGCAAATCTGATGAGGCAACTGGCTCAAAGGGAGGTAAGGTCAGTTTTTCCAGAATGAAATTAAGATCCCAAGCAGGTATTGGTCGTTTCCTTGGAGGTCTTAAATTCTTAGCCCCTCTGAGGAACTGTCTTAAGAGAGAGTGAGAGAACAAAGGTGGATCAGTGTTGTATTCTGCAGAAATGGCTGAGGCATGGATTTTGATGGAGGAGAATGAAAGTCCACTGCTTAGCAGCTCAGCCAAATATTGTAGTATTTGAGGTAAATTCAGATTTCCAGGATCCTGGCCCTTTTTCTCATTCCAGACACAAAACCGTTTCCATTTTGCGGAGTAAGCTTTTCTAGTTGATGGCCTTCTGGCCTCCAAAATGACATCCTGCACCTCCTTGGAGAGTAGGGCCTGCTGTGATGCTAAGGAATCTTCCATGCGGCTAGATTGAGTTTTTTAGCTGACTGTGAAGAGTTCTGAAGCTGTGCTGAGTCAGAAGGAGAGGCATTAGAGGCAGGGTCCATGGTAGGGACTGCGTCAGACTCCTCAGGAGTGGGTACCAGTGCTGCCTTGGCCAGTCCGGAGCAATGAGAATCATCTTTGGTCTGTCTGCTCTGGTTTTCAATAGAACTTTGGGCAGCAGAGGAAGAGGTGGGAAGGCATAAACTGTCATTGATGTCCAACTGAAAGAGAGAGCGCCCACTCTCCAGGCCTTTGGATGGAAAATCCTTGAGCAGAATTTTGTCAATTGATGATTTTTGTGGGAGGCAAAGAGATCTATGTCTGGCCTTCCCCATTCTTGGATTATTTCTGTAAAAACTTTTGGATGCAATTTCCATTCGTGTGGATCTGTCAAATTCCTGCTTAGGTTGTCTGCCAGCGTGTTTTCCTTGCCTGGCAAGTACTGTGCTTGTAGTTCCATTTGTAAGTCCATGGCCATGTTCCAAAGTGACATGGCCAGTCTGCATAGGGGGTAAGAATGTGTTCCTCCCTGTTTGTTTATGTACCACATAACTGTGGTGTTGTCCGTTCTTATCAAGAGTTGACCTGGTTGTAGAAGGTCCTTGAAAGCTATAATAGCATTTATTACTGCTAGCATTTCCTTTTGATTGATGTAAAGGTGCTTTTCTTTTTGGGACCATTTGCCCTGAATGCACCGATCTGTCATGTGCGCCACCCAGGCATAGTCCGAGGCATCTTTTGTGATGACTTGATTTGCTTGAGGCTTGCTGAATGGAAGACCTGTGTTTGGTTGACATGCTTGAACCCACCACAGAAATTCCTTTTGCAGACATGGAATTAGTGGTATTATTGATTCCAAACTGTGGCTGTGTTGAGACCATATACTTTTCAGGTACTATTGTTGTTTCCCCATATGCAGCTTTGCACATGAGATTAGTAAGATGCAAGATGCCATGAATCCCAGAGCCTGCAGGATTTTCCTTGCAGTCAGCCTGGTGCAATTTGCTAGTGTTCTGAAGTATTGAATTAGTTGCCCCTGCTTCTCTGGCGTGAGGTAGGCCATCTGGGTGTTTGTGTCCAAATTGGCACCCAGGAAAATTATCTTCCGAGAGGGTATTAACCTTGATTTCTTTTTGTTGACTGTGTATCCCAGAGAGTTCAACAACATTATTACCATAAGCCAGATGTTTCAGAAGAATGTGCTTGCTGTCCGCTTGGATCAGGCTTTCGTCCAAATAGGGGTATATTTGTATATCTTGAAGTCTGCAGTAGGCAATTACTGATGCCAGGCATTTTGTGAATACTCTGGGCGCAGTAGATAAGCCAAAGGGCAATGCAGAGAATTGATAATGGGTTGAACCTGCAAGAAATCTGAGGTACCTTTTGCAATTTTGTCTGATTGGGACATGCAGGTATGCCTCCTTGAGGTCCAATGTTACCAGCCAAGACTCCTTGCCCAGCATGGGAAGAAGTTGCTGTAGAGTGAGCATCTTGAATTCTGGTACGAGTAGAAATGTGTTTAGGATGGATAGGTCCAAAATAGGTCTCCAATCTTTTCCCTTCCTTGGTACCAGAAATAGCCTGGAATAAAAACCTTGACCTTGTTCGTGCGTAGGTACCTCTTGAATAGCTTTCATGTTTATGAGATCTGTAATTTGCCTTTGTGCCTCTGCCCTTTGATTGTGTGGCAGATTTGGCATGCCTCTCATTTTTGGAAAGGTGTGAAAATGGAATTTGTATCCTCTGTTTATAATGTCCAGGATCCATTTGTCCTTTGTGACAACATGCCAATTTTTTGAAAATAATGCCAGCTTTCCTCCTAAGGGGGCTGCCATTTGAGACTTGGTTGGCATGCAAAGGGGAAAGTCATTGGGTTTGCTTTCTGAAAGATTGCGAGCTGTCCTCACCACCTCTTTGTGTAGGAGCTTGCCATTGTCTGCCTCTAAACGATCCTTGGGATTGTCCTCTGCCCCTCGGGCACCTGTATCTGCCTCTTTGTGATCTGTCCGTGGCAGGAAAGGACCAGTTTTTGGAAGGCCAATTTCTACTAAAACGTGGGGGTTGTACCTGTAGAAAATCTTTCACAGTTTGCATTGATTTAGCCTTTTCCTCCATTTTCCTTAATACCTCCTCAGCATTAGCACCAAATAGTACATCCTTTTGAAGAGGGGCGTCTAGTAAATTAGCTTTGACATGATCAAGCAAGGCTTGTTCCTTGAGCCAGGCATGCCTACGTATGACTGATACAGTAACAGCAGCTCTACATGAGGCCTCTAGAGCATCAAAACCACATTGTAAGGTATGCTTACCCACTTGTTCTGCACTATGCATCAAATCCTGCAACTCATTCAAGTCTGGTTGTTCAGGTTGTGACATTTTACTTTTCAATTGTGATAACAAAAACTGTTGGTATTTTAGCATATGGAACTGACAGTTTAAGGCCCTCATGGTTAAGGTAGCCGAGGTATATACCTTTTTTCCCCACCTTTCTAAGGATCTGGAATCTCTCTCGGAAGGTAATGGATTTTTAGCAATGGAGGCCTTAACTCCCTTGGGGCCCTGTGAGATGGTTTCTGGGTCAGCAGCATGGCTTTTGTATAGAAATTGGTGCGAGTCAGGAACTCTGTAGTACCTGTCAGGCTTAACTGGAGTTGGAGGTAGAGAGCCCGGGTTAAGGCAGGCCTCCGAGTAAACATCTAGGATGTCCAAGACAGGAGGTATAGCCAGAGGCCTGTGCTGAGGTAGCAAGAGAAATTCCCTAAGCCTTTTCTTGGAATCTGAATAATCTTGGCCTTCCCAGTGGAAGTGTTCCCTTAAGGTATGCAAAGTTTCCCCAAATGAGTAATCCTCAGGGGGGATACATAAGGGATGGACTCCTCCGCATCAGAATCTTCAAAAGGGGAGTAAGAATGTTCCTGATCATCAGAGTGCTCTAAAACAATGGAGCCCTGATCAGAGGAGGGTGAATCTTCCTCCACTCTGGGCCTTTTGTCCGGTGGGAGCTAAGAACCTCTGATAAGAGTAATTAAATCCTCAGCCATTTTAAGCATCTGTTTCTTAGGCATGGGGCCTGGAGATGGGCCCTGTGTAGCTGGTTTCTTAGAGTGCATGGTTGCTTTAGACTTAGTGAAAGCCTTGATGGAGAAAGAAGAGGAAGGTCTGAAGACACCTTGAGTGGAGTTGGACCTGTCCACATTCTGAGTTTCATCGCCAAGAGTGGCTTCGGTATCTGTAGTTGGGGTGTGGGCCGAGGAGCCTGTGACCTCGGGCACAGGAGACACCATCAAAGAAGTGTCGTCGGTAGTCAGGGGCTGCATAGGCGCCTCGCTGAGAACCGGAGCACGTGTAGTCGGTTTTGGCGTGGTGTCGGTAGAGGCCGCGGACCTCGTGTGTCGGTCCTTATCTTTGCAGTTTTTTAGACAAAACTGGAGTCGGAGTATCCGACGACATAATATAGTTAAATGCTTTCCCAAAATAATGTTGGGCGAACTCCGCCCGACGCTTAATGGTGTGTTTGTTGAATGTAGCACAAAAACGACAGACCGAGACGTTGTGGTCTGGGCCTAAACAAGGTATACAGAGGGAATGGAAATCCTTATGTGGTATTTGCTTCCCACAAGAAATACAATTATTAACTTTGTCTGACATATGTCTGAGGCAAGAAAAGTTTCCCCAACGGGGTACTTAGCTTTTAAGAAGACTTCGGTTTCCAAATTTTCGTAATCTCAGGAGCTGGCCGACCGGCACTTGCGAACTGCTTCTGCTTTGGGCACTGCGCAGCAAGAAAGACTGAAGAAAATGGCGTCGGCTGGTTCCTTTATACCCCTGTCGCACTGACGTCAGGGAAGAAGCGACAACAACAGACGCCGGGCCTAGACTTTGGAATTCGGCCGACCGAGGACCCGCCTGACGGCAGGAGAACCCACCAGTTATGACTGCAGCTGTATGCACGATGAACATCATTCTTAGTTGTCTGTGCACATCCAATGAATGCAGAATCCGCTCCCCCTTGTTCTGTGGATTTGGGAAAAAAGTTGGCAAATGAATGGTCTGATTAAGAACCACACTAGATACCACTTTAGGCATGAAGGATGGATTGGTCCTGAGCGACCCCCTGTCCGGGTAGAAAATAATAAAAGGCTCCACTGCCAGGAGAGCCTGTAATTCTGAAATCCTTCTAGCTGAAGTGATTGCTAAAAGAAAGTCAGTCTTCCAAGAGAGAAACTTTATATCTGCAGTAGCAGCTGGCTCAAAAGGAGGTAGGGTGAGTTTTTCCAACACAAAATTCAGGCCCCATGCTGGGGTTGGTGCTCTCCTGTGAGGTCTTAAATTTTTGGCCCCTCTGAGATACTACTTTATCAGGGGGTGACAAAAGAGAGGAGGCTCTGTGTTGTCATGAGCTGAAATGGCAGAGGCATGGATTTTTATGGAAGAGAAAGATAGGCCCTTGTGAAGCATCTCAGTTAAATATTGCAGAATCTGAGGAATATTGGGTATTGCTGTGCTTACTCCTTGTGCCTGGTTCTAGGCACAGAATCTTTTCCATTTATCAGCATAAGCTTTTCTAGTACTAGGCCTTCGAGCCTCCAAAATGACATCCATCACAAGCTTGCTGAGAGAAATAACTGGTGAAATTAGTTGATTAGTCATGCTGCAAGATTCAGAGTTTGGAGCTCATTGTGCAGAATTTGATAGTTCTGCTGAGACAGTAGATAAGGTGTCTGAGGCAGGTACCACGGAGGAAGGTGTGACATATTGCGTAGGAGCGGGTACCAGTGTTGGCGAGGCCAGTCTGGAGCAATCAATCATTTTTGTTTTTTTCTGTCTGACTTTTAGTAATACCTTGGAGAGCAAAGGCAGATGGGGAAAGGCATAGACTGATAGGTTTTTCCAGCTGAAGGATAGAGCGTCCACTTTCCAAGCTTTTTTGTGATGGCTTCTTGTGCAGAATTTGTCCAGCTGATAGATCTTTTTGCCTCACCCCAAAACTATGTCTGGAGACCCCCATTTGCGTGTCAACATGCTGAAGATTTGTGGATCCAATTTCCATTCATGTGGGTCCATAAGATTTCTGCTTAGTTTGTCTGCCAGAGTATTTTGCTTTCCTGGCAGGAATTGAGCTTGTAGATGTATTTGGTAAGTCAAGGCTGTGTTCCACAAGGTCATTGCCAGTCTGCAAAGGGGGGTAGGTATGAGTACCACCCTGATTGTTTATGTACCACATAAGGCATTTGATTTGGGCTCCATTCGCCCTGAATGCATCTCCCTGCCAGATGCGCCCCCCCCCCACCCAAGCATAATCTGAAGCGTCTGTAGTCAGGGTTTGGTTGGCAGGGGGTGGAATGAATGACAGTCCCTTGTTTTGGTGAAAGGCCCTGCCCACCATAGGAACTCTTGCTGCAAGCACGAAATGATAGGAATCATTGTTTCCAGGCTGTGACAATGTTGACTCCATAAGCTCTTTAGGTACCATTGAAGCTTCCTCATATGCAGTCTTGCATATGGAATTAGTAGAATACTAGAGGCCATGAACCCCAAGGCCTGTAGAATTTGTCTTGCAGAAAACTGGGTCTTTGTGGCCACTTGTTTGAAGAAAGTCATCAATTTGATTTGTTTTTCTGGCGTGAGGTAAGTCATCTGGGCAGTTGTATTCAAGCTTGCACTGAGGAATGTAATTATTTCAGAGGGTACCAGTTGGGATTTCTTTTCGTGTACGGTGTACCCTAGGCAAGTTAGAACCTTTTTTAAACGCCAGTTGCTGTAGAAGAGTGTCCTTGTTCTCTGCCTGAATTAGACAATCGTCCGGATAAGGATAAATTTGAATGTTTCTTTGTCTACAGAATGCAATTACTGGTGACAGGCACTTTGTGAAGACCCTGGGTGCAGTGGATAAGCCAAATGGCAGTGCAGAGAATTGGTAATGCAAATAGCCTGCTTTGAAGCGGAGGTATCTTCTGCAAGATTCCCTGATTGGGATATGCAGGTAAGCCTCTTTTAAGTCTAGAGTTACCAACCAGACATCCTTGCCTAGCATAGGCAGTAACTGTTGTACAGTCAGCATCTTGAATGTTGGAATGTCCAGGAATTTGTTTAGAATGGATAAGTCCAGAACTGGACTCCATGATTTGTCTTTTCTGGGTACCAGGAAAAGTCTCGAATAAAAACCTTGTCCCTTTTCCTCTTCTAGTACTGGATGAATAGCCCCTATATTCATGAGGGACATAACTGGCTTCTGGACCTCTGCCCACTGATTTGGAGGCATATCTGGCCATCCGTTTGGGATTGGCAATGTGTGGAAATGAAAAGGGTATCCCCCATAAAGGAGAAAATCCCTAAGTCTCTCTTTAGATTTTGAAAAATCCTGACTCTCCCAGTGAAAATGTTCCCTTAAGGTATGCAAAGTTTCTCCAAGATAGAAATCCTCAGTAGGAGAAGCAGAAGGGATGGATTCTTCTGCATCAGAGTCCTCATAAGGTGGAAAAGAAAATTCCTGATCAGAAGAGGAATCAGAAGAAAGTACTGTTGTGTACACTTACCATAAATGTAGATGTTCAAGTGTATTCACTGTTGCCGTCATTACATTTGGGTAAACTGCTGGCAGGATGTCCTCAGTCGGCCTGAATTCCAAAGTCTTGGGTCCTGCATCAGTTGCTGTCTTCTCTTCCATGAAGTCAGGTCGTCAGGGGTATAAAACATGCAGCAGATGCCATTTTCTTTTGTTTTTCTTGCCCCCGATGTCAGGTGCCCCCAAAAAGGTCGCAAATATTACATATATATATATATATATATATATATATATATATATATATATATATATATATATATATATATATATATATATATATATATATATATATGAATCAATAAAAACTTTACCTTCATCTACAAGCAAATAAACCACATAGGCTGAAGAAGATAGAGAAGGAAAGATTAACTTCAGAATGACAGGGGGATGGGCGGGAGGGTAACCTGGACTGCAACAGTGAATACACTCTAACATGTACATTTATGGTAAGTGTACACAACTGTATTATGTTCTTAGTATTTCACTGTTGCAGTCATTACATTAGGGTAGAATCCCAGAGCTATGGTAGGGAGGCTGGAGCTAAACAGCATTAGGTGCGGCTATAAGGCCTTGCAGCACTGCAGTGGCAAAGCATGCCCTAAGAGTAGAGAGGCAAATGGTAATGCTTTTTAAAGGTGTGAACAGAACTCCAAGTGGAAGCCTCTAGAATGTCTTTGGTTGGTACTCCTTTGAGAAAGGCTGCTGAAGTAGCTGCAGCTCTGGTAGAATGAGACCTAATGCCCTTGGGAACAGGTTTACCATGGTGTAAGTAGCAGAAACGAATACAGTAGCTTATCCACTTTGAAACGGTCTGCTTTGAAATAGCCTTTCCTTCTGATCCTGCACCATATATGACACTAGTAATTGCTCAGTTTTTTCTTAGAGCTTTTGTCCTGCTCAAGTAGAATCTTAGCTATCTGTGTACGTCCAACGAATGCAGAATTCTCTCCCCCTGGTTCTGCGGATTTGGATAAAAAGTTGGCAGATGAATTCTTTGATTAAGAGCCACACTGGAAACCACCTTAGGCATAAAAGTAGGATTTATCCTCAGAGACACCCTGTCTGGGTAAAATATGATAATCTACAGCCATGAGAGCCTGTAGCTCTGAAACTCTTCTTGCTGAAGTAATTGCTAGTAGCAGAGCAGTTTTCCATGATAAGAACTTTAGATCAGCGGTAGCAGTTGGTTCAAATGGAGGCAGAGTGAGCTTTTCCAACACATAATTGAGGTCCCATGCAGGTAATGGTGATGATCTAGGAGGCCTTAAATTTTTGGTCCCTCTAAGATACTGCTTTAGTGAAGGATGAGAAAAGATTAGTGGCTCTGTATTGTAATGAGCCAAAATAGCAGAGGCATGGATTTTGATTGATGAGAAAGATATGCCTTTGTCAAGCATCTCAGTTAAGTATTGTAATATCTGAGGAATATTTGGTTCTGCTGCATCAGTTCCTTGCGCTTGACTCCAAGCACAGAATCTCTTCCATTTGTCAGCATAAGATTTTCTAGTACTAGGCCTTCTGACTTCCAAAATGACATCCATCACAGCTTTACTAAGAGGTGTTGTTTGTATGACTACATGATTAGCCATGCTGCCAGGTTCAGAGTCTATAACTGATTGTGCAGGATTCGATTTAGTTGTGGTTTTTGAGGCAAGGTCCAAGCTGGGTATTGAGCCAAGTTTCTTAGGATTGGGTACCAGTATTGGCGGGGCCAGTCCGGGGCAATTAATGTAATCTTTGGCTTCTCTTGTCTGACTTTAAGGAGGACCTTGGATAGAAGAGTCAGAGGAGGAAAGGCATAAACTGTTTTTTTCCAACTGAAGAATAGGACGTCCACTTTCCATGTAATAAGTTCTTGTGCAGAATCTTTTCAAATGATAATTTTGAGGAGAGGCAAATAGATCTATGTCTGGGCTCCCCCATTTGTCTGTTATCATGCTGAAGATTTATGGATTTAGTTTCCACTCATGAGGATCCATAAGGTTTCTGCTTAAATCATCTGCCAGAGTGTTTTGTTTTCCTGGCAGGAATTGAGCTTGAAGATGTATTTGGTAGGTCAAAGCTGAGTCCCACAGTGCCATGGCTAATCTGGAAAGGGGTTATGAGTGTGTGCCCCCTTGCTTGTTTATATACCACATGACTGTGGTGTAGTCCGTCTATCAGTAGTTGTCCTGGATGAAGCAAGTCCTTGAAGGCTGTTAGGGCATTTTGAACAGCTAGCATCTCTTTCTGGTTGATATGTAGATGCATTTGTTTTGGTGTCCATAAGCCCTGAATGCATCTTCCGGCCATGTGGGCCCCCCAGACATAATCTGATGTGTCTGTTATGGTTTGGCTGGCAGGGGATAGAGTGAAGGGCAGTCCCATGTTTTGGTGACATGACTTTGCCCACCACAGAAACTCCTGTTGCAGGCAGGGAATGAGAGGAATAATTGTTTCCAGAATGTGTTTATACTGACTCCATAAACATTTTAGGTACCACTGAAGTTTTCTCATATGCAATCTTGCATATGGAATTAGTAGGATGCAGGATGCCATGAAGCCCAGAGCGTGCAGAATTTGCCTTGCAGAAGACTGTTTTTTTTTTGTTGCCATCGGTTTGAAGTAAGCAGACAGTTGCCTTTGCTTGTCTGGCGTGAGGCAAGCCATCTGGGGCAGTTGTATCCAAGCTTGCACCGAGGAATTTTATCTTCTGAGAGGGTACCAGTTGCGATTTCTTTTCGTTTATTGTGTACCCTAGGCATGTTAGAAGCCTTTTCACAAATGCCAGGTGTCGAACAAGAGTGTCCTTGTTCTCTGCTTGAATGAGACAGTCGTCCAAGTAAGGATATATTTGTATACTTCTTTGTCTGCAAAATGCAATTACTGGTGCCAGACAGTTTGTAAAGACCCTGGGCGCAGTAGATAAGCCAAAGGGCAGTGCAGAGAATAGGTAATGCATTAAGACAGCCTTGAATCTTCTGCACGATTGTCTTCTTGGGACATGCAGGTATGCCTCTTTTAGGTCTAAAGTCACCAGCCAAGCATTCTTGCCCAGCATGGGCAGAAGCTGCTGCAAAGTCAGCATTTTGAATTTTGGAATGTCCAGGTATGTGTTCAAAATCGATAAATCCAGTACTGGCTGCCAGGCCTTGTCCTTTCTGGGTACCAAGAACAGTCGAGTAAAAACCTTGTCCTTTTTCCTGTTCTGGTACTGTCTGAATGGCCCCCATATCCATAAGGGACGTAACCTGTTTCTGTGCCTCTGCCCATTGATTTTTTGGCAGATCTGGCCAACTATTCGCCATTGGCAGTGTGTGGAAATGGAATCTGTATCCCTGTGATACGATGTTTAGTACCCACTTGCCCTGGGTTAACAACTGCCAATTTTGAGCAAAAAGTGATAATTTTCCCCCTATGGGTGCTGCCAAAAGATAAGTGCTTGGTGTAGGCAGAGGGAAGTCATTGGGATTGCTTTCTGTAGGTTTGCGCTTTATCTCCTCCAGATTTGGAGGTAGAAGCGCCCCATTGCTTTGACCTGTATGAATCTTGTGCCTGGTATCTGGAACCCTTAGGGCGTCTGGATTTGCCCCTTTGAGCTCTGTCTGACAGAGGAAAGGAAATATTTTTTGTAGGCCAGTGTCTACTAAATCTTGGTGGCTGCACTTGTAAGAAGCCTTTAACAGTTTGCATAGACTTAGCTTTGTCTTCCATTTTCTTTAAAACCTCTTCTGCCTAAATACCAAACAGAGAATCATGTTTGTAAAGGTGCATCTAGCAATTTAGCTTTAACATGATCAGGCAAATTTTGTTCCTTTAACCAGGCATGCCTCCTAATCACCGATCCAGTAACTGCGGTCCTGCAGGAGGCCTCTAAGGAATCAAAACCACATTGCAAAGTATGCTTTCCAACTTGTTCAGCTGCATGCAATAATTCATGCAATTCTTTATTTTCTGCACATTCTGAAATCAACATCATTTTCTGTTTCAGCAATCCCATAACATGTTGTTGGTACTTAAGCATATGAAATTGAAAGTTTAAGGCCCTGACTACCAAGGTTGCATATGTCAGGGGTCAAACATGACTCCAAAAACACATCATCCACAATGTCTAAAACGGGGAAATGGCTAAAGGCTTGTGCTGAGGAAGGAGGAGGAAATCCCTGAGCCTCTTTTTTGATTCTGAGAAGTCTTGACTCTCCCAGTGAAAATGCTCCCTCAAAGTATGCAAGGTTTCTCCAAATGAATAATCCTCAGGAGGAGATGCAGATGGAATAGACTGCTCAGCATCAGAATCCTCATAGGGAGGTATAGATAATTCCTGATCAGAAGAGGAATCAGAAGAAACAGAAACCTGATCTAAAGAGTCCTAATCCGTGTCTTGCATAGGCCTCTTATCTGGAGGGGGGGATCGGTACCCCTGATCAAGGTAATAAGGTCTTCAGCAATTTTGATCATCTGTTTTTTAGGCATAGAAGCCTGGGCACATGGCTCATGCGTTTTTTTAGTTTTAGAAGTTGCTTTTGTCTTTGGTTATACGCCTGTTGTTGGTTTGATATACAAAGGTTGAGGTCTAAATACACCATCAGAAGCCGGTGCCTGCTCAGCGGCTCCAGACCCATACGAGGGAGATACATCTGTCGGTCCAATACCTTGAGTATCTTGCTGCATGCCGGACTCCACATGGGTGTCGGTAGAGGCCTGCGACTCAAAGGTAGCGGGAATCAGGGGCTGCGAAAGCGACTCACTGAGTACCGGCGACTGGCTTAAGAGAAGCTTCATCTTCGGTTTTGGATCTCGACTGCCTTTCTCCGTCCTTCTCTTTGCGTTTTTTATGTACTCCGGTAGTCGGATTGCTATCAGACGACATTTCTGGGAAGCTAAATCTGTTTCCAAAATACTTTGATGCAAAAATATACCGACGCTTAATAGTGCGTTGGTTAAATCTAGCACAAAACCAACAGCCAAGCACGTTGTGATCAGGGTCTAGGCACGGAATACAGTATAAATGGAAATCCTTATGAGGTATTTGCTTCCCACAAGTAATACAATTAACTTTTTCTGACATGGTAAAAATCAAGAAAAAAGTTTCCCCAACGGGGTACTTAGCTTTAGTGAAGACTTCGGTTCTGGAACTCAAACTTTTAGTTATGTACTCACCATAACTTCAGATGTTTGGGATCCATCTCGCCTACATTCTGACTGATGGGTTCGGAGCCGATCCCTCGGCTCCGACTCGGCACGCTTATGCCAAAGAGCGAAGTCTCTTATTGGCTGAGCTTACTATATCCCAGGATGCACCACTACCCTTCCCCCAGATCTAGTTTGTCCGCATACATGCACACATGCACACACTGCTTATATAACATCGTCAGATGAAACAAGATAAAACAGTAGAACTCAAAACCGTTCAATCTCTTCTGACCTCCAAGGCCGGGGGAAGGAGGGTGGGTATTAGGAATGTAGGCGAGATGGATCCCAAACATCTGAAGTTATGGTGAGTACATAACTAAAAGATGTTATGTGATCCTATCTCGCCTACATTCTGACTGATGGGACAGCGTCCCTAGCACCTGAATCCTGGGTGGCTCACTGGAAAACACTCCTGAGTACCGTGGAACCAAATGATGCTCGCCTTTAGATGCCACATCCAATTTATAGTGGGAAATGAAAGTGTGCGGGTTGGACCAAGTAGCAGCACAAATCTCAGAAATAGCGAGCTTGGAATGAAAGGCGATAGAAGTAGCCATAGCTCTGGTAGAGTGAGCTTTGATAGATGTTGTAAGTTGCTTATTTGAAGAGGAATAAGCCTGAGTTATACAATCTCTAATCCATTTGGAGATAGTAGCTTTTGTGATGGTTTTACCCAATTTATTGTCTGAGAAGGACACAAACAACTGGTCTGATTTACTTAATTTGCTGAGTCCTGTCTAGATAGAAGCGCAATTGCCTGTGAACATCCAATTTATGGAGAGTGTATTCTGCTTCGTTGGAGAATTTTGGAAAGAAAACTGGTAGCTCTAGAGATTGTTGGAGACAGAGATTAGAACAAACCTTTGGGACAAAAGATGGCTTAGGCCTAAGTGATACTCTATCCTTGTGAAAAATCAAGTACGGTGGTTTGATAGATAGGGCTTGAAGCTCTGAAACTCTTCTTGCAGAGGTAATTGCAACTAAGAAGGCAGTTTTCCAAGACAGATATTTTAACTCACATGTAGCAGCCGGTTCGAAAGGGGAAGATGTTAAGGCACGGCACCAAATCAAGATCCCACGGAGGCAGGATGAAAAACTGGGGTCTTAACAGCCCCGCACCTTTAATGAAAGTTTTGCATAATCTGCTGCTCATCAACGGTGGATCCATGGATTCGTGAAATTTAGAGATAGCTGCCAGTTGGACTTTAATAGTAGAGACTGAAGATCCTTGATTAAACAAGGATGTTAAAATTTCAAAACCTCTGGGATCGGGCAGTGATAGGGTCTAAGCCCTGAGTTGAGCCCAGATAGCAAACCTCTTCCACTTACTGAGGTACAATTTCTTAGTGGTGGGTTTGTGGGCGAAGATAAAATGTGAATAACTTCCGGGTCTAAGGTGTGATTTCTGACTAAAGTCGGAAGTGGAGGAGCCAAGCTGTCAACTTCAAAGTGAAGGGACTGGTGTTGTCGTCCCGACTGATGAATTAACAGATCCGGAGTTAGATCCAAAACCCAAGGATCGTCCACCGCATGTTTCTTCAGGTAGGGAAACCATACCTGACGAGGCCAGTGCGGAGCAATTAGTATCATTGTGGACCCCAATTGAGAAGCTTTCTGAATGACTTTGGGGAGAAGTGGAACCGGAGGAAAGGCATAAAGTAGCCCTGTTGGCCAAGGTTGTGCTAGAGCATCCACAGTTGCTTCCCCCTGATGTGGAGTCAAGGAGAAGAACCTTTTGCACTTTGTGTTTTGTGGTGTTGCAAACAGGTCGCAGCCCGGCGTCCTCCATCTTCTGAAAACCTGAGCTGCTACTGTTTCGTTCAGGGACCACTCGTGAGGAGAGAGAATTGTCCTGCTTAATCTGTCTGCCAATATATTGGATTTCCCTGGAATGTGGGTCGCTACCAAGAAGCGGTTGGTAGCTACAGCCCATTCCCACACCCTCATGGCCTCTCTGCAAAGGGGGTAAGATCTGGTCCCTCCTTGTTTGTTTAGATACCAGACCACCGACATGTTGTCTGTGTGGATAGCGATAATGCCTTGAGGGAGAAACTTGTGGAGAGCCTGTAGGGACAGAAGTACAGCCCTCATCTCCAATACATTGATGTGGAGAAAGGTTTCGTCTGGAAGCCAGGAACCCTGAACTAACCTGCCCAGACAATGGCTCCGCCTCCACCCTGTCTGGGAGGCATCCGTCGTCAGGGTGGCCACCGGAGGGGGGATAACAAAAGGTCTTCCCTGATTCAGATTGGACTGCTGAAGCCACCAGCGAAGGTCCCGTTTGCACGTTTCTGTAATCATAATGGGGTGATTGAGGGGAAGATTCTGAAAGGACCATTGAGTCGATAATAGCCACTGAAGAATCCTCATGCGCAATCTTGCCAGAGGAACTAGGAGAACCGTGGCAGACATCGAACCTAAAAGTTGCAGGACCATCCTGGCTGGGGCTTTGGATCTTGAAAGCAGGGCTTGAACTTGACCTTGTAAAGTTTGAATCCTTTCGTAGGAAGAAAACGCGCATCAATTTTGAGTCTATCTCTGCTCCTATGAACTTTATGCTGAGAGGGCAGCAAGACAGACTTTGACCAATTGAATGTAATTCCCAGGGTAGCACCCAGGAAATGGTGGCTTTGAGGTTGTCCATTAGTAGATGACTGGTGGTGGCAGTCAGGAGCCAGTCGTCCAGATAGGGAAACACTTGGAATCCAAGACTCCTCAGGTGAGCAGTTACTACTGCCAAACACTTGGTGAACACCCTGGGGCTGTGGTGAGACCAAAGGGCAGTGCACAAAATTGGAAATGACTGTCTCCCAGGCTGAAGCGCAGATACTTCGATGTATCGGTATGTGATAATAGGCGTCCTTGAGATCTATGGAGCACATCCAAACATCCTTCTCCAACAATGGGAGAATGGATTGTAACGTGACCATTCGAATTTGGATTTCGTGACGGATTGGTTTAGTCTGCTGAGATCCAATATTGGTCTCAGGTCCCCTGTCTTTTGGCACTAAAAGAACCTTGAGTAATTTCGGATCCGATCTGGTCTGTGGGGACGGTTGGATGACTCCTTTTCTAGCAGCTTTAACGCTTCTGCGGCTGCAATTTCCTTTGACTGGGTGGTGGGTCCGGGATTTTTTGGACGGTGGGGTGAGTGTGTGAAGGAATGGTGTAACCTCCGGCAATACTCCGAAGCCCCCATCTGTCCTCAGAGATAGACTCCCAGGCTTTTAGGTGCTTGGCAACGGCACCCGACTGGCTCCGAGCAGCACAGCCGGGCAATCCCTCATGAAGTGTGGGAGGCTGAAGAGCCACGAAAGGACTCGCGGTCTCCAGAATTGCGGGGCCCTCTGCCGCCTCTGGGACGGCGTCTCCCAGAAAAATTTCCCGTCCTCTGCCTCTGGAAGGGAATCTTCCTGCTGTTGAGGAAAAACTTACGTGATTTGCGGAACCACATCTTCCCTCCTCCTTTAGCCTTGGGATAAGGCCGAAAGGGAGTGGAATAACGTGCACCTACGGCAGATAAAGTTTTTCCCTCTTGCTCACAGCGGTAAGAGTGTCTTTAACCTTAGGTCCAAACAAAGAGGACCCATCAAAGGGAGCGTCGGCGAAGGAAGACTTGAAGGCCTCTGCAAAATGACAACGGAGCCAGGCTTGTCTCCGTGAGCCACGCCTGTGCCTGCCGCTCTACCGCCCCTTCGGCCGCATATGAAATGAGCCTCATGGACGAGTTAGAAATTGAAGTAAGGATAGCCAACTGAGAGCTAACCGACTGGGCTAGCTGCTCAGGTAGGTTACCGAGAGGGAATCTGACAGCTCCTTGACCAGATCCCTCTGTAGCCTGGTAAAATGTGCCAAATAATTCAGGGACCTTAAAGTAAAGGCCGCTGAAGTCAGGGTGCGCTTCCACTGGTCCATGCTCCTAGACTCCTTATTAGGAGGATGGACGGACGTGAAGCCTCTGCCACGTCCTGTTGTGTAGCAGATGCCACCACCATGGCATCTACAGCCACGCCTTTAGTCAGGAACTCCTTCTCGGGTGGGGCAGACAAAAATTTGTTAGGACGAAGGCACTGGTTCCACGGTATCTGGATGTTCCCACGCCTCCGACAAACCAAATCCAGGAGCTCGTCAAGGCGGAGACACCCAGGAGGCGGAGGCTGAGCCCCAAAGGCCTTGAGAAGCACTGACTCATCAGCAGAGGGGGTTTGGATATCCAGCCGCCTCGTTGTTTGAGGATCTCTAAAATGTCTGCAAATGAGACATCATCCGAGGGCGACTTGGGGACCCCTCCGCATCATCAAGATCAGTGTCCGATGTAATAGACTCGGGGGAGTCCACGTGCTTCCTCTTGCACGATCTCTTCCTTGGGGGCTCCTCTGAAGACAACGCCGAAGAACCCTCAGGAGGAGGGGAACCCCCAGTGGGGGTAACCTCAGGCCCAGGGGCTCCGCTGCCTAAGGACAGGGGAACTGCCAAAGATCCAGTCTCCACGCCCAGGGAAGGTGCCGGTAAAGCCGGAGAGATGGCCGAAGAAGACTTGGCCAAGGCACTCCTCATAGCTCTGAAAGCCGGACCCCCAGAATCCTGGGAGTGTCCGGTCCCCGGAGCCATGATAGCAGACGGAAGTCCCGCAGCCGAAGCACCGAGAGGGAGGCTCAGAACCGACAGCATAGGTCCTGAAACGTCACCCCCGGGTCCAGCCGAAGAAGTCCGTGTGCCAAACTCGGACCCGAAGGCCGGGGTTGGAGTAAGGGTCGGAGCCGACCCTAAGACCTCCACCGGCTCCAACAGCACCTGCTCCGATGGAGCCGAAGCGGTCGGAGGAGGAATGGCAATGACATGGGCGTGGGCTGTCGGCTCCGAAGCCAACTGGGTCGGAGCCGAAACAAATTTTTGAAAGACTGGGGACTGGAACAGTCTTTGGAGCACCCTGTCTATGTCCGAATCTGACATCCTCGATGACCTAGAGGATACTGAACGGGTTCGAGATGGCCTCTCCAACGGCCCCAAGGGCTAGGGGACCGGCTCGAGGCGACTCGATGACTATCGGCGCGAAGGAATACCCAAACTAGTTTCCATCGGTGCGAGGAGGACTTAGGCGCCGAGGAGGAAGTGTCTGGCGGACAACCTTCATCGGCTCCGAGATCAGTGGAGCCGGCGAAGGTGACCGCCTCGATGCCCCAGCCATCGGCTCCGAAGCCAGAGGAGTCGAGACTGGTGGCATCGAGGCAGACATTCGCCCTCGGCTCCAAGTCCTTGGAGCCGAAGGAGAAGCCTGCCTATGTCTTTTGGCGGTCGGATCCGACGGACTGGTCGGAGCCGACGCCCTTTTCTTTTTAGCAGGAGAAGGAGAGGATGCTAAGGCTTCTTCAAAAGAGGGTTTTACAAGGCCTTTTAATATAAGCTTATTTTTCCTCTCTTGGAGGACCCTCGAGGAAAAAGCGTGACACGCTGCAGGACTCCTGCAAATGTTTGGCGCCCAAACAATATACACACAGAGAATGGTCATCCGTGATAGACATCTTAAAGTTACATTTAATGCACTTTTTGAAGCCCGAAGGCCTAGGTGCTTGAGACATTATAAGCCAAAAACAAGTACTTTCTCACAGGCAACTTTATTTTAAGTCAAGATTAACTTGCCGTTCACACAGAACCAAAATGAACAACAGTCAACCACCGTATAAGGAAACAAAAAATAAATAAACCCTAAGGTTGTTTTAAAAGGGAATTAACCAGTAGGAAGGCCCTATAGACCGAGGGAGCCTGTAACTAGAACAAGTATCAATCACACACAATTTTCCACAGAAAAAATTGTCAAACACACACACAACAACAGAGTAGCCGTTAAAACAGCTTTTTGTTTAGAAATTAGCAAATTCCTGACAGAAAGTTAGTGAAAAAACCCACTACTTAGCTCAGCCAGCTCGAGACCACGTCTTCGCTAGTTAGCGGCAAACGAGATCTGGGGGACGGGTAGTGGTGCATCCTGGGATATAGTAAGCTCAGCCAATAAGAGACTTCGCTCTTTGGCATAAGCGTGCCGAGTCGGAGCCGAGGGATCGGCTCCGAACCCATCAGTCAGAATGTAGGCGAGATAGGATCACATAACATCTGGAATATTTCAGTAGTCGGCTGACCAGCACCTGTGAAATGCTTTTGCTTCGGGCACCGCGCGGCAAGAAAGACTAAAGAAAATGGCGTTGGCTGCATGTTTTATACCCCTGATGACCTGACGTCATGGAAGAGAAGACAGCAACCGACGCAGGACCCAATACTTTGGAATTCAGGCTGACTGAGGGCAACCTGCCAGCAGATTACCCAAATGTAATGACTGCAACAGTGAAACACGAAGAACATACGGAAACCTGATCTGAAGATTCATAATCAGTGCCTTGCCTAGGTCTCTTAGCAGAAGGGGGTTGGGAACCCCTGATCAAGGTAATTAAATCCTCAGCCATTTTGATCATTTGTTTTTTAGGCATAGGGGCCTGTGCACGTGGCCCAAGCATCGGATTTTAGACATAGAAGTTGGTGTTGGCCTAGGTTTTGAAGATGTTGTCGGTTTAATATACAAATCTTTAAATCTGAAAACACCCTCAGAAGCCGGTGCCTGCTCAGTGGCTCCGGACCCATCTAAGGTAGAGACATCCGCAGGTTCAATACTCAAAGTGTCTCGTGGCAGACCGGGCTCCGAATGGGTCTCAGCAGAGGCCTGCGAATAAAAAGTAGCGGGTATCAGAGGCTGCGAAAGTGCCTCACTGAGTACCGGTGACTTGCTTAGGAGAAGCTTCGTCGTCGGTTTTGGACCTCAACGGTCTCTGTCTTTTTCTTTGCGTTTTTTTGTGTATTCTGGTAGTTGGATTGCTATCTGATGACATTTCTGGATAATTAAATCTTGAGCCAAAACATTTAGATGCAAAAATATACTGACACTTAATAGTGTGTTGGTTAAATTTAGCACAAAACCAACAGCAAGGCACGTTGTGGTCAGGGCCTAGGCAAGGAATACAGTACAAATGAAAGTTCTTATGAGGTATTTGCTTCCCACAAGTAATACAATTATTAACTTTTACTGACATCAGTAAGGAGCAAGAAAAAGTTTCCCCAACGGGGTACTTAGCTTTAGGTTGAAGACTTTGGTTCTGAAACTCGAAAATGAAAATTTCAGGAGTCGGCCGAACGGCACTTGTGAACTGCTTCTGCTTCGGGCACCGCGCGGCAAGAAAGACTGATGAAAATGGCGTCAGCTGCATGTTTTGTACCCCTAATGACCCATCATGGAAGAAGGGACAGCAACTGACGCTGGACCCAAGACTTTGTTAATCAGGCTGACTGAGGGCAACCTGCCAGCAGATTACCCTAATGTAATGACTGCAACAGTGAAACACGAAGAACATCAGGGAATAGAGTCTGAAGGGACAACATTCAAAAAGTGGGCACCTTCAGAAAAGTGCGTAAATGAGAGAGGTCTAGAATTGTCTCCAAGAACCCTCTCTTCTGGGTACTAGAATTTTCATGGAATAAAACCCCTTCCCCCTTTGGGACATAGACACCTCTTGAATAGTACCCAGAGTCAAAAGGTCTCAAAGTACCTCTAGGAAAAAGGGGAGCTGCACTTGAACAGGCTGAGGAATGCTCATAAAGGGGGATGGTATTTCCAAACCATGAAATACCCCAAAGCAAATAATGGACAGAATCCATGAATCCCGAGTAATCTGAAGCCAGACAGGAAGAGAGAGAGAGAAAGGCAAAGAGGAATGTGGTTGGGAAGAGGCAGATATAGTTGGACAACACCTGGTTTATCTGAAAAGGAAGACTTCAGTCCCTGAAGTCTGAGTAGCCTTAGCAGGGAGCCTGCTTGTCAATCCTTTTGCCCTTAGGAGGAGGGCGAGAAAGCAGGCTTACTGGGGTAGTTTTGAAGCAACCAAGCATAAGGCAGGCAAAACACGTTCACTTTTCTTTGCAGTAAGCAAAAAACATTATTAAAGAGAGAGATAAGCGCTTTTGTTTCAAATTAAGTCTGATGAAGTCTCTTGGATTTTTAATTTGAGACAAAAGCGCTTATCTCTCTTTTTAATAATAAAGTTTTTTGCTTACTACAAGAAGAAGTGAATGTGTTTTGCCTGCCTTATACTTGGTTGCTTCAGGACTTACTGGGGTAGTTTCTCTGATATTTAGGAACAGGAGAGACAAAAGTACAGCTTTGTACCTACCATAAATGTAGATGTCCGATAGGTATGCATCTGCAGTCCTTACATATGGGTTGTCCTGCCTCAGGCAGCCCTTCAGTCGGCCGGATTCCAAAGTCTGGGTCCGGCGTCGGCTGATGTCGCCCTTTCCCCGACGTCAGAGCGCCTGGGGTATAAAAGCATTATCCGACGCCATCTTCCTCAGTTTTTCTTGCCCCAGATGCCAGGTGCCCTCTCAGGAAGGCTAAATTTGGAGAAATGCATAAAATTCCAAACATGCACAGTAATATAAAACAAATACACCATAATAGATAACCCCAGCTAGCTGTAAGGGGAAGAAGAACCCTAGAAATACCACAGAGGGGAAGGAGGGAGGGTAACCTTGACTGCAGATGCATACCTATCGGACATCTACATTTATGGTAGGTACAAAACTGTACTATGTCCTTCAAGGATGCATCTGCAGTCCTTACATATGGGTAGAATACCATAGCCAAGCTGGGGGTGGTAGGATCTAAGAAAAGGATGGTGTAGCTAAAATGCCCTGCAGGACTGCCGTAGCAAAGCCTGCTCTGGATCTGGAATATAAGGGTAAGTTGTAATGCTTGGAGAATGTATGCACGGAGCTCCATGTAGCAGCTTCTAAAATGTCCTTGGTAGCCACCCCTCTTAAGAAGGCTGTGGAGGTGGCTGTTGCTCTGGTGGAATGAGGCCTAATGTTAGCTGGCACATCTTTTCCATGAAAGGAGTAGCAGAACCGAATGCAATTTCCTATCCATTTTGAAATTGTCTGTTTAGAAATTGCTTTTCCTTGTACACCAGCAGCATATGCTACAAAGAGTTGGTCAGTTTTTCTGTAAGTTTTGGTTCTGTCCAAGTAGTATCGCAACTGCCTGTGGATGTCCAAAGTATGCAGAAGTTTCTCTCCTTTATTCTGTGGATTTGGGAAGAAGGTAGGCAGGTGAATAGCTTGATTCAATGAGACCCTGGATACCACCTTTGGCATGAATGAAGGATTGGTTCTCAATGAAACTCTGTCCTGATGAAAAATAAGGAATGGTTGAACTGCCATGAGGGCCTGTAATTCAGATACTCTTCTTGCTGAGGTTATGGCCAGAAGGAAGGCAGTCTTCCAAGAGAGGAACTGTAGTTCTGAAGATGCTGCTGGTTCAAAGGGAGGTAGAGTTAATTTTTCCAACATGAAATTAAGGTCCCAAGTTGGTACTGGTGGTTTCCTTGGAGGATTGATGTTTTAAATTCCTCTTAGAAACTGCCTTAGGAGAGGATGAGAGAAAACAGGTGGATCAGTGTTGTATTCTGCTGAAATTTCTGAAGCATGAATTTTTATGGAAGAGTAAGAAAGGCCATTGTGGAGCATTTCTGCCAAGTATTCCAGGATATGTGCCATGTTCATCACTGTCGCATCCAGGCGCTTTGTGGCGTTCCAAGTGCAAAATCTCTTCCATTTTGCTGAGTATGCCTTTCTTGTGGAAGGCCAGCGAGCTTCCATGATGATATCCTTCACTCTCTTAGATAACTTATCCTGGTGAGGAGTCAAGGTATTCTCCAGGCTGTCAGCTGCAAGGTTTTCAGGCTGGAGTGCAGAGTTTTGTAATTGTGCTGTGTCAGAAGAAGTGTCCATTGTGGTAGAGGCCACGGTTTCGTGCGTGACAAGCTCCTTAACAGTGGGTACCAGTGTTGTCTTGGCCAGTCCGGAGCTATCAGAATCACTTTTGGCTGCTCTGTCCTGATCTTCAGTAAGACCTTGGTCATTAATGGAAGAGGAGGAAATGCATACACTGTTAGGGCATTCCAGCTGAAAGAGAGGACATCCACTTTCCATGCTTGTGGGTGGTATGTCCTTGAGCAGAATTTCTTCAGCTGATGGTTGTGGTGATAGGCAAAAAGATCTATGTCTGGCCTCCCCCATGATTGTGTTATCTGAAGGAAGATGTCTGGGTGCAGCATCCATTCATGTGGATCCATGATATTTCTGCTTAGGCTGTCTGCCAGTATATTGTCTTTTCCTGGCACAAACTGGGATTGCAGCTCTATGTTGAGGTTTAGGGAAAGTTCCCAAAGATTCATTGCCAGCCTGCAAAGAGGGTAGGAATGGGTACCTCCTTGTTTGTTTATGTACCACATAACTGTGGTATTGTCTGTCCTTATTAGCAGGTGGCCTTGATGCAGAAAGTGTTTGAAGGCCTCGATTGCATGTATCACTACCAGCATTTCCTTTTGGTTTATGTGCATGCGCAATTCTTTCTGTGACCATAGCCCTTGGATGCATCTGTCCTCCATGTGTGCTCCCCATCCATGGTCTGAAGCGTCCGTTGTAATGGTTTGGCTGGTTAATGGTTTGCTGAAGGGCAGGCCCCTGTTTGACTGGCTTGCTTGAGCCCACCACAAGAATTCCTTTTGTAGGGATGGAATGAGTGGTATCAAAGCTTCTAGGCTGTGACTGTGCTGAGACCATAAACTCCTTAGGTACCATTGTAGTTTCCTCATATGCAGCCTTGCTTGTGGAATCAGAAGAATGCAGGATGCCATGTAACCCAGGGCCTGCAGGATTTTCCTTGCAGTCAGCTGAGTTTGTTTTGTCAGATATTTGAAAAAATCCGGTAGTTGTCTTTGTTTTTCTTCTGTGAGAAAAGCCATTTGGGTGGTTGTATCTAGCTCCGCACCCAGAAAAGTTATTCTTTGGGATGGCACAAGTCTTGATTTGTGAATGTTGACTGTGTATCCCAAAGCCTGAAGTAGGTGGATGGCATAATTCAAGTGTTTTACCAAAGTTTGCTGGCTATCCGCTTGTATAAGGCAGTCGTCCAGATATGGGTATATTTGAATCCCCTGAAGTCTGCAGTGTGCAATTACTGATGCCAGGCATTTCGTGAATACTCTGGGCACAGTAGATAAGCCAAAGGGCAATGCTGAGAATTGATAATGCTCTGAACCTGCAAGAAATCTGAGGTGTCTTCTGCAACTTTGTCTGATAGGGACATGCAGGTATGCCTCCTTGAGGTCCAGAGTTACCAGCCAAGACCCCTTGCCCAGCATGGGAAGGAATTGCTGTAGGGTCAGCATTTTGAATTTTGGCACAATGAGATAACTATTCAGTGCGGACAAGTCAAGAATAGGCCTCCATTGTTTTTATTTTCTTGGTACAAGGAATAGTCTGGAATAAAATCCTTGGCCTTGTTCTGTGAGAGGAACCTTTTCTATAGCTTTCATTTGTAATAGGTTGGAAATTTGTTTTAAAGCCTCTGCCCTTTGAATGCAGGTTTGGCATGCCTTTTCTTTTTGGTAATGTATGAAAATGGAACCTGTATCCTTTGTCTTATCTGCAATGTCCATTTGTCTCTTGTAATACTGTGCCAATTTTTTGAGAATAAAGATAGCTTTCCGCCCAAAGGTGCTTCCAATTGAGCCCTGGTTGGCGGGGTCAAGGTTAAGGCATTGAGTCTGTCCTTGTGCAGCAGTTGTAGGTCCTGCACTACCTCTCTGGTTAGGAGGCTGCCAATGACGTCCTCTGTAGGAGCCTCTAGCTTGCCCTCTACACCCCTGGCACGCCTGTTCTTGCCTCTTTGAAATCTCTCTGTGTCTGGAAAGGACCAATTCTTAGAAGGCCAATTTCTGCTGAATCTAGGTGGCTGGACCTGGAGGAAATCTTTGACTGTTTGTACAGATTTAGCCTTTTCCTCAAATTTCTTTAAGACCTCCTGGGCAGTGGAGCCAAATAACTTTTGCTTTTCCAGTGGCGCATCCAGAAGTTTTGCTTTAACATGGTCTGGCAGAGTTTGTTCCTTCAGCCAAGCATGCCTACGTATGACTGCACCTGTCATTGCTGACCTACATGAAGCTTCCAATGCATCATAACCACACTGCAAGAAATGGTTGCTAACCTGTTGGGAGTTGCGTACCAGATCCTGAAGTGACTTGCGATCTAGGGGTTCAGGAGAAGACAGTTTTTTATGCAATTCATCTAACAAATACTCTTGGTACTGTATCATATGGAATTGACAATTTAATGCCCTCATAGAAAGAGTGGAAGAAGTATACACTTTTTTACCCCATCTCTCTAAAGCCCTGGACACCCTTTCAGAGGGGAGTGGATTTTTAGTAGTGGCAGTTGCAACCCCTTTAGGGCCCTGGGAGATAGTTTCTGGGTCAGCAGAGTGGGCCTTGTAAAGGAAATGATGTGAGTCCGGGACCCTGTAGTACCTATCGGGTTTGACAGGAACCGGAGAAAGGGAGTCAGGGGTAATACTAGACTCAGAGTACACATCATCAATGGCATTCAAAACAGGAGGAATAGCCAAAGGTCTATGCTGAGGTAAATGCAAAAATTCCTTAATCTCTTCCTGGAATCAGAGAATTCTTGGCCCTGCCATTTAAAATGCTCTCTCATGGAGTGAAGGGTCTCCCCAAAGGACAGCTCTTCAGGAGGGGAGGCCGAGGGAATAGATTCCTTTGCATCAGAATCCTCGTAGGCCGTAAAGGCCTCCTCCTGATAGTCTGATAGAGCAGAGCCATCTGAGGCCTCATCCGAGGACTAGGGATCAGTGGGCTCAACCCTGGGCCTTTTGTCTAGAGGAGGTTTGGAGCCCCTGTCCGGGTGTGGCTGAGAGCCCCTAATTAAAGAGATAAGGTCCTCAGCTAAACTTAAAATCTGTGAACCTGTAGAGGATCCCTAAGGAATAACCCTGGGAGGCAGAGTTTTAGGCTGTTTAGCAGCTTTAGCCCTTGTGAATGCCTTAATGGACATGGATGCAGGAGGCCTGGCTGCTCCACGTGCTGGAGTAATTTTGTCCAGGGAAATGGTGTCAGAAGTTTCCAAAACACCGGTTTCTGAGGGAAATTTTATAACCGACCCCGAAGAGGCCTCCGGGGCCGAGGTTGTCGGTTGTGCGATTTCGCCGGTCGGAAGTACCAAGGACTCGGTTTCAGCCGAGACTGAGACACTCGCGGTAGGCCTAGGGGTGGTTTCAGACGAAACCACAGTCCACGTGTGTCGGTCCTTGTCCTTCCGTTTTTTGGTTAAATGTGAAGTCGGAGTCTCCGACGGCATATTATAACAGTAACTAGCCCCAAAAAATTCCTCTGCAAACTCCGCCCGACGCCTGAGAGCGTGTCGATTGAAGGAGGCACAGGCAGTACAGGCCGAGACGTCGTGGTCTGGGCCTAGGCAGGGGAGGCAGTAAGAATGGAAATCCTTATGAGGTATTTGTTTCCCACAAGTTAAGCAATTATTAACTTTAAGCGTTTGATCTGACATCGGCTGAGGCAAGAAAGAGTCCCCAACGGGGTACTTAGCTTTTGAAGTCTTCGGTAGCTGAAATTACAGGAGCTGGCCGACCAGCACTTGCGAACTGCTTCTGCTTCGGGCACCACGCGGCAAGAAAGACTGAGGAAGATGGCGTCGGCTGACGCTTTTATACCCCAGGCGCTCTGACGTCGGGGAAAGGGCGACATCAGCCGACGCCGGACCCAGACTTTGGAATCGGGCTGCCTGAGGCAGGACAACCCATATGTAAGGACTGCAGATGCATCCTTGAAGGACATCACATTTGAGTTCTTGTAAAACCTTCCTCTTATCCTGAAAGGACTTAAAAAAATCATCAGCAGCTTCCCGAAATTGTTTATTATCAAGAAAGGCATCCATCAACTTAGCCTTGATATTATCAGTCAATGGTTGAAGCCGAAGTCAAGAATACCTCCTCATCGCTGAACCAAAAGCAGCAGCCCTAGAAGAAGCACCTGCTGCATCATAATTACACTTGATGGGATGATGAGCCATCTATTAGGAAGTCCCTAACAGGGAAAGAGGAGAAGTTTTACTCAGAGTCTGGGAGATCAGACGTACCATGACAAGCCTGAGAAAGGAGAGCCAACACATACCTGGACACGTATCTAATAATTAATACCTCTAAATGCCAATGTAGCTGAGGTGTAAAACTTATTACCTAGCCTTTCCATGACTCTGCTGTTTTTATCAGAAGGCAGTAACTTGGACCAAGGAAGCAACTGACACGGCTTGTCAGAGGCTACAAACACCACTGTGGGGTCAGCAGCAGGACACTTGCACAAAAAAAAAAAAAAAAAAAAATCGCAGTCCTCAGGCCCCCTTAAAACCTATCAGGCTTCTTAGAAGCAGGGGGCAGAGAATCAGGGGCTTTAGAGGCATTGGAAAATGCATCAAACAAAGCAGCCAAAACAGGAGTAACAGCAGAAGGTTTAGGAGATTCCATTTGCAGCAACTCACAGTACCTCTTATGGATTTCAGAGACCTGAGCGCAACCCATTTAAAAAATTCCATCATTCTGGAGATAGTGTACTCAAAATAAATTTCTTCAAAGGGAGTACACCAGGACTGGTAGACTCCTGTTTCTCTGACTTTCAGCCCAAAGGAGAAGGAACTTAAGAAGAGTAAGCAAAGGATTCCTCATCAGAATCCAACTCCTCCTCAGAGGAATTCTGTACTTTGTGTCTTTTAAGTGGAGTAGAGGACCAACAGGAAGCTGGAACAGAAACCCCCTGAGAAGGTTTCAATGCCATCAAAGCATTAAACAAAGCCTAAGTGAAGGTCTGCCATTCACTCTGGGGACCCCTAGGGGTAGGAGAAACATGTTTAGTTTTTTGTATTTTCTTTAATGGGACGTCTGCCTTGTAAAACTTAAACACTCTAATCCAGGATGGCATTCAATAACAGTAGTAGGGACTTCTTCACTAACTAAAATATGAGGAACATCCCTAGACCCCCTCAGAAATATTCAACCGTGGCTCCCCTTGAATGACTGAAATGGACAGCTGCAAAGACTCATCAGACGTGCTAAAGCGGGATTCCCACCTGCCTCCAACTCGGTCATGGTAGTGGAATCTGACAACAAAGCCGGGTGAATCTCTGGGCATTCACTTACCTCAAGAGAAATGTCTGGCAGAGGTTGGACAGAAGAAGATTCCTGTCTTGGTTTCTTAACCTCCTTCTTCCCTGATGGCTGACCCTCGAGGCAGGAAGTTCCTTCCATAGTATCCTTAGCGAAAAATATAAGTCACTGATTCTCCAGATATAATGCTAAGGAAGAAGGCCTATTATGTAGAGCTTTTGGTACAAAAGCCTGACAGATGGAGGTCATATGATCATGAGAGGCGCCCAGGCAAAACAATCACTGCTCATGGCAGTCTTTATGGGGAATCTGTCCCCCACACTGGCATTTACCCTTCTTGGATGACATGAAACCCCAGAAGCAACCAAAAGACAAGAAAAAAAGAAACCTCAATGGGATACTTATCTGCAACGGCTCGGAAGCCAGCAGCAGAGCATAGGCATTCAGACCGATGATCGAGAGATGGCATCCGGACTGGCAGCAAAGTAGTTCTAAGGATGGTACATCTGGGGATC
This sequence comes from Protopterus annectens, assembly GCF_019279795.1. NCBI lineage: Eukaryota > Metazoa > Chordata > Ceratodontiformes > Protopteridae > Protopterus > Protopterus annectens. The sequence continues at coordinate 447,133,628 of NC_056731.1, read as the reverse complement.
ATCTTTTATGCCCTATGATACGCGAGCAGCACATATGTGAAGTACGGCGCATCTTAAAGCAAACTAAGGTTTTGGTATACTGTCCAGACGTCGGGCTGCCCTAGGCAGGGAATCACAGTTAAGAATACGGCAACAGTGATATGAAAGGACATCTATTGTTATAATAAGCACATAATTTTCCTATCTGAGGCTGTCTTTTCCATCCAGTTTCAACTTGTGAAACAGAGTTGCCTGGCAGAGAAAACTCCAGGAAAACCACAAGAGAGAGCATTCACAAAATGGTAGAAACAAATGAAGCTCTTGACCTAGACTGAACATTCAGTTTGTAATGGGAAACAAAGGTATGAGTACTGGACAAGGTAGCTGCAGCACAAATATCAACAGAAGCCTGCAGGAAAAATGAAGTTGAAGTAGCTACTGGTCTAGCAGAATAACCTCCAGGCCTCACAGGTTCAAATAATTTACCAAGGGTGACTCCAATTTCAGTTTCTTAGGCCCACTGATAACAAAGCTGCACACACATCTATTTCACAAACACATCTTTCTCATGTTTTAGCACTGGAACCAAGCACCATACACTTACCAAAATTTTAAAATGCTTTCACCATATGGCTTCTTCAAATCCATCTGAGAAAATCGATATAGTAGTACTTTTGGGATCAGCCAAAAAATATACGATGGCATCAAAAGGGGCAGAAAAGGGATCCAAGCTTTTGGAACAGGCCCCAATCGTGAAACATTTCCACTTACTAGCGTATAACTTCCTAGTGGAAAGTTTCTGAGATGATGACAAACTATGGACAACTCTGCCATACAGCTTGGAATTCTTGGTCTTCGCTGGAACTGGAGAAACCATGAGGTCAATCTGAAGGAGTGGAGGTTGGGTAGAGGCATTCCTGCACAATGCGGAATCAGATTCTGGAGTGGATCCAGCACTCAGAGAGGGTGAAGTAGTTGAGGCCAAAGAAAGGTGAATTACACTTGCCAAGGCCAGAATGGGGCAATGAGGATAATCAGCTCTCTGCAACAGGCTGCCCTCTGAAGAAACGTTATTAACAAGGGCGATGGAGGGTAGGTGTACAGAAGCCCTGGGGACAAGCATACAGAATGGCATCCCTGGAGACTGCCCCTTGGGAGGGATCAGGGCACAGAAACCACTGCACCTTGTGTTGAATAGAAAGTCAAAAATATTGCAGTAGGGGTGCCCCAGGGATGGAAAATCTGAGCCACTACTTTCAGGTACAGAAACCTTTCATGGAGGAGAAGAATGATCCAGCTCAAACTGTTCACCAGAAAGTTACATTTCACCCAATGTGCAATGCAATCAGAAACACCGGACTGGACATCGTCCACTGCCAAACCCTTGTGGTCTCTTGACCTAAGAGACAGGAGTAAGTTTCATCTTTACTTGTTCAAGTGCTAAATCGCAGCCATGTTGCTCATATGGATGTTGTGGAGGAGGTCCTGAAAGGCCTACAACACTAAGAGGACCACTCATCTCCAAGAAAACGGTTTGAGGTTTGGCCTCAAAATCTGACCTGATGCCTTAGACCATCTCCACTTCAAAATGCCAACCCACCCCAAAAGTTAAGTGCCCACAGTGATTAAGACCTGGGGATGGGGAAGAAAAAAGGTCACTCTAGTGTGACCAGGGCTGTGTCCAACCACCACAGAAAGTGGAGACCACGAATGTTCAGCAGGAAGAATTAGAAATTCCACGGGATGTGTGAGATAAGACCACTGAGCTACCAGTGTCCTCTGTAACGCCATGATATGGAACATTGCCCAAGTAAAGTCTGTTACTATAACAGCAGACGTCCTACTGATCACTTCTGTGGTACTTCAAATGGTTGGGTTTTTGTACTGATGTCCGCCAGAGTTGTCAAAGCCTAAACTGTTCATAAGCTGTGCATGATACGCCTAACAAATGCCCTCAGCCCTTGAGTGCAGGGGTATGCAAGTGGACATATAAGCATAAATCCTCAGACTATTTCTAAACCAGAAGCCTAAAAACATCTGGAGAGAAAGTTGTCAAATAAGAAGGGAAAAGCAGGATAAGAAAACAGAAGGGTCCCCTCGGTCCTACGATCTGCCACACAGGACAACAGTGTAAAAAGAAACAATAAAGATGAAGGGGGGGGGGGTAGAAGAGTGTAGATGACTTATGGGAAGATGATAAAATGTGTCTGACTGGAGACAAAAGGAAAGGAAACATGGCAATTAGGAGAACAGGAGCAAACAAGCTGTTAGTTTGAGACTGTTCAGACGTGGATGAACCATCCCTGATGGGTGGGTTAGGTGGTCTGGAACAGGATCCAGAATCCATGGTTCATCCCAAACAGGAGAATGGAAAAAGGGGAACCAAATTTGTTGAGGCCAATTAGGGACAATTAGGACTACTGTCAACTTCAACAAACGTGCTTTCTGCAGCAATTTGGGGATTCAAGGAAATGGCAGCCAATCTTGACCAAGTGCATCCCTTGGTGACTCCCATGGAGGGGGGAATCAAGGCAAAGTAGTTGCTGCATTTGGAATTGGTGGGCAAAGCAAAGAGGTCGCAGCAAGACTGGCCTCATTTTCAGATGATCTCTTCTGCAACTTTTTAATTGAAGGACAACTCATGAGGCCATAATACGTATCTGCTCAATTTGTCTGCAATTACGTTGGATTTCCCCAGAATATGCATCGTCATCAGAAAGCGACTGGAAGATGCTGCCCACTGCCAGACCCTCAAGGTTTCTCAACAAAGGGATTAAGATCTGGTTCCCCCAGTCTATGTACCAGACCAGTGACATGTCTGATTGGATTATCATCGTTCCCAGTGGGAGACAGTCTTGAAATGCTGGCAACACCAAAAGCACCACCCTCATCTCTAGGACATTTATGTGCAAATGAGCCTCATGTTGATGCCAGATGCCTTGAACTGCCTTCCCCAAATGATGCCCTCCAACCTATCTGGGAAGCATCCGTGCCTTGGGGATGAGGGGGAATAAAGTGATGACCTTGAAACACCAGAGGAGAGTGAATCTGGATATCATTTTTGCATGAATTGGTTATCATAATCTTGTGTGTCATTAGAAATTCTAGAATTGACCATTGCATCAAAAGTAACCAATGAAGAATTCTCATGTGGAGACGAGCTGGGGAAATGAGGACAATTGAAGCAACCATTCTGCCTAGTACTTGGCATAAGCTAGTTTCCTTCTGTTCAACAGTCTTACATACTGCCAAAGATAGTACAGTCTGTCTTATGGATGTTTTGCCATCATTGTTGATGTGTTTACCTCTACTCCTATGAATATCAAGCTCTGACATGGCTCTAGAGCAGATTTTTCATAATTTATGGCAATTCCTAGGGAAGAACAGAGTTGATGAGTATAGTCCCTGGCTTGCAGCAGAGGATGCCTGGTCGTGGCGGTTATGAGCCAGTCGTCCAGATATGGAAACACCCGGACTCTTTGGCATCTCAGGTGAGCTACCACTACTGCCATGCATCTTGTGAACACTCTACCAGCTGCAGTGAGACCAAAGGGCAAAGCTCAAAACTGCAAGTGCCTTCTGGATCGCCTTTCCATTCATATATGGTAGTATGCGTCCTGAAGGTCTATACAGCACATCCAATTGTCTTTTTCCAAGAATGGAAGTGTCTACTGCAGTGTCACCATATGGAACTTGGTCTTTTTCACAGATTTGTTCAGAATGCTGAGTCCAAAATGAATCTCTAGTCCCCTGTTTTCTTTGGAACCAAAAAGAACCTCGAGTAAGTAACGAAACACCTCTGGTCTGCAGGGTCTTCTTGGATGACTCTATTTCTTAGCAACGTTTGAGTTTCTAAGGTTGCTTGTTCTTTTTGACTGGGTGGAATGTCTGGAACTGATTTGTTTATAGGAGTGGGGAAGGAGAAGGGAATAATATAACCCCCTGAATAATCTGTCATTTATTTTTTCCCAGGTATGAAGGTGCAGAGACAATCGTTCCCTGACTGCCTCCAGAGGCAAGCAATTTGGCATCCCTTCAGGAGCAATAAAAGGATTTACTAAAGAAAGACTCTTTAGAGCGCTGACTCTGCGGCCCTCCCCTGCTGCGAGGGTGGCATCTTCCATTACTGTTCCCCCCCTGCCTCTAGGGGAACTTTTACCTTGTGCGTCTTGGAAAAACCTCTGTGATTTTCTGAACCAAATCTTTCCACTACCTCTCTGACCTTTGGGAAAGGGTCTAGTAGGTATGGAAAAACATACTCCATCAGCCGATAAGGTCTTGCCTTCCTGTTCACACCTGGGGAGAGTTTTTTTTTTTTACTTTAGGCCCAAAAAGAGAGGAGCCATCAAAAGGGGTGTTAATGAAGAAAGACTTGAAGGGCTCCGCAAAATCGCAAAGGTGTATCTAAGCCTGCCTCCTAAGAGAGATACCTGAACCCGGTTCCCTACTTGTTCCATCTGCTGCATATGATACGAGTTTCATGGATTAGTTTATAACTGAAATGAGGGTTGGGAGCAGAGCGGTGACTATCTGCTGCAGCTTCAGCTACAGCTCCTTGGAGGAAGTCCGACAGTTCTTTCAACATGTCCCTCTGTAATCTAGTATACTGGGTGAAGCAGTTCAACAACCATAAGGCAAAGGTTGCTGTTTATACAAAAAGTACAGTTTTGTACCTACCATAAATGTAGATGTTAGAGTGTTCACACTGCTTCAGTTATTACACTTGGGTTATCCTGCCATCAGGCGGTCCCGCAGTCTGTCTGAATTCCAAAGTCTTGGTCCGGCGTCGGTTGCTGTCGCTTCTTCCCTGACGTCAGTGCGCCAGGGATATATAAGATGCATCCGACACCATTTTCTTCAGTTTTTCTTGACCAAGATGTCAGGTGCCCCCAAGTAGGTAGGCAATACATATTGCTAATCAAAAATATACAATAAAAACAATACCTTCAGTTACCAGCAAATACACCCCAAAGGTTGTATAGGATAGAAAGGTATAGATAAGTCCAGCTAGTTCAGAGGGGATGGAGGGAGGGTAACCTGGACTGCAGCAGTGTGAACACTCGAACATCTACATTTATGGTAGGTACAAAAAGTACAGTTTTGTACATACCATAAATGTAGATGTCCGATAGGTATGCAACTGCAGTCATCACATATGGGTTGTCCTGCCTCAGGCAGCCCTTCGGTCGGCTTGTCCTGCCTCAGGCAGCCCTTCAGGCGTCCGGATTCCAAAGTCTGGGTCCGGCGTCGGCTGATGTCGCATCCTCCCCGACGTCAGAGCACCTGGGGTATAAAAGCATCCGCCGACACCATCTTCCTCAGTTTTTCTTGCCCCAGATGCCAGGTGCCCTCTAAGGAAGGCTAAATTTGGAGAGATGCATTTAAAAATCCAAACATGCACAATAATATAAAAACAAATACACCATGATAGATCCCCCCAGCTAGCTATTAGAGGGGTAAGTACCCAAGTAATACCACAGAGGGGAAGGAGGGAGGGTAAACCTGACTGCAGATGCATACCTATCGGACATCTACATTTATGGTAGGTACAAAACTGCACTATGTCCTTCAAGGATGCATCTGCAGTCATCACATATGGGTAGAATACCATAGCCAATCTAGGGGTGGAGGAACTATGTAAAGGATGGTGTAGCTAAAATGCCCTGCAGGACTGCCGTAGCAAAGCCTGCTCTGGATCTGGAATATAAAGGTAAACTGTAATGCTTGGCAAATGTATGCACGGAGCTCCATGTAGCAGCTTCTAAAATGTCCTTGGTAGCCACCCCTCTTAAGAAAGCTGTGGAGGTGGCTGTGGCTCTCGTGGAATGAGATCTAATGTTAGTTGGCACAGTTTTTCCATGAAAGGAGTAACAAAAACAAATGCAATTCCCTATCCATTTTGAAACTGTTTGTTTGGAAATTGCTTTTCCTTGTGTACCAGCAGCATATGCTACCAACAGCTGGTCAGTTTTTCTGTAACCTTTAGTTCTGTCCAAGCAGTAGCGCAACTGTCTGTGTATGTCCAGAGTGTGCAGAAGTTTCTCCCCTTTGTTTTGTGGATTTGGGAAGAAGGTAGGTAAATGAATAGCTTGATTTAATGAAACCGTGGATACCACCTTTGGCATAAATGTAGGATTGGTTCTTAGTGAAACTCTGTCCTGATGAAAAATAAGAAAAGGCTGTACTGCCATAAGAGCCTGTAACTCAGATACTCTTCTTGCTGAGGTTATGGCCAGAAGGAAAGCAGTCTTCCAAGACAGGAACTGGAGTTCTGCAGATGCTGCTGCTTCAAAGGGAGGCAGTGTTAGTTTTTCCAACACAAAGTTAAGGTCCCAAGTAGGTAGAGGTGGTTTCCTTGGAGGATTGATGTTTTTGATTCCTCTTAGAAACTGTCTTAGGAGAGGATGAGAGAAGACAGGCGGATCTGTATTATACTCTGCTGAAATTGCTGAAGCATGTATTTTAATGGAAGAGTAAGACAGACCATTGTGGAACATTTCTGCCAAGTATTCCAGGATATGTGCCATGCTCATCACTGTCGCATCTAGGCCCTTTGTGGTGTTCCAAATGTGAAATATTTTCCATTTTGCTGAATATGCCTTTCTTGTGGAAGGCCGGTGAGCATCCATAATAATATCTTTCACTCTCTGGGATAGCTTGTCCTGAGGAGGAGTCAAGGTATTTTCCAGGCTGTTAGTTGCAAGGTTTTCAGGTTGGGATGCAGAGTCTTGTAATTGTGCTGTGTCAGTGGCCATAGAGGAAGACGCCATGGTTTCGTACGTGACATGCTCTTTAATAGTGGGTACCAGTGCTGTCTTGGCCAGTCCGGAGCTATCAGAATCACCTTTGGCTGCTCTGTCCTGATCTTCAGTAAATCCTTGGTCAATAATGGAAGAGGTGGAAATGCATACACTGTTAGATTTCTCCAGCTGAAAGAGAGAGCGTCCACTTCCCATGCTTGTGGGTGGTATGTCCTTGAGCAGAATTTCTTCAGTTGATGATTGTGGGGGGAGGCAAAAAGATCTAAGTCCGGTCTCTCCCATGATTGTGTTATCTGTAGAAAGATGTCTGGGTGCAGCAACCATTCGTGTGCATCCATGATGTTTCTTCTTAAGCTGTCCGCCAGTACATTGTCCTTCCCTGGCACAAACTGGGATTGTAGCTGTATATTGAGTTTCAGGGAAAGTTCCCATTGATTCATTGCCAGCCTGCAAAGAGGATAGGAATGGTTGCCTCCTTGCTTGTTTATGTACCACATAACCGTGGTGTTGTCTGTCCTTATTAACAGATGGCCATGATGCAGAAAGGGTTTGAAGGCTTCGACTGCATGTATCACTGCCAGCATTTCCTTTTGGTTTATGTGCATGCGTAGCTCTTTTTGTGACCATAGACCTTGAATGCATCTTCCCTCCATGTGCGCTCCCCATCCGTGGTCTGAAGCGTCTGTTGTAATGGTTTGGTTGGCTATTGGTTTGCTGAAAGGCAGACCCCTGTTTGACTGGATTGCTTGAGCCCACCACAGAAATTCCTTTTGAAGGCATGGAATGAGTGGTATCAAAGTTTCCAGGCTGTGACTGTGCTGAGTCCATAAACTCCTTAGGTACCATTGTAGTTTCCTCATATGTAGTCTTGCTTGCGGAATCAGAAGTATGCAATAAGCCATGTAACCCAGGGCTTGCAGGATTTTCCTTGCAGTCAGCTAGGTTTGTCTTGTCAGATTTTTGAAGTAATCTGGTAGTTGACTTTGTTTTTCTTCTGTAAGAAAGGCGATTTGGGTGGTTGTATCTAGATCTGCACCCAGAAAGGTTATTCTTTGGGATGGAACAAGTCTTGATTTGTGAAAGTTGACTGTATATCATAAGGCTTGAAGTAGGTGAATGGCATAATTCAAGTGTTTTACCAAAGTTTGTTGGCTGTCCGCTTGTATAAGGCAGTCGTCCAGATATGGGTATATTTGCATCCCCTGAAGTCTGCAGTGTGCAATTACTGATACCAGGCATTTTGTGAATACTCTGGGCGCAGTAGATGAGCCAAAGGGCAATGCTGAGAATTGATAATGCTCTGACCCTGCAAGAAATGTGAGGTGTCTTCTGCAACTTTGTCTGATAGGGACATGCAGGTATGCCTCCTTGAGGTCTAGAGTTACCAGCCAAGACCCCTTGCCCAGCATGGGAAGGAGCTGCTGTAGAGTCAGAATTTTGAACTTTGGTACAATGAGATAAGTGTTCAGTGCGGACAAGTCGAGAATAGGCCTCCATTGTTTTTCTTTTCTTGGAACAAGGAATAGTCTGGAATAAAATCCTTGGCCTTGCTCTGAGAGAGGAACTTTTTCTATAGCTTTCATTTGCATTAAGCTGGAAATTTGTTTCAAAGCCTCTGCCCTTTGATTCGGTGGCAGGTCTGGCATGCCCTTTCTTTTTGGTAATGCGTGGAAATGAAACCTGTATCCTTTGTCTATTATTTGCAGTGTCCATTTGTCCTTTGTAATACTGTGCCAATTTTCTGAAAATAAAGAATGCTTTCCGCCCAAAAGTGCTTCCAATTGAGCCCTGGTTGGCGGTGTCAAAGTAAAGTCATTGAGCCTGTCCTTGTGCAGCAGTTGAAGGTCCTGCATTACCTCTCTGGTTGGGAGGCTGCCATTGACGTGCTCTGTAGGAGCCTCTAGCTTGCCCTCTACCTCTGGCACGCCTGTTCTTGCCTCTCTGAAACCTCTCTGTGTCTGGAAAGGACCAATTCTTGGAAGGCCAATTCCTGCTGAATCTTGGCAGTTGTACTTGGAGAAAATCTTTGACTGTTTGCACTGATTTTGCTTTTTCTTCAAATTTCTTTAGGACCTCCTGAGCCGTGGAGCCAAATAACTTTTGCTTTTCCAGTGAGGCATCCAGCAGCTTTGCTTTAACATGGTCTGGCAGAGATTGTTCCTTCAGCCAAGCATGCCTACGTATAACTGCGCCAGTCATAGCTGACCTACATGAAGCTTGTAATGCATCATAACCACATTGCAAGAAATGATTGCTAACCTGCTGAGAGTTATGTACCAGATCCTGAAGTGACTTGCGGTCTAGGGGGTCAGGTGAAGACAGCTTTTTATGCAATTCATCTAACAAATACTCTTGGTACTGTATCATATGAAATTGACAATTTAATGCCCTCATAGAAAGAACACACTTTTTTGCCCCATCTCTCTAAAGCTCTGGACTCCCTTTCAGAGGGGAGAGGATTTTTAGCAGTGGCAGCTATAACCCCTTTAGGGCCCTGGGAAATAGTTTCTGGATCTGCAGAGTGGGCCTTGTAAAGGTAAAGATGCGAGTCCGGGACCCTGTAGTACCTATCGGGTTTGGCAGGAGCCGGAGGAACAGAATCAGGGGTTGTGCTAGAGTCAGAGTACACATCATCAATGACATTCAAAACAGGAGGAATAGCTAAAGGCCTATGCTGAGGCAAATGTAAAAAGGTCCTTAATCTTTTCCTGGAATCAGAGAATTCCTGGTCCTGCCATTGGAAATGCTCTCTCATGGTGTGTAGTGTCTCCCCAAAGGAAAACTCTTCAGGAGGGGAGGCCGAGGGAATAGATTCCTCTGCATCAGAATCCTCATAGGCCGAATAAGCCTCCTCCTGGTGGTCCGAGAGAGTAGAGCCATCAGAGGCCTCATCTGAGGAGTGTGGATCAGAGGGATCAACCCTAGGCCTTTTGTCTGCAGGAGGTTGAGAGCCCCTGTCCGGATGAGGTTGAGAGCCCCTAATTAAGGAGATAAGATCCTCTGCTAAGCTTAGAATTTGTGATCCTGTAGAGGGTCCCTGAGGGATAACCTTGGGAGGCAAAGCTTTTGAAAGTTTAGCAGCTTTAGCCCTGGAGAATGCCTTAATGGACATGGATGCAGGAGGCCTGGCTGCACCACGTGCTGGTGTAGATTTGTCTAAAGGAATGGTGTCGGAAGGTTCCAGGACACCAGCTTCTGTTGGCAATTCAATAACAGAATCGGCTGGGGCCCCGGGACCGAGGTAGTCGGCTGAGCGGTTTCTGAAATTGGAAGTACCAAGGACTCTGTTTCAGCCGAGACCGAGACACTCGCGGTAGGCCTGGCCGTGGTTTCAGCCGAAACCGCGGTCCGCGTGTCGGTCCTTGTCCTTCCGTTTTTTAACTAAATGAGAAGTCGGAGTCTCCGACGGCATCTTATACGAAAAACTAGCCCCAAAAAATTCCTCTGCAAACTCCGCCCGACGTCTAAGAGTGCGTCGGTTGAAGGAAGCACAGGCTGAACAGGTCGAGACGTCGTGGTCTGGGCCTAGGCAGGGGAGGCAGTAAGAGTGGAAATCCTTATGAGGTATTTGTTTCCCACAAGTCAAACAATTATTAACTTTATCTGACATCGGCTGAGGCAAGAAAGAGTCCCCAACGGGGTACTTTGCTTTCTGAAGTCTTCGGTAGCTGAATTACAGGAGCTGGCCGACCGGCACTTGTGAACTGCTTCTGCTTCAGGCACCATGCGGCAAGAAAGACGGAGGAAGATGGCGTCGGCGGATGCTTTTATACCCCAGGCGCTCTGACGTCGGGGAGGATGTGACATCAGCCGACGCCGGACCCAGACTTTGGAATCCGGCCGACCGAAGGGCTGCCTGAGGCAGGACAAGCCGGCCGAAGGGCTGCCTGAGGCAGGACAACCCATATGTGATGACTGCAGATGCATCCTTGAAGGACATCTGTACTATGTTCATCGTGTTACATTGCTGCAGTCATTACACTTGGGTAGAATCCCAAAGATGAGGTTGAGTGGCTGGTCTATAAAGAGTTAGGATTGGCTATGAGGCCCTGCAGAACTGCAGTGGCAAATCCTGCTCTGGATTTAGAGTAAAGAGGCAGGTGGTAATGCTTGGTAAAGGTGTGCACTGAACTCCAAGTTGTAGCCTCCAAAATTTCCTTGGTAGATACTCCTCTGAGAAAGGCTGTTGAAGTGGCTGTTGCCCTGGTGGAATGTGGCCTAATGTTATTTGGGACTGATTTTCCATGCTGTGTGTAGCAGTACCGAATAAAGTGTCCTATCCATTTGGATATAGTCTGCTTTGAGATAGCCTTGCCCTGTGATGCTGCAGCATATGCTACAAACAGTTGCTCAGTTTTCCTGAAAGCTTTTGTTTTGTCCAAGCAGAAGCGTAGCTGCCTGCGTATGTCCAAAGAATGCAGAAGTTTCTCGCCTTTATTTTGGGGGTTTGGATAAAAAGTTGGCAAATGGATGGTTTGGTTAAGAGCCACACTGGATACCACCTTTGGCATAAAGGTAGGGTTTGTCCTTAAAGATACCCTGTCCTGATGAAAAATTATAAAAGGTTCCACTGCCATTAATGCCTGCAACTCTGAGACTCTTCATGCTGAAGTTACTGCCAGGAGCAGAACTGTTTTCCATGATAAAAATTTTAGATCGGCTGTATTGGCTGGCTCAAAAGGTGGTAGGGTCAGTTTTTCCAAAACAAAATTGAGGTCCCAAGTTGGTGTTGGTGCTCTCTGGGGCGGTCTTATGTTTTTAGCCCCTCTGAGGTACTGCTTTAGCAAGGGATGAGAGAATAAAGGAGGATCCGTGCTGTAATGTGCTGAAATGGCCGAGGCGTGGATCTTAACGGATGAGAAGGATAGGCCTCTGTCCAGCATCTCAGTTAAGTATTGCACAATCTGAGGAATGTTTGGAACAAGAGGGTCAAGGCTTTGAGCCTGGTTCCAGGCGCAGAATCTCTTCCATTTTTCTGAGTATGCTTTCCTCGTGCTAGGCCTCCTGGCCTCCAAAATGACATCCATAACAGCTTTAGAGACAGGTGTTGTCTGTATGACTAATGTATCTGCCATGCAGCCAGGTTTAGGGTTTTGAGCTGACTGTGCAGGATCTGATTGTTTTGTTGAGTCAGAAGGTGTGGAATTTGAGGCAAAATCCATGGTGGGCCCTTGAGCCAAGTTCCTTAAGATGGGGTACCAGTGCTGGCATGGCCAGTCTGGAGCAATCAGGATCATCTGTGGGGTTTTTTTGGTCTGGCTTTTAGGAGGAAAGTACAGTTTTGTACCTACCATAAATGTAGATGTCCGATAGGAATGCATCTGCAGTCTTCACAAATGGGTTGTCCTGTCGTCAGGCAGCCCTTCGGTCGGCCGGATTCCAAAGTCTGGGTCTGGCTTCGGCTGGTGTCGCACTTCACCCGACGTCATTGCGGCAGTTCTTCGGGTATAAAGGCATCAGCCGACGCCATTTTCCTCAGTGTTTCTTGCCCCAGATGCCAGGTGCCCTCTTGGATGGCTAAATTTGGATAAATGCCAAAGTTTCCAAATAGTAGAGAGCAAACACACAAAATAAGCATGTATGTACATATATACAAACAAATACACCATAATAGATCCCCCCCAAACTAGCTGAAGGTTGGCAAATACCCTAGGAGTACCTCAGAGGGAAGGAGGGAGGGTAATCCTGACTGCAGATGCATTCCTATCGGACATCTACATTTATGGTAGGTACAAAACTGTACTATGTCCTTCAAGGATGCATCTGCAGTCTTCACAAATGGGTAGAATACCATAGCTAAACTAGGGGAGGAGGAATGAGTAGAGATTATGGTGTAGTTAGGATCCCTTGCAAAACAGCAGTGGCAAAACCAGCTCGGGATCTAGAGTATAAAGGTAAATTATAATGCTTGGCAAATGTATGCACGGAGGTCCAAGTAGCAGCCTCTATAATGTCCTTGGTAGCCACTCCTCGTAAGAAAGCTGTGGTAGTGGCTGTAGCCCTTGTGGAGTGAGGCCTGATGTTCTCTGGAGTTTTCTTTCCATGATAGGAGTAACAAAATCTAATGCAATTTCCTATCCATTTGGAGATTGTCTGTTTTGAAATTGGTTTTCCTTCCTTCCCTGTTGCATATGCTACCAGAAGCTGGTCAGTTTTTCTATTGGTTTTTGTCCTGTCCAGGTAGAAGCGCAATTGTCTATGCACATCCAAGGTATGTAGTAGTCTTTCTCCCCTGTTCTGTGGGTTGGGGAAGAATGTAGGAAGGTGGCTAGCCTGATTTAAAGAGACTCTGGATACCACCTTAGGCATAAATGTAGGATTTGTTCTCATGGACACTCTATCTTGATGGAAGATCAGGAAGGGTTGCACTGCCATTAATGCCTGTAGTTCAGAGACCCTTCTTGCTGAAGTTATTGCCAGCAGGAATGCAGTCTTCCAGGATAAGTATTGTAATTCTGCTGTTGCTGCTGGTTCGAAAGGGGGAAGTGTCAATTTTTCTAGTACAAAGTTCAAGTCCCATGCTGGTAATGGAGGTTTCCGGGGAGGTTTCACATTTTTAATTCCTCTCAGAAACTGTCTGAGCAGAGGATGCGAGAAGACAGGAGGATCCAAGCTGTATTCTGCTGAAATAGCTGAGGCATGTATCTTGATGGAAGAGTAGGACAGGCCTGTATGGAAGAGCTCTGCCAAGTACTCCAGGATGTTGGCTATGTTCACCAGTGTCACTTCTTGCCCCTTTGCAGTACTCCAAGTGAGATATCTTTTCCATTTTGCTGCATAATTCTTTCTTGTTGAAGGTCTTGAGCCTCCAGGATTATGTCCTTAACCCTTTGGGATAAATTTGGGTTAATTGTTGTCATGTAATGTTCCAGGCAGTTAGCTGCAGAGTTTTCAGGTTTGGATGCAGGATGTTGAAGTTGTTCTGTGTTAATAGTAATGGGATCAGGGCAGTGTCCATATTTGTTCCCGGACATGCTCCTCAGCAATGGATACCAATGTTGTCTTGGCCAGTCTGGAGCTATCAGAATGATCCTCGGATGTTCCTCTTTGATCTTCAGAAGCACCTTGTGCATCAAAGGAAGTGGTGGAATGCGATGCTATCAGGTTTTTCCAACTGTAAGATAGTGAGTCCACCTTCCAAGCAAGTGGGTGGTACGTCCTTGTGCAGAATTTCTTTAGCTGGTGATTGAGTGGGGATGCAAACAAGTCTATTTGTGGTAATCCCCATTCTCTTGTGATGGCTTTGAAGATGCCCGGATGCAGCATCCATTCGTGGGCATCTGTGGTAGTTCTGCTTAATATGTCTGCTAGAATGTTTTCCTTCCCTGGTACATAAATTGCTTGTAACTGAATGTTGTAGCCCAGAGCCACATCCCATAGGTCCAGTGCCAGCTGGCATAGAGGATATGAGTGTGTGCCTCCCTGTTTGTTGATGTACCACAACTGTGGTGTTGTCTGTCCTTATCATCAGCTGACCTTCTTGGAGAAAAGGTTTGAAGGCCTGGACTGCCAATTTTACTGCCATCATTTCCTTTAGATTTATGTGCAGGTGCAGGTGGTCTTGAGTCCATAGGCCTTGAATGCACCTGTCCAGCATGTGTGCCCCCCAACCGAGGTCTGAGGCATCTGTCGTGATGGTTTGTTTTGGTTGGCTTTTGCAGAAGGGCAATCCTGAGTTTGATTGGCAGGCCTGAGCCCACCATAGGAACTCTTTCTTCAGGCAGGGAATCATTGGAATTTTGGTTTCTAGGCTGTGCTTGTGTTGAGACCACAAATTCTTTAGGTACCAATTGTAGCTTTCTCATATGCAGCCTGGCATGAGGGACCAGTATTATGCAGGATGCCATGAAGCCTAGAGCTTGCAGCACTTTTCTTGCAGTTAGATGGTTCTGCTTTGTTAATGCCAAGAAGTAGAGATGAAGCTGCTCTTTCTTTTCTGCAGTTAGGGATGCCATTTGATTTGATGTGTCCAGTTCTGCACCCAGAAAGGTTATTCTTTGGGATGGAATCAGCCTTGACTTTTTTATATTGACTGTATATCCCAGGGCTTGCAGCAGGTAAATGACTCTTTGTAGGTCTTCTGTTAGTTTTATTTTGTTGTCCGCTTGTATCAGGCAGTCGTCCAGGTAGGGATAGATTTGAATCCCTGAAGTCTGCAATGAGCGATTACTGATGCCAGGCATTTCGTGAACACTCTGGGCGCAGTAGATAAGCCAAAGGGCAATGCTGAGAATTGATAATGCTCTGATCCTGCAAGAAATCTGAGGTATCTTCTGCAAAATGGTCTTATGGGGACGTGCAGGTATGCCTCCTTGAGATCTAGAGTTACCAGCCAAGACTCCTTGCCCAGCATGGGAAGAAGCTGCTGTAGGGTCAGCATTTTGAATTTTGGAACAATGAGGAATGTGTTTAAAGCGGACAGGTCTAGAATAGGCCTCCATTTGTTTTCTTTTCTTGGTACCAGGAAGAGTCTGGAGTAAAATCCTTTCCTTGCTCCAAAGGTGGTACCTTTTCCACAGCTCTCATTCTTAGTAATTGAGATATTTGCTTTAGAGCTTCTGTCCTTTGAGTAGGTGGCAGGTTTGGCATTCCTCTTTTGCTTGGTAGAGTATGGAAATGGAACCTGTAACCTTGGTCTATAGTTTGCAAAATCCATTTTTCTCTTGTGATGCAATGCCAGTTCTTTGAAAATAAGGTTAGCTTTCCGCCTAAGGATGCTTCTAGTTGTTCCCTGGTAGGCGGTGCCACCGCCAAGTCACTGTGAATGAGTTGTTGTAGTGGTGGTGGTTGCATCCGTGCCTCGCTGGTTGTTACCTTGTCACTGGCGTCCCCTGTAGGCACCCCTGGTTTAGTTTCTGCCTCTCGAGCGCCTATTCCTGCCTCTTTGTGCCCTAGAGGAGTCTGGAAAGGACCAATTCTTGGAGGGCCAGTTCCTGCTAAACCTTGGAGGCTGAACTTGTAAGAAATCTTTCACTGTTTGTACAGATTTTGCTTTCTCTTCCATCTTTTTTAGTACCTGTTGCGCAGGGGAACCAAATAAACTGACCTTGTCCATAGGTGCATCCAAAAGCTTTGATTTGACATGGTCTGGTAATGCCTGTTCTTTCAGCCATGCATGCCTCCTGATAACTGTGCCAGTCATGGCTGATCTAAAGGAAGCCTCCAGTGCATCATAGCCACATTTTAAAGAATGGTTACTAACCTGCTGTATGTTATGTACCATTTCTTATATTTCTTATCTAAAGATTCTTCAGAGGACAGCTTTTTAGTCAACTGGTCAAGCATAAACTCTTGGTATTGAATCATATGAAATTGGCAGTTCAAAGCTCTAGCTGACAAAGTAGCAGAGGTGTAAACTTTTTTACCCCATCTCTCTAAGGACCTGGATTCCCTTTCAGAGGGGAGGGGGTTTTTAGTGGAAGTAGCTGCTACAGCTTTAGGACCCTGGGATCTGCAAAAGGAGCCTTATATAAATGGTGATGAGTGTCCGGGACCCTGTAGAACCTATCGGGCTTAGCAGGAACCAGAGGTAATGAAGCAGGAGCAGTGCAAGCATCATTAAAAGCATCATCAACAACAGAAAGTACTGGAGGTATAGCTAAAGGCCTATGCTGTGGCAAATGTAGAAAGGTCCTAAGCATTTTTCTGGAGTCTGAGAAATCTTGGCCCTGCCACTGAAATTGTTCCCTCATAGCATGCAAGGTTTCCCCAAAGGAAAATTCCTCAGGAGGAGAGGCTGAAGGGATGGACTCCTCAGCATCAGAGTCTTCGTAAGGAGAATAAGCAGCCTCAGGAGGGTCTGTATGATCTGAGTAATCAGAGGAATCATCTGTGGATACTGGCTCAGGGGGCTCTGCTCTAGGCCTTTTTTCTGGAGGAGGGAGAGAGGCCCTGTCTGGATGAGGCTGGGCTCCACGAATTAAAGAGATGAGATCCTCAGCCAAAGTAAGCATATGGGAGCTGGTGCTGGGCCTGAGAGAGGGGGGCTTAGCAGGCACCGTTTTTGATGCTTTGGCTGCTTTAGCCCTGGCAAAGGCCTTAATAGACATTGCTGCAGGGGGCCTAGCAGCTCCAAGTGCAGGGGTAGAAATATCCAGGGGAATGGTATCTGATAAATCCTGTGAAACCGCAACAGAAGGTTGGATTTCAGAAGCCGTTTCTACCAGGTTAGAAGAGGCCTCGGTAGAAGGCATGATTTTGGCTGAAGAAAGAACCGCTAGCTCGGTTTCGGCCGAAACCGAGACACTCGTGGTTTGCTTAACAGCGGTTTCGGCTGAAACCGCGGACCGCGAGTGTCGGTCCTTTTCTTTGCGTTTTTTGGTACTTTGCGTAGTCGGAGGATCCGACGGCATAATATATGCAAAATCGGAGCCGAAAATCTGTTCAGCAAACTCCGACCGAAGTCTAAGCGTCCGTCAGTTAAAAGAAGCACAGGCTAGACAAGCTGCTACGTCGTGGTCTGGGCCTAAACAATCTATGCAATAGGAGTGGAAATCTTTATGAGGTATTTGTTTCCCACAAGATAAACAGTTATTCACTTTCTCTGACATCGGCTGAGGCAAGAAAGAGTCCCCAACGGGGTACTTAGCTTTTTAGAAGTCTTCGAAGTAATATTCGGTAGTAGTAATCTCTGGATCTGACCGACCGGCACTTGCGAACAGCTTCTGCTTCGGGTGCCACGCGGCAAGAAAAACTGAGGAAAATGGCGTCGGCTGATGCCTTTATACCCGAACTGCCGCAATGACGTCGGGTGAAGTGCGACACCAGCCGAAGCCAGACCCAGACTTTGGAATCCGGCCGACCAAAGGGCTGCCTGACGACAGGACAACCCATTTGTGAAGACTGCAGATGCATCCTTGAAGGACATCTTTGAAAGGAGAGGCAGTGGCGGGAAGGCATAAACTTTTAGGTTTTTCCAGCTGAACTGATGAGCATCCACTTTCCATGCTTGTCTGTGATAAGTCCTTGTGCAGAATTTTTGTAGTTGGGAATTCAGTGGGGAGGCAAAACGATCTATGTCTAGGCATTCCCACTTTTGCGTTATTCATGGTGAAGATTTGTGGATTCAATTTCCATTCGTGAGGGTCCATGATATTTCTGCTTAGATCGTCTGCCAGAGTATTTTTCTTTCCTGGCAGGAATTGTGCTTGCAGGTGAACTTGATACATTATAGCTGTGTTCCACAAGGTCATGGCTTGCCTGCATAGGGGATAAGAATGAGTGCCCCCTTGCTTATGTACGCCATTACTGTGGTTGTGTCTGTCTTTAATAACAATTGTCCTGGATGCAGAAGGTCCTTGAAAGCTGTTAGGGCATTTTGAACAGCCAACATCTCTTTTTGATTGATGTGAAGATGCATCTGGTCTGTGGTCCACTTGCCCTGAATGCCTTTTCCTGCCATGTGTGCTCCCCAGGCGTAATCCGAAGCATCTGTTGTTAGAGTTTGCCTGGCTGTGGGTTGGGTGAAAGGCTGACCCTTGTTTAGGTGACATGCCTGTGCCCACCATCGAAACTCCTGTTGAAGGCAGGGAATCATTGGTATTACTGCTTCTAAACTGTGAGAGTGTTGAGTCCAAACACTTTTCAGGTACCATTGTAATTTCCTCATATGCAGTCTGGCATATGGTATTAGTAGTATGCAGGATGCCATGAATCCCAGGGCCTGCAGAATTTTTCTTGCAAGGAGATGGGACTTTCTTGCCAGCAATTGAAAATATTGAGTTAGTTGAACCTGTTTATCTGGCGTGAGGTAAGCCATCTGGGACGTTGTATTTAAGCTGGCACCCAAGAATATAATCTGTTGCGAGGGCACTAGTTTTGACTTCTTTTTGTTTACTGTGTACCCTAGAGAAATTAGCAACCTTTTTACAAACGCCAGATGCTGTAGAAGAATGTCCTTTGTCTCTGCTTGAATGAGGCAGTCGTCCAGATATGGATATATTTGAATTCCTTTTTGTCTGCAAAATACAATTACTGGTGCCAGGCACTTTGTGAAGACCCTGGGCGCAGTAGATAAGCCAAAGGGCAGTGCAGAGAATTGGTAGTGCATTGTACCAGCTTTGAATATGAGGTATCTTCTGCAATTTTGTCTGATAGGGACATGCAGGTATGCCTCTTTGAGGTCCAGAGCAACAAGCCAGGCCTTCTTACCCAGCATGGGTAGAAGCTGCTGTAATGTCAACATTTTGAATTTCGGAATATTCAGGTAAGTATTCAGAATTGAAAGGTCTAGTATGGGCCTCTGGGCCTTGTCCTTTCTGGGGACCAGGAAGAGTCTTGAGTAAAATCCTTGTCCTTGTTCCTGTTGTGGTACTTTTTGAATAGCTCTCATGTCCATGAGGGCTAAAAAAAGTTTTTGTGCCTCTGCCCTTTGATTTTGCGGCAGGTCTGGCATTCCTTTTAGCCTTGGTAAAATATTAAATTGGAATCTGTAACCTTGAGACACAACAGTCAGGACCCATTTGTCTTGGGTGATTATTTGCCAGTTTTGAGAAAAAAGTGCTAGTTTTCCCCCTAAGGGGGCTTCCAAAAGGGACGTGCTTGGTGTACGAAGGGAAAGTCACTGTGACTGTTTCCTGTAAAGTTGAGACTTGTCCTCACCACCTTTTGCGGTTGAGGTGCCCCACTGTCGTCTGTCTGAGCCTTGGGGTTGAGATCTTCCTCTTGGGCGTCTGTATCTGCCTCTCTGTGGCCTGTCTGACACTGGAAAGGACCAATTCTTTGTTGGCCAATTTCTGCTAAACCGAGGTGGCTGTACCTGTAAGAAATCCTTGACTGCATAGATTTAGCTTTATCCTCCATTTTCTTTAACACCTCTTCTGTCTTAACACCAAACAAAGTATCATGCTGTAAAGGAGCATCCAATAATTTTGCCTTAACATTATCAGGCAAACTTTGTTCTTTTAACCAAGCATGTCTTCGAATCACAGAACTTGTAACTGCGGCTCTACAAGAGGCATCTAAAGAATCAAAACCGCATTGCAGAGTATGTTTTCCCACCTGTCCAACTGCATGCAATAAATCCTGCATTTCTTTACAATCAGGAGCTTCTGTGCTTGCAAGCACTGTCTGTTTTAACTGAGCCATTAAATAGTGTTGGTACTTAAGCATGTGAAACTGGCAATTTAAAGCTCTTACTGCTAAAGCTGCAGAAGTGTATGCTTTCTTCCCTCATCTATCCAATGCTCTGGAATCTCTGTCAGAGGGTACTGGATTTTTTGCAATGGAAGCCTTAACCCCTTTTGGACCCTGGGAAATGGTTTCTGGATCAGAAGAGTTTTTGTAAAGAAACTTGTGAGAGTCAGGGACTCTATAATACCTATCTGGCTTGGCTGGAGCAGGGGGCAAAGAGTCAGGAGATAAACTGGATTCAGAGAACACATCATCCACAATATCTAGCACAGGTGGAATAGCCAGGGGCCTGTGTTGAGGCAAAAAGAGGAAATCCCTGAGCCTTTTCTTGGATTCTGAGTAATCCTGGCTTTCCCAATGGAAATGCTCCCTCATGGTATGTAAAGTTTTCTCAAAAGAATAATCCTCAGGAGGAGAGGCTGAAGGGATAGATTCTTCAGCAACAGAGTCCTCATATGGGGGTAAAGAGTATCCCTGGTCTGAAGAGGAATCAGAGGAAATGGAAACCTGACCAGAGGAGTCATAGTCTGTATCCTGCCTAGACCTTTTCTCAGGAGGGGGATGGGAACCCCTGATTAGAGTGAAGAGGTCTTCGGCCATTTTAAGCATCTGTTTTCTTAGGCATGGAGAACTGTCCAGGAAAATGCTGTACTTGTTTCTTTAATGGCACCTTTGTCTAAGCTGTTGTTTTTAATGGTAAGTTGTGAAGGTCTGAAAACACCCTCAGAAGCCGATGCCTGCTCAGCAGCTCCGGATCCATCTGAGGGATTAGTTTCCGTAGGCCCAATACCTTGAGTTTCCAGAGGCCTAGATGTCTCCACGTGGGAGTCGGAAGTGGCCTGTGGCTCTGAGGTAGCGGGTGTCAGGGGCTGCGAAAACGCCTCACTGAGAACCGGTGACTGGCCTAGAAGAGGTTTCGTCGTCAGTTTTGGACCGCGGATGCCTGTCTTTATCCTTGTCTTTGCGTTTTTTCAGTATTGAGGTCGTCGGCTGATCCGACGGCATTGTATAATTGAACCTTGGGCCAAAGTAGTGCAAAGCAAAATCAAAACATGTTTTTATAGTGCGTTTGTTAAATCTAGCACAAAACCGACAACTAGTGACATCGTGATCAGGGCCTAGGCATGGAATACAGTAAGAGTGGAAGTCCTTATGAGGTATTTGCTTCCCACACAAAATACAATTATTAACTTTTTCTGACATCGGTCTGAGGCAAGAAAAAAGTTTCCCCAATGGGGTACTTAGCTTTATCGAAGACTTTGGATCTGAAATTCGACTTCGAAAATCTCAGGAGTTGGCAGACTGGCACTTGCGAACTGCTTCTGCTTCGGGCACCGCACGGCAAGAAAGACTGAAGAAAATGGCATTGGATGCATCTTATATACCCCTGGCGCACTGACGTCAGGGAAGAAGCGACAGCAACAGACGCCGGACCAAGACTTTGGAACTCAGGCCGACGGTGGGACTGCCTGATGGCAGGATAACCCAAGTGTAATGACTGTAGCAGTATAACACGATGAACATCGTACTTTCCATACCTATCCATGGTACTAGAATCCTTATTCAGAAGATGGATAGAGGAACTGGTCTCAGATAGTTCCTTTTTAATGGCTGCCACCATGGCATCAATTGCTACATCTTTAATTATAAAAGGCTTGCCCCTTAGGGGCAGTAATATATTTGGCCTCCTAGTAGTTGGTTCAATGGAGTCTGGGGTCTCCCAAGCCTTGTGAGAGATTAAATCAATAAGCTCATGGGAAGGAGGGGGTCAGCCAAGAGGTGGAAAGGTGAGACACGCAAACCTTCAGGTATATAGACTCCTAAGCTGAAGGGGGTGTGGACTGCCAGTCACCTCTCTGGTTTAACATTTCCAGGATGTCTCCAAAGGAGTTATCTTCAGGAGGTGACAGTGGGGGACCCTTCTGCGTCATCACGGTCAGTATCAGATGTGATGGACTCTTCTGGAGAGCCAAAATGCTCCCTCTTGCAAGTCCTCTTCAGACGGACCATCTCAGTGGGGTAGTCTGGGGAAGTTTCAGAATATGGGGATTGGTCCCTTGCTGTACACCCTGAGGCCTGGGGTCTCTGCTGTCCTATGGAGATGGTACATGAGAAGGTAAAGTCACCAGCCCAGAACTGGAAGGAAGATCATGGATAGACTGTGTCTGAGACTGGGATGTAGTCATTAACCTCCTCATAAACTCAAAGGCACTCTGTTCCTGACCTGAGACAAAAAGGATGTAGGGGCCGAAGGAACCTCTGGTGCACTAGACAAAAGCTTTGAGGCAGAGGGAGGATCTGAACTCACCTGTGCCGAAGCCCCCAGAGGAAGAGTCGGATCTGGAGAGATCCGAACCTGCTCTGTGTTCCAACTGAAGAGTGTCGGCTTCTGCTCCAACTGAGCAGAAACACTCAGGGCAGATATTGGGTCCAAGGAACCCATAGGTCTAGGATCCAAGACAAACACCAGATGGACATCCAAAGCTTTCGGCTTCAAATCCAAGGGACAGATCCGAGGGACTGATGGGAAGGGCTTTGCCGGTTCCGATTCCTTTGCGCTCAAATCCAGTAATAACCTGGCCAAGCCTGGTGTCTTTAGGAGTCTCTGCACATATTCTATCCACATCATTATCAGACAAATGCCTTGTAGGAGTAGATAGTGTAGGAGATTTGGGTTTAGTCAAAAAATAAAATGGGAGCGGAGAAGGTATTGGTTCCAAGGATGGAAAATGGTTCCGATATCTAAATTTACTGGGAGCCAAAGAGGTCGGAGCAGAGGGTTCAAGCTGCTCCAACGAACTCTTGGATCTGGAAACAGCTGTCTGCTCCAAAGCTTCTGTTGGAGCAGACAGTATAGGAGCTTTCTGTTTTGGCTCTGAGAAAGAATTTGGAGTTGAAGTACGTTTCTGCGACCCGTCTGACTTGAAAGAATTAGTCCCTTTAATATGTATGGGTTTATTCTTACACTCCATAAGAGCCCTTTGATTGAAACTGTGGCAAATGGAGCATGATTCCTGAAGATGAAGATGCCCCAAGCAATACACACACACACACTGTGTGAATCACTCAGGGGGATCTTCTTCCCACACTGTTCACATTTTTTTAAACCAAGAGGTTTCCCTTTCGGTTTTTGAGACATTTTTGCTAGAAGAAAAAAGAGAAAAGTAGGTTATATGAAAAAAACAGAGCGCACACACACAGGGGAATGTCCTCTAGCTTAACCGGATGGTAAGCAGCTCTAGGAAGAAATAGGTACGTTTTTTTTTCCCTCAAGAAGCAGCATGGTGTCTTTATAGACTTAGAGAAAGCATATGAGAGGGTGCCTAGAGAGGAGTTTTGGTATTGCATGAGGAAGTTGGGAGTGTCAGAGAAGTAAGCAAGAGTGGCACAGGATATGTACGAGGGTAGTGTGACAGTGGTGAGGTCTGCAGTGGGAGTGACGGATGCGTTTAAGGTGGAGGTGGGATTACATCAAGGATCAGCTCTGAGCCCTTTCTTATTTGCAATGGTGATGGACAGGTTGACAGACGAGATGAGACAGGAGGCCCTGTGGACTATGATGTTTGCAGATGACATTGTGATCTGTAGTGAGAGTAGGGACCAGGTTAAGGAGACCCTGGAGAGGTGAAGATATGCTCTAGAAAGGAGAGAAATGAAGGTCCGTAAGACTAAGACAGAATATGTGTGTGTGAATGAGAGGGAGGATAGAGGAATGGTGAGGATGCAGGGAGTAGATCTAGCAAAGGTGGATGAGTTTAAATAATTGGGATCAACAGTTCAGAGTAATGGTGAGCGTGGAAGAGAAGTGAAGAGTACAGGCAGGGTTGAATGGGTGGAGAAGAGTGCCAGGAGTGACTTGTGACAGACTGGTACCAGTAAGACTGAAAGTGAAGGGCTATAAGAGGGTAGTGAGACCAACTATGTCATATGGGTTGGAGACGGTGGCACTGACAAAAAAGCACGAGTCAGATTTGGATGTGGCAGAGTTAAAGATGTTAAGATTTGCTATGGGTGTGACATGGATGGACAAGATTAGGAATCAGTACATTAGAGGGTCAACTCAGGTTGGACAGTTTAAAGACAAAGCCAGAGAGGTGAGATTGTGTTGGTTTGGACATGTGCTGAGGAGGGATGCTGGGTATATTAGGAAAAGGATGCTAAGGATGGAGCTGCCAGGTAAGAGGAAAAGAAGAAGGCCTAAAATAAGGTTTACGGATGTGGTAAGAGAGGACATGCAGGTGGTTGGTGTGACACAGCAAGATGCAGAGGACAGGAAGAAATGGAAACAGATCTGCAGTGGCAACCCCTAACGAGAACAGCTGAAAGAGAAGAAAAAATCCTCCTCTTAACAAACGGATGATGAAAGGGATAGAAGGGGACAACACTTAAAAAGGAAAAATCTCCAGTAACTTAAAACTACAGTTGTCTACACTTAACATAAATGTAGATGTTTGAGTGTATTCACTGTTGCATTCCTAACCAGTGAATTACCCGGCTCACGGTAGCCCCCGATTGGTCAGAATACCAAAGGTAAGTAAAAATGATGTCGGCTGTCATCGGTTGTAAAGGACGTCAGGATGTCAGATACAAAATGAGGCAGCCGACGTCACTTCCTCAGTCTTTCTTGCCATAACAGTCAGTAGGCCCCAGAAAACGTGGCTTAAACTAAATGTAGCCTGCACCTTAGGAAAAGATAAAAAAAGGGAGAAGGAGGGAGGTAAAGCAGGGCTGAAACACTGAATACACTTGAACATCTACATTTATGGTAAGTGTACACAACTGTACTATGCTCATAGTGTTTCACTGTTGCAGTCCTAACCAATGGGTTGATCACCAAAGCCCAGAGAAATGGGAGGAGGAACCAACAGAATCAAGGCTTGGAGATGATGCCCTGCAGAACAGCAGTGGCAATCCCTGACCTGGCCTTCGAAAAAGGCAAATTATAATGCTTTGTGAAAGTGTGAACAGAAGACAATGTGGCAGCTTCCAAAATGTCTTTAGTAGGGACACCCCTTAAAAAGGCTGCAGAAGTGGAAGTTGCTCTAGTTGAGTGGGTCCTAACCCCTTGAGGAGGAACCTTGCCATGAAAGGAATAACAAAGTAATACAATGAACAATTAATTTAGAAATGGTTTGCTTAGAAATAGCCTTGCCCAGAGCTCCAGGAGCAAAATTGACCAACAGCTGAGCTGATTTCTGAAGGTCTTTAGTCCTGTCCAGGTAAAACCTGAGTTGTCTATGCACATCAAGAGAATGCAGGATCCTCTCACCTTTATTTCGAGGATTAGGAAATAAGGTAGGAAGGTGTATGGACTGATTAAGAGTCAGGCTAGAAACCACCTTAGGCATAAAGGAGGGGTGGTTCTCAGAGAGACCCTATCGGCAAGGAAAATAAGAAAAGGCTCCACAGCCATCAAAACCTGCAGTTCCGAAACCCTCCTTGCTGAAGTTATAGCCAAGAGGAAGGCAGTCTTCCATGAGAGAAACTTTAAATCTGCAGTGGAAGCTGGTTCAAGAGGAGGAAGAGTGAGTTTCTCTAGAACAAAATTAAGATCCCAGGCTCGAGTAGGCACCCTACTGGGAGGTTCTAAGTTGCAAGCACATTTGAGAAACATTTTCATCAGAGGATGAGAGAAAATGGGTTGTTCAAAAGAACAATGAGTAGAAATGGCTGAAGCATGGATCTTGATAGAGGAAAAAGAAAGACCACCCTGAAGCAAATCAGCCAGGTATTCCAGGATCAGAGGAAGGGCAGGCTGAGAAGATTCCCCTCTAGCCTCCATCCAAAGAGAGAACTTTTCCCATTTGCTAGCACAAGACTTCCTAGAGCTAGGCCTCCTGGCCTCCGTCAGCAAGCCAACCACCTGCTGGGACAGGGAAGAAGAATAGGATGGAGTCATACAATGAGCCAAGTTGCCAAAAGGAAAGATTGAAGATGAGGATGTAGAACGTTTCCCCCTTCCTGAACCAAAAGATCTGGCCTCAGAGGAAGATGCCAAGGAGGAAATTGGGAAAGACTGCGAAGCAGTTGATACCAATGCTGCGTGGGCCAGTCGGGAGCTATGAGAATAGTCCATGGTTGTTCATCCCTGATCTTCAATAATACTCTGGGAAGAGGAGGGAAGGCATAAACTGACAGCAGCATCCAAGGGAAGAACAGGGCATCCATTCTCCAGGCTCCGCTGTGATGCTGTCTGGTGCAAAAAAGAGGTAGAAGATGGTTGTCTGGAGAGGAGAAGAGATCCACTTGAGGAGTGCCCCAACGCTGAATGATGCTGTGAAAAACTGCTCTGTTCAGCTACCACTCGTGAGGATCCAGGGTCTGTCTGCTCAACTGGTCTGCCAAAACATTGAGCCTTCCTGGAAGAAACTGAGCAAGGAGATGCAGGCCCAGGGATGCTGCTATGGATCAAAGACTCATGCACTGTCTGCACAGGAGGTAAGAACGAGTCCCCTCCCTGCTTGTTGATGTACCACATGACTGTGGTGTTGTCTGTCCTGACAAGAAGGGTCCCTGGATAAAGAAGATGCTTGAAAGCTAGTAAAGCCTGCTGGACTGCCATCAACTCCTTTAGATTTATGTGCAGGTACATCTGCTGGGCATTCCAACTTCCCTGCATGCATCTGCCATCCAGGTGAACTCCCCAGGCGTAGTCCGATGCATCTGTATTAAGAACTTGAGTGGCCGGGGTGGGCAAAAAGGCATGCCTTTGTTCTGTAGACAGGCTGTTGCCCACCAAAGAAACTCTGTCCACAGACATGGAAGCAGAGGAATTATCACATCCAGGTCCTGTGTGTGCTGACACCAAGTGTTCTTGAGGTACCATTGCAATTTCCTCATATGCAGTTTTCCATATGGAATCATGAGAATGCAAGAGGCCATGAATCCTACAGCTTGCAGGTATTTCCTTGCAGGGAGCTGGGACAGGATTGCCAAATCCTTGAAGTAAATTGAAAGAGTTGTCTGCTTCTCCTTGGTGAGATACATCATCTAGGCGGCTGTGTTCAGACTCGCTCCCAGGAATGCAATCTCTTTGGACGGTACCGTTTTTGATTTTTCCTTGAGAGTGTAACCAAGGGAAAAGAGAAGTCTCTTAACAAATTCTAGATCCTTTAGCGGCTGTTCCTGAGAATTTGCTTGAATTAGACAGTCGTCCAAGTATGGATAAATCTGAATTTTTTGTTTGCCTGCAAAAAAGCAATGACTGGAGCCAGGCACTCTGTGAAAACTCTGGGAGCAGTAGATAAGCCAAAGGGCAGCGCAGAGAATTGATAATGTTGCTTGCCCACCCTGAAACGAAGGTATTGCCTGCAACTTTCCCTGATAGGGATGTGTAAATAAGCTTCTTTGAGTTCCAATGTTACCAGCCAGGAATCCTTTTCTAACATTGGCAGTAACTGATGCAGACTGAGCATTTTGAACTTTGGAATTATCAAGAAAGTGTTCAGGATGGATAGATCCAGGATAGGACGCCAGGTGCCTTCTCTTTTTTTGAAACCAGGAAAAGTCTGGAATAGAATCCCTGGTCTACCTGCTGAGCAGGAACTGATTCTATTGCTCCCAGATGTAACAGACAAAATTTGCTTTTCTACTTCTGCCCTTTGGTTTGGAGAAGCGTTTGGGAATCCTTTGGGTACTAGGAAGGTGTGGAAAGAAAATTTGTGCCCTAGGGATACAGTTCTGAGTACCCAATTGTCGTCCATGATGGTGGCCCAAACATTTGCAAACAGGGCCAACCTTCCCCCTAAAGGACTCTCTGGGCAGGCAATAACAGGTAGAAGTTTGACAGAGTAATTGAGAATGTCTAGATTGAGATGCAGGTTTAGAACTTCCCACCTTGGAAGAGGAAGCCTGCCGACACATAGACCTTTGAGGGGTAGCCCCCTGCCCCCTAGAAGATTTGTAACCTCTAGTCCTAGAACGGCTCTGTCTGCTAGTATCAGGGAATGTCCAACTCTTAGAAGGGTAATTCCTGCTAAGCGCGGAGGCTGAACTTGCAGAAAGTCTAACTGTCTGCATAGACTTGGCCTTGTCTTCCATCTTCTTGAGCACTTCCTCTGTTTTGCTGCCAAAAAGACTGTCCTTATGAAAAGGTACATCTAAAAGCTTAGCCTTAAAAGGCTCAGGTAGGGGCTGCTCCCTGAGCCAAGCGTGCCTTCTAATAAGAGCCAGTAGCTGTAGCCCTACAGGAGGCTTCTAGAATGTCAAAGCCACAATGTAAAGAATGCTTATTGGTAGAATTCAACAAATTCTCCATATCCTTACTCTCTGCCAACTGAAGCACACCTGCTATCCTAGATTTAATAGCTTCCAATGTGTGCTGCTGGTACTTCAGAATATGAAAAAGACAATTAGTAGATCTAATAGCAAGAGTGGCAGAGGTATAAAACTTTTTACCCCACCTATCTAGGTTCCTGGATTCCCTGTCAGAAGGAACAGGATTTTTATTAACAGTGGCCTTAACTCCTTTAGGGCCTTGAGAAATAATCTCTGGATCAGCCAACGGATTCCTGAAAAGAAACAAATGAGAATCAGGAACTCTATAATACCTGTCAGGTTTCCTGGGAGCAGGAGGAACCGAATTTGGAGTCAAGGAATTTTTCAGAAAAGTACAGTTTTGTACCTACCATAAATGTAGATGTTCGAGGATCTACATTGCTGCAGTCATAACCTGTGGGTAGTCCGCTGTCCTCGGACGGCCCGAATACCAAAGAGTTAGGCTGGCGTCGGTCATAGTCGCCTAGAGCTGACGTCAGTACGTCATAGTACTTAAGCGCATGACCGACGCCATATCCTCAGTCTTTCTTGCCCCAGATGTCAGAAGGCCTAAGCCAAAAAAGTAAACACCCAACAACCACCAGTGTGGAAATATAGATAACCCTAAAAGAAAAAAACACAAAATATAAATATATATATATATCTATAGAGGGGAAGGAGGGAGGGATAATTGGACTGCAGCAATGTAGATCCTCGAACATCTACATTTATGGTAGGTACAAAACTGTACTATGTTCTTCGTCTCACATTGCTGCAGTCATAACCTGTGGGTAGAGTCCCAAAGCAAAGGAAAAGGGAAGCTGGCAAACTAAAAAGTATTAGGAGCTGCTAACATGCCCTGTAAAACTGCAGTAGCAAACCCAGCCCTGGACTTCGAATAAAGAGGGAGATGGTAATGTCTAGTGAAAGTATGTACTGAACTCCAAGTAGCTGCCTCCAAAATATCTTTAGTAGCCACACCCCTCAAAAAAGCAGTAGATGTGGCAGTAGCCCTAGTAGAATGAGGTCTGATACCCGCAGGAACATCCTTTCCATGATGAGAGTAACAAAAAGCAATACATTGACCAATCCACTTTGAAATAGTCTGTTTTGAAACAGCTTTCCCTTGTGAACCTAAAGCAAAAGAAACAAATAACTGTTGAGTCTGTCTGAACTCCTTAGTTCTGCTCAAATAGTAACGTAACTGCCTGTGGATATCCAAAGAATGCAATACTTTTTCCCCCTTATTTTGGGGATCAGGATAAAAAGTAGGCAAATGAATAGACTGGTTTAAGGCCACATTAGAAATCACTTTAGGCATAAAAGTAGGGTTAGTTCGCAAATAAACTCTATCTTTATGAAATATCAAAAAGGGTTCAACTGCCATGAGTGCCTGCAATTCAGATACCCTCCGAGCAGAAGTAATGGCCAACAAAAAAGCAGTCTTCCAAGACAAAAACTTCAAATCAGACATAGCTGCAGGTTCAAAAGGAGGTAAAGTAAGCTTCTCCAACACAAAATTGAGATCCCAGGAAGGAGTAGGAGCTCTACGTGGGGGTCTTATATTCTTTGCCCCTCTAAAGAAATTGTTTGAACAAAGGGTGAGAAAATAAAGGAGGGTCACAATCATAGTGAGCAGAAATGGCTGCAGCATGAACCTTCACAGAAGAAAAAGACAAACCCTTCTCCAATAATTCAGTAAGATACTGTAGTGCAAAACTCAAATTAGGTACTGAAACGCTGTACTCCAAAGAAAAAATCTCTTCCATTTATCAGTATAAACTTTTCTAGTACTAGGCCGCCTGGCTTCCAAAATGACATCTAAAACCTGTTGAGGAAGTTGAGACCCCACCGGCTCCATCACCGAATACACCAGGCCATCAGATGTAAGGATTGCACCCGAACATTGAGAAAATGATGGTTTGACTGGGATAACAAATGAGGAACTTGTGGCAGAAGCCAAGGAGGTTCCCGAACTAAACTCCGCAGCAGAGGGTACCAATGCTGACGTGGCCAATCTGGTGCTATTAGAATCATGCAAGGCTGGTCTCGCCTGGCTTTCAAGAGTACCTTGGGAAGAAGAGGCAGAGGGGGAAAGGCATAAACGTGAAGGTTGTTCCAGCTGAAAGATAGAGCATCCACTTTCCAAGCATTTGGGTGAAACATCATTGTGCAAAACTTTGGCAGTTGAAAATTCAGTGGAGAAGCGAACAGATCTATGTCTGGAGTTCCCCAAGCCACTGTCAATTGTTTGAATACCTGAGGATCCAGTTTCCACTCGTGGGGATCCACCATCTGCCTGCTCAATGCATCTGCTAGGGAGTTCTGTGCTCCTGGCAGAAACCGTGCTTGAAGATTGATTTGCAAACGCAGAGCAGTTTCCCACAAAATCATTGCTTGTCTGCAAAGAGGATAAGAATGGGTTCCCCCCTGCTTGTTGATGTACCACATGACTGTTGTGTTGTCTGTTTGAATCAACACCTGTCCCGGCTGAAGTAGATCCTTGAAGGCCATCAAAGCAAATTGGACTGCTAACATCTCCTTCATGTTGATATGCAAATGTAGTAGTTTGGGAGGCCACATGTCTTGTATCCATTTCCCATTGAAGTGTGCTCCCCAAGCCAAGTCCGAGGCATCCGTCGTTAGGATCTGATTTGCCTCTGGTCGGAGCACAGAGAGTCCCTTGTATAGGTGACATTCCTGAGCCCACCACAAGAATTCCTTCTGGATGCACGGTATAATCCGAATGACAGTGTCCAAATCGTGGCAGTGTTGAGTCCACACACTTTTGAGATACCATTGTAGCTTCCTCATATGCAGTTTGGCATTGGGAGGTACTAGAATGCAAGATGCCATGAACCCCAAGGCCTGAAGGACTGTCCTTGCAGTCAGCCTGGACATTACTGATAACTGTTGGAAGTATAGCTGAAGAGTTCTTTGTTTGTCCGGGGTCAGAAAAGCCATCTGAGAAGCTGCATTCAGTCTCACACCCAGAAAGCACAAGTCTTGAGAGGGTACTAGACTGGACTTTATTTCGTTCACAGAATACCCTAGGCACTTGAAAACTGTCATAACATACTGGAGGTGTAGTAGTAACTTGTCTTTGTTTTGAGCAAGAATCAGGCAATCGTCCAGATAAGGATAAATTTGTATACCTCTCAGTCTGAGAAAAGCAATTACAGGGGCCAGAACTTTTGTGAATACTCTGGGCGCAGTAGATAAGCCAAAGGGCAATGCAGAGAACTGATAATGAGAAGTACCAGCCCGAAATCTCAGGAATCTCCTGCAGCTGGGCCTGATAGGAATATGAAGATAGGCCTCTTTAAGATCCAGGGTTACCATCCAGTGATCTTTGCCCAGCATAGGCAGAAGTTGTTGTAATGTTAACATCTTGAACTTCGGAATGTCTAGGTAAGTATTGAGAATGGACAAATCCAGTATTGGCCTCCAAGTGCTTCCTTTCTTTGGCACTAGGAATAGACGGGAATAAAAACCTAGGCCTACTTCTGACGGGGGGACCACCTGAATTGCCCCCATCTGTAAAAGTAAAGAAATTTGTACCTGAGCCTCCATCCTTTGCTGAGGAGGCACATCCGGCATGCCTTTGAAAGGAGGAAAAGTGTGAAAATAAAACTTGTAGCCGTGGTTTATTATATCCAACACCCATTTGTCCTGGGTGACCAAATGCCAGTTTTGTTTGAAAAGTCCCAACTTTCCTCCTAGAGGAGCTGCCAGTAGAGAAGGAGCTGGCAGCGGAAGATACCGGTCATTGGGATTGCTTACGAAAAGGCTGACCCCTGCCCTCACCAGAAGACTGTGCAGGAGAACTCCAAGTCCTAGGTCTGAAAGAACCCTGAGCGTGAGCTCTGCCTCTACCACGCCTAGACCTGCCCTTGGACTGATAATCCGAAGAAGGAAAAGACCATCCTCTAGCAGGCCAATTCCTACTAAACTTAGGGGGCTGCACCTGCATAAAATCTTTGACCGTCTGCATAGACTTTGCCTTATCTTCCATCTTTTTCAAAACAGATTCCACAGAAGGACCAAAAAGAACTTCGGATTGATGAGGAGCATCCAAAATCCGAGCCTTAACATGCTCTGACAGATTCTGATCCCTAAGCCAGGCATGTCTACGAATAACTGAACCTGTAGCAGCCACCCTGGATGCAGCCTGAAGAGCATCGAAACCACACTGCAAAGAATGCTTGCCAACTTGATCTGATGCATGAACCAACTCCTGAAGCTCTTTACACTCTATACCCTCAGATAAAGCATCCACCTTAGATTGCAATTGGCTTAACAAAAAATTCTGATACTTCAGCATATGAAATTGGCAATTTAAAGCCCTCATAGCTAATGTAGAGGAGGTGTACACTTTTTTTCCCCATCTATCCAAAGCCCTAGAATCTTTATCCAAAGGAACAGGATTCTTAGCCACCGAGGCCTTAATACCCTTCGGACCCTGAGTAATAGTTTCTGGATCAGCCCTAGGAATCTTGTACAAATACTTATGTGCTTCAGGAACTCTATAATATCTGTCAGGCTTAACAGGGGCAGGGGGTAAAGAATCAGGATTAAGGGAAGATTCAGAAAAAACATCCTGAACAACATACAAGACAGGAGGAATAGCCAAGGGCCTATGCTGTGGCAGAAACAAAAATTCCCTGAGCCGTTTCCGAGAATCAGAGAAATCCTGACCTTCCCACTTGAAATGCTCCCTCATGGAATGTAAAGTCTCAGAAAAAGAAAAATCTTCTGGAGGAGAAGCAGAAGGAGAGGAATCCTCTGCATCCGAATCCAAATAAGAAGGGTATTCCTGAATTTCCTCAACTGAAGAATCAGAATAGTCAGAGGAATGATCCATCACTTCCAAATGTGTCTCTACCCTAGATCTCTTTTCCGTGGGGGGCATAGAACCCCTGATCAAAGTAATCAAGTCCTCAGCCATTTTTAACATATGTTTTTTAGGAACAGGGGCTGGAGAGCTAGAACCATGACCTGGGCCAGCAATACAAGGTTTGGCCTTAGCATGAACTTTAGCCACTGAAATGGAAGGCCTAATAACCTTCTGTAAGGATGGAACTACAGACACCTGTGAAGCACCCTCAGCCGGGCCTAACTGCTGAGAGGCCAACTCCTGTAAAATTAGAGGTTCCCCATGGGATTCAGCCGAATCCCCAGCCGGATCCACCGGTGCAACCGGAGGCTCCGAAGAACCGTCGTCCGCAACGGACGACTCATCCTGCTTAGACTTTAAAGATTTATCCTTACGCTTTTTAGCAGTAGCGGGCGTCGGAGGATCCGACGGCATGTTATAGTTACACCGTTTACCAAAAACAAGCCTGGCACAGTCTAATCTCCGTTTAATGGTGCGCTTGTTAAATCTAGCACAAAAGCGACACCCAACCACGTCGTGCTCAGGCCCTAAGCAAGGAATACACAAAGAATGGAAATCCTTATGCGGTATCTGTTTCCCACAAGAAATGCAATTATTAACTTTTTCTGACATCCGGATAACTGAGGCAAGAAAAGACAAAGATTTCCCCAACGGGGTACTTAGCCCAACTTGGTCTTCGGTCTGAAACTCGATTAATGAAAATTTCAGGACGCCGAACGGCACTTGCAAACGCTGCTTCTGCTTCGGACCACGCGGCAAGAAAGACTGGGGATATGGCGTCGGTCATGCGCTTAAGTACTATGACGTACTGACGTCAGCTCTAGGCGACTATGACCGACGCCAGCCAAACTCTTTGGTATTCGGACCGACCGAGGACAGCGGACTACCCACAGGTTATGACTGCAGCAATGTGAGACGAAGAACATCAACACATCAACCACTTCCAACACAGGCAGAATAGCAAAAGGCTTATGCTGAGGCTAATCCAGAAACTCCATAATCCTTTTCTAAGAAAGGTGGTAATCCTGACTTACCCATTTAAAATGTTCCCTGAGAGTATTTAAAGTATCACCAAAAGAGAAATCTTCTGGAGGAGAAGCAGAAGGGATGGACGCCTCTGTGTCTGAATCCTCAAAAGGAGAGAAAGCTTGAGAAACTTCTTCAATCACAGAAATACTAGAAGTATCCGAACCTGAAAAAGACAAAGCCTCAGGAGAGACATCCCTACCCCTTTATGAAGGAGGCTGTGAATCCCTAATAAGAGTCAAAAGGTCATCAGCCATTTTAACCATTTGAGAATGAGGGGAAAGTATAGTTGTGCACACTTACCATAAATGTAGATGTTCAAGTGTATTCAATGTTGCAGTCATCACATTTGGGTTTATCTACTTGCAGTAGCCCTCAGCCGGCCTGATTAACAAAGTCTTGGCTCCTGCGTCGCCTGCTGTCAGGTCGTCAGGGGTATAAAACATGCAGCCGACGCCATTACATCAGTTTTTCTTGCCCCAAATGTCAGGTGCCCCCCTAATGGGAAGCAATTAAATCTAAAATTATATAACGTTATACCTCCAACAAAAAAGCAAACAACACCAAAAATCTTTTAAGTACAGTAAAGGAGAGTAGAGGTATAGCCAAAAGAAGTAACGGGGCTTAAGGGAGGGTATCCAGGACTGCAACAGTGAATACACTCGAACATCTACATTTATGGTAAGTGTACACAACTGTGCTATGTTCTTCGTGTTTCACTGTTGCAGTCATCACATTTGGGTACACTGTTGCAGTCATCACATTTGGGTAGATTCCCAAAGCTAAGGATGGGAGGAGGAATTTAGATAGCATAAGGACCAGCAATAAGGCCCTGCAAAACTGCAGTGGCAAAGCCAGTTCTGGATTTAGAGAAAATTTGCAGATGGTAATGCTTGGTGAAAGTAGGTACAGAACTCCAGGTAGCAGCATTAAAATGCCCCTGGTAGGCATACCTCTGAGAAAGGCTGTAGAGGTAGATGCAGCCCTGGTAGAGTGGGGTCTGATACCCTGTGGAATAGGTTTTCCATGTTGCTTATAGCAGAAATGAATGCAATGGCCTATCCATTTAGAAATAGTTTTCTTTGCAATAGCTTTCCCCTCTGCCCCTGCAGCAGATGCCACCAGCAGTTGTTCAGATTTCCTTTGAGGTTTAGTCCTGTCCAAGTAGAATCAAAGTTGTCTGTGAACATCTAAGGAGTGAAGTATCCATTCCCCTTTGCTCTATGGATTAGGAAAGAAGGTTGGCAGATGAATGGACTGATTAAGGGCCACACTGGTTACCACCTTGGGCATAAAAGAGGTATTGGTCCTAAGGGACCCCCTGTCTGCATGAAAGATGATGAAAGGTACCACTGCCATAAGGGCCTTTAATTCAGATACCCTTCTTGCTGAAGTGATTGCTAAGAGGAAAGCTGTTTTCCAAGAAAGGAATTTTAAATCTGCCGTAGCAGCTGGCTCGAAAGGAGGAAGAGTGAGCTTCTCCAATACAAAGTTAAGGTCCCAGGCTGGAGTTGGAGCTATCCTGGGTAGTCTTAAAATTTTGGCCCTTCTGAGGAACTGCTTGAGCAGTGGATGAGAGAAGAGGGGAGGCTCTGTGTTATAATGAGCTGAAATGGCTGAGGCATGAATTTTAATGGAGGAGAAAGACGGGCCCTTGTGAAGCATCTCAGTTAAGCACTGTAAAATCTGAGGTAAACTGGGCACTGCTGTGCTCATCCCTTGAGACTGGTTCTAGGCACAAAATCTTTTCCATTTTTCAGCATAAGATTTCCTAGTACTAGGCCTCCTTGCCTCTAAGATGATATCCACCACTGGTTTACTGAGGGATGGTAAAGGAGAGATTAGGTAATTAGCCAGGCTGCAAGGTTCAGTGTTTGAAGCGGAGGATGCAGAATCTGGTTCTCCTGCTGAGACAACCAGGTAGGAATCTGAGGCAGGTGCCATGGGGCCAACAATGACACACTGCACAAGAGGGGGTACCAGTGTTGGCATGGCCAGTCTGATGCAATCAAAATCGTCCTTGGTTTGTCTTGTTTGAGCTTTAGTAGTACTTTGGAGAGCAGAGACAGAGGAAGAAAGGCATAAACTGATAGGTTTTTCCAGCTGAAGGACAGAGCATCCATTTTCCAGGTTTGTTTGTGGAACGTCCTTCTGCAAAATTTGTCCAATTGATAGTTCTGGGGGGAGGCAAACTGGTCTATATCTGGGCTTCCCCATTTGCTTGTCAACATGTTGAAAATCCTTGGTTCCAGTTTCCACTTGTGTGGGTCCATGAGGTTTCTGCTTAGTCAGTCTGCCAGTGTATTTAGTTTTCCTGGCATGAACTGAGCTTGTAGATGCACTTGGTAGCTCAAGGCTGTATTCCACAATGCCATGGCTAGTCTGCAGAGGGGGTAATAATGCGTATCCCCCCTACCTGTTTATGTACCACATAACAGTGGTGTTGTCCGTCTTTACCATTAATTGCCCTGGAAGAATGTAGTCCTTGAAGGCTGTCAGAGCATTCTGTACAGCTAACATTTCCTTTTGATTGATATGCAGGTGCATTTGTCTTGGGTTCCATTTGCTCTGAATGCACTTTCCCGCCAGGTGAGCTCCCCATGCATAGTCTGATGCGTCTGTTGTTAGGGTTTGGGTGGCACGGGGTAGTGTGAATGGTAATCCCTTGTTTTGGTGATAGGCCTCTGCCCACCAAAGGAATTCTAGGCGTGGGCAAGGTATGATACGAATAATTTTTTCTAGAGCCTGATAATGTTGACACCATAGGCTTTTTAGATACCACTGTAGTTTCCACATATGCAGTCTTGCATATGGAATTAGAAGAATGCAGAAGGCCATGAACCCAAAGGCTTGTAGTATTTGCCTTGCAGATAGCAGGGTTTTTGTGGCCACTTGTTTGACGTAGGTAGTCAAATGAATTTGTTTCTCTGGCGTAAGGAAAGCCATCTGGGAAGTTGCATTCAAGCTTGCTCCCAGGAATATAATTTGTTGACAGGGTACCAGGTGTGATTTCTTTTAATTTATGGTGTACCCCAGACAGGTTAGCATCCTTTGTACAAAGGTCAGATGATTCAAAAGTATGTCCTGGCTTTCTGTTTAAATTAGACAATCGTCCAGGTATGGGTACATCTGAATATTTCTTAGCCGGCAAAATGCAATGACTGGAGCTAGGCACTTTGTGAATACCCTGGGTGCAGTAGATAAGCCAAAGGGCAGTGCAGAGAATTGATGGTGCTTGTAGCCTGCTTTGAAGCGTAGGTATCTTCTGCATGATTCCCTGATTAGGATGTGCAGGTATGATTCCTTTAAATCTAGTGTTGCCAACCAGGCATCTTAGGAAGCAACTGGTGAAGGGTTAGCATCTTGAATTTTAGAATCACCAAAAAGGTGTTTAGAGTAGACCGGTTCAGGATAGGATGCCATCAATTAAGATGCCATGAATGGTCTTTTTCTGGGTACAAGGAAAAGTCTGGAGTAGAAACCTTGTCCCTTTTCCTCTTCTGGTACCAACTGAATAGCCCCTATATTTAGGAGAGAAAGTACTTGCTTTTGGGCCTCTGCCCACTGATTTGGGGGTAGAACTAGCCACCCGCTTGGTGTTGGTAACGTGTGGAAGTGAAATCTGTATCCTTGGGACACTATATTTAAAACCCATTTGTCCTGGGTAATGAGTTCCCAGTTCTCTGCATGAAGAGCAATCTTTTCCCCCAAAGGGGTAGTCAGTTGAGAAGTGCTTGGAAGTTTTAAAAAGAAGTCATTGAGACAGTTTACCATTGGGGGGAAGTTTTATTACTCCCAGATTTAGAAGTGGAGGCCTTCCACTGCTTAGTCCTGTGCGTACCCTGGGACTGAAGCCTGGGTGCTCTGCTGGATCTGGGTTTAGACTGGGAAGGTCTGGAAGAGGCAATAAAGGACCAATTCTTGGAAGGTCAGTGCCTACTAAACCTTGGAGGTTGTACTTGTAAGAAATCTTTAACAGTTTGCATAGATTTAGCTTTTTCCTACATCTTTTTAAGAACTTCTTCTGCCTTGTTGCCAAACAGGCGGTCCCGATTTAAGGGAGCATCCAGTAATTTTGCTTTAACATGATCTGGCAAGGATTGCTCCTCAAGCCAAGCATGCCTTCTAAGTACACACCCAATTACAGCAGCCCTGCAAGATGCTTCTAGTGAGTCAAAACCACATTGCAAAGTAGGTTTTCCAACTTGTTCAGCTGAATGCAGTAAATCATGTAAATCCTTATTTTCAGCACAATCAGGGATCAACATCATTTTCTGTTTAAGCAATCCAATAATATGCTGCTGATACTTTCACATATAAAACTGGCAGTTTAAGGCCCTAATGGCCAAAGTTGCAGAAGCGTATACCTTCTTACCCCATCTATCCAGCACCCTGGAGTCTCTATCAGTGGGGGTAGGATTTTTGGCAGTAGTAGCTTTAATGCTCTTGGGTCCCTGTGAAATGGACTCAGGATCCGCAGTAGGATATTTGAAAAGGAACTTGTGAGAGCCAGGGACCCTGAAATATCTATCAGGTTTTCTGGGAGCAGAGGGTAAAGAGTCAGGGGCCAAGCTAAATTCCGAAAAGGCATCATCAGCAATGTCTAGTACTGGAGGTATGGTTAAAGGCCTGTGCTGGGGCAGGAGTAAGAAATCCCTAAGCATCTTTTTAGAATCAGAGAAATCCTGACTTTCCCAAAGAAAATGTTCCCTGAGGGTATGCAAGGCTTCACCAAAAGAGAAATCCTCTAGGGGGGAAGCAGAGGGAATAGAGTCCTCTGCATCAGAATCCTCATAGGTAGAAAAGGGTAAATCCTGGTCATCAGAGGAAACAGAAAATTCAGAATCCTGGTCAGAAGTATCATAAGCAAACTCAGTCCTAGATCTCTTAGAGGGGGAAGGAAGGCTTCCCCTGATTAAAGTAATAAGGGCTTCAGCCATTCTTATCATTTGTTTTTAGGCACAGAGGCCTGGCCATGCGGTCTGGGCGTCAGTTTTCTAGGCATGGTTCGAGTTTTAGGCCTTGAAGAAGAAGATGGCATCAGTTTAATACACACAGTGGCTCCGGACCCATCCAAGGGAGAGACATCCACAGTTGAAGCATCTGCCGGCATACTGGACTCCGAATTGGTCTCAGTACAGGCCTGGGAATCTGAAGTAGCAGGTATCAGGGGCTGCGAAAGCACCTCACTGAGTACTGGCAAACTGGCTTAGGAGAAGCGGCGTCAGCAGCTTTGGACCTCGGCGGCCTGTCTCTGTCTTTATCTTTGCGTTTTTTTCTGAATGTCGGTAGTTGGATGGCTTACCAAAGACATATCGGGATAACTGAACAGAGCACCAAAATATTTAGAAACGAAAATATACCAACAGCAGATAGTTTGTGGTTTAAATAAGGCAAAAAATTGACAGTGAGGTATGTCATGGTCAGGGCCTAGGCAAGGAATACAGTACGAAAGGAAATCTTTATGAGGTATTTGCTTTCCACAAGAAATGCAATTATTTACTTTTACTGACATCGGTTTAGAGCAAGAAAAAAAGTTTCCCCAACAGGGTACTTAGCTTTTAGTTGAAGACTTTTGTTCTGAAACTCAAAAACGAGAATTTCAGGAGTCGGCTGACCGGCACTTGCGAACTGCTTCTGCTTCGGGCACCGCACGGCAAGAAAGACTGATGTAATGGCGTCGGCTACATGTTTTATACCCCTGACGAGACAGCAACCGACACAAGACCCAGACTTTGTTAATCAGGCTGACTGAGGGCTACTGCAAACAGATAACCCAAATGTGATGAATGCAACAGTGAAACACAAAGAACATCAAGAGGAAACTGGAGCCTGCCTCTTCACAGGCTTACGACTGGAAGATTTGCCTACAAGTCTAAATGACTCGAGAGGGCTGGCAACCACCGAAGCTGCAGTCGAAGTCATCGCTATGAGCTTGCTGTCTGAACAAG
Organism: Protopterus annectens; assembly: GCF_019279795.1. Lineage (NCBI taxonomy): Eukaryota > Metazoa > Chordata > Ceratodontiformes > Protopteridae > Protopterus > Protopterus annectens. The sequence goes on along the minus strand of NC_056731.1, from coordinate 447,093,627 downwards.
GAACGGAGGTCTCGGACACTGGAGTCAGCTTCGCGGCTCTGGATACAGCTGAAGAGGCAACAGGCAGAAGGTCAGAACTCAGAAATGGTCTCAACAGAGGCCTGCGTTTGAAAATCTGCAGGCTGCAGGGGCTGCAAAGGCGCCTCACTGGCCACCGCATGACAGACTACCAACCTGACATCATCTGAGGACTTGACCCTCGTAAGCCTGTCACGGTCCTTATCCTTACGCTTCTTGGGGACATCCGAAGCCTGAAGACCAGCGGATGCCATACTGACAAACTTAGGCCAAACTTCAAAATGTTTAGCTAAAATCTTAGCCTGACGACGAACAGTACGCGGATTAAAGGAAGCACAAAGATCACAATTAGGAATGTTGTGGTTAAGGCCTGAACAAATAATACAATAGGAATGAAACTCTCTATGGGGAATCTGCTTTCCACAGGTAAGACAGTTATTAACCTTTTCTGACATTCAATTAAGGCAAGAAGAGTGGATCCCCAATGGGGTACTTAGCTGTAGTTGACTTCAACTTCGTAGTCGGAAACACAAAAGGTAAACTGCCGACCGGCACTCGTGCAAGAAATGCTTCTGCTTCGGGCTCCATGGCAAGGAAAGACTGTGGAAGTGACGTTGGCTGCCTCCATTTTTATTGGACGCCCTGACGTCCTTTACAACTGACAACAGCAGACGTCATTTTTACTTACCTTTCGTATTCTGGCCGATCGAGGGCCACTGGGAGCCAGATAACCCATTGGTTTGGACTGCAACAGTGAAACACGAACATTGGCTGTTAGCAGGGAAAGGAAGAAGGGGATAACACTCACTCTTAATATGACAGAAAACAGGTAAGGAATTTGTTAACTAATTACAGAAAGACTATCAATAAACTTGTAAGGAAGATTTTTAAATTTGGAAAAGGATTAAAGAAAAAGAAAACGGTACTCAACCCAGAGCTTGCTTGGAGAACATCTTTCACAGAGTGGCAAATGAGATCTGAGGGAGTTGGGGAATTGCATAATAGGTAATATAGAATGCCCACGAGCTTTGCTGAAGGCCGAGACGTATCCGATGGATCAGATATGACCACCACCCAATCAGTGAGAATAAAGGTGAGATTGACAACATCACATGTTATATTTCGCCCGATGTGCACTGCAATCAGAAACAGCTGACTGGACATCTTCCACTGCCAAACATTCATGGTCTCGTGACATAAGGGATAGGCATTAGATGGCACCACTCCCTTAGAGGAGCGGGATGGAAATTTAAGATGGTGGCGCTGTGATGGCAGTGGCCTCTCCAGTTCCCCAGTTGTGCACCAGCGTTCTGTTCATGCACTTACCTGTGTTGTCGAGTTGTGGGGTCGTTTGTCTGGTCGGGTGTCTGTCTGGTGTCAACGGTTGTGTTGTGATGTCCATGGTGTCCCGATGTGTAGTTTTTCTGTTTTTTTCTTACCTTTGGTATTTGAATCTGGGCCTGCAGTGCGAGTCGGCACACTGGTTGCAGAGGTGGAAGCAAAGTTTGCTGGAACGAAATTCAAAACAGAATTATGTCTTGTTGGAGAATCCAGAATAGAGGTGAGACGGAGACATGGATGGGTTTCGGAGCTGTGTGGTTGGCTGCAGAAGTTCATCAGAGGATCGGTTTATGGATTGTTGGTTTCTGATGGGGAGATGGAGTACCTTGTGGTTCCTAGGTGGACTGGAGAAATGTTTCTGGGCTGAGCGGAATGCAATGATGCGGCAGCTGATGTTTCTGTGCCTGCGGTTGGACTGAATCTTTGATGTAGTTGGTGCATGAGTTGGATTGTTGCAGTTGTGTTTTTTGGCACCGACGGTTGACTCGTACTGTTGTTTTTTAATTTTTTTTTTTTTTGTGTGTAAGGTTTTTGTTGCTGATAAATGTTGGAGGAACGAAATTTCGTTTAGCCGTACATGCGGATGAATGACAATAAAGTTAATCATGTAATCTTGTAATCATTTCCTGACTGAAATCACTGTTGCAGTCTTCTAGACAGATGGTTGTGTCACAAAGCTTAAGGGAATTAAAAAGCTGGATGACTGAGAGAACTGTTTAAGAAGCCAGAAAGGATCGACCTGGCAAAAGCAGCCCTAGACTTCTATAAGGCATCTACTTTGTAGTGCTTATTGAATGAATGCGCTGAAGACCAGGTACACTCTTACAGAATTATTCTTGAATCTATCCCCTTATAGAAAGCTCCAGAAAAGGACACTGCTCTAATAGAATGAGACTTGTGGAAAGAGGGTAGGAATTTGCCCAAGTGTAACAAAAAAGAAATGGTCCTAAAAATCCAGCAAGCAATAGACTGTTTGGATACTGGCTGGCCCAGATTAGAATCCAGGAGAGAAATAAGAGTTGGTTTGACTTATGAATAGATTTAGTCTTGTCCCAGTAAAATCTGAGTTGCCTATACACATTCCAAGGAATGTACAATTCCTTCACCCTTGTTCTGTGGGTTGGAAAAGAAAGTAGTCAGGCTGATGGTCTGACTGAGGGACACACACTGCCCTTATGGAAAATAAGGAGGTGGGGAGTAAGCATAACAGCCTGGAGCTCTGAGACAAATTATCACAAGTGAGAGCTACCAGCAAAATGGTATTCTACGTAAAGAATCTGAGAGTGGAAGAAGCAGCAGGCTCAACTGGAGGTAGAGTGTGCTCTTCCAGCACATAGTTCAGATCCCAAGGGGGAGGCACAGGTTTACACAGAAAGTTTAATTACAGTACTCCTTTTAAAAAAAATGTCTGACCTCAAGCCAGGACATAATGGTGAATTAAGGGGTAGACAGGCTAAGATGGCAGAAAGGTGGGCTTTAACAGAGGAATATGTCAAACCACTTTTCATGCATTCACACAAACATAAAACAAGAGGAACCTCATTTTATTGGGTCAAGATTTTTAGATTGACACCAGATTGTAAATCTCTTCCATTTGTCTATGTAGGACTTTCAGTCAGTAGGTCTCCTTGCCTCCTGGAGAACATGAAGCACCTCCTCTGGACATTGCTGTCTGGAAGAGATCAGAATCCTATCATACCATAGGGTTACGTTGAGGGATGATAGGTTGGAGTGAAGCAATAAGCCCTTCTGTCGTGTGCTCAAATCCACTCTGTAGGGTAGTTTGTGGTAAATGCCCCTGGCTAAGTGATACTGAAGGGGGAATCAATGCTGCCTTGACCAAACGGGAGTCACAGTAAAATTTTTGTTTTTTCTTTCTAGATTTTTAGTAAAACGTTTGGTAGCAGAGATAGTGGAAGGTAGGCATGAAAAAACTTTCTTGTCCAGTGGAAAGATAAGGCATCTGTCCTCCAGACCTGGGGACAAGGAGTTCTTGTGCAGAAAAGAAGCCATTTGTATACTCCGAGGTAAATAAGTCCATCTGTGGTTTACTCCACTTGTGGACTATGTCTAGGAAGACTTGTATGTTGAGCAACCATTCATTGGAGTCCTTGATGGAGTAGCTTAGGGAGTCTAACAGGACACTGCCCTAGGAAGGAATGTACACTGCTTGAAGGGACATGTTCAAATTCATGAACAGACTCCAAGAAATCTGAGTCAGTCTGCACAACTGATAGGATCTTGTCCCTCACTGTTTGGTTATGTACCACATGACTGTTGTCTGTCTGTGGATACTCTTGCTCAGAGGTCCTGACTTCCAAATATGGGAAAAGACTTGGAAGGCCTGAATGACAGCCTTCATCTCTTTCAAGTTGATGTGAACTGTCTTGAGGTTAAAAGACAAATAACCAGCACAGCTACCACGAACATAAAATTAAAATGGGCACCCCATTTGCTAATTCGTACGCCAATGTGGTGATGTATTACTGGGAAAAGAAGTTCATTTTGAACAATGCCACATACTCGGGTTACATTAAGCTGCATCGGCATTTTGTAGATGATGTATTTGTTCTATGGGCTGGCAATGAGAGTGATCTAGAACAATTCTTGACTTTTATTAACAAAATGACCAATTCTCTGACTTTTACGCACACTGCTTCTTCCTCCAACATTGATTTACCAGATGTGAGGCTGTATAAAATCTAGATGAGGAATACTGATACCACCATCTTTAGGAAAGACTGTTGGAAGAATAGCTTACTGATGTATGAAAGCATGCACCTAAGATATGTTTTCACTAATGTTATCAAGGGACAACTTACAAGGATGTCTAGACTTTGTACAATGGAAGATGACTATTAGAAATATGGAGCAACTAGGAGCCCAGTTTGAGGGTAGGGGGTACAACAAGGAATCTATAAACTTGATGACAACAATTCTTGTGTAACAGGAATACCACAGCCAGACCTTATTTTTCAGATAAGGTCCCTTTATATGAGGGAAGGAAAATGAGAAGAATGAATAGGCAGAATGGCTTAAGATTCGTCACTAAATATACCAAATGATAGTAACTTGGTCTGTAACTAAAAACTGGAGTCTACTAATCACAGATGTCAGATCAGCTGAAATTGTGGGCAAGTAAACAGGGTTTTGGTTTTAGAAACTCCAAGAACCTACAGCAGTTATGTGATTCGAGATCACAGTCCCAGGGGAACGTCTCTGACAGACAAGGCAATTTCCCTGGTCATAGATGTAAAGCTTGCTCTTTTATTACCTGGGAACAACAGTTCCAACATCCAAGAATTGATTTTACATTTAAGCCCAGGTTCCATGCAGATTGTGGTATATTTGGCCACGTACACAGCCTGTTCCTGCTTCTATGTAGGGAAAACTGTACAGAAATTCAAAGACAGGATTTTGAGACATTTTTATATCAGGACACAATGTTAAGAATGCCCTAGCAAATATACAAGAGAATCCACAACATATGCTCTCCTTTAGGGTGTTGCAATATGTAAAGGTGAACCCTAGGGGGGTGATTTGAATATGTATTTGGAAAACCTGGAGCTGAAATGGATACTTACGACTACAGGCTCAAAAATTCCCAGGCATCAATGCAAATGTTTGTCTAAAACCCACCTTGAGGAGGAAGTTGCATACATAATGTTTCTATGACTTCATTGGCTCTCTAACTCATGAGCAACATGATTGGTTGGTCTCTGCTTTAAATGTGAGAATGTTTCTTTTAAGAAATATGTGGATCTGATGAAGCATTTGTGAACTCGAAAGTGCTTATCCTTGCTCTTAATAAACCAATTTTAATTTTATGGTCGTGGTAGCCGTGCTGGTTATTTGTCTTTTTGGTTCATACCAGCATTGTTTTTTGTGTGTGTTGGGGCCTCATCTTTTGTTACTGTCTTGAGATTGGGTTATCTGCAACCCTGGACCTTGCGAGTCTCCATCCATGCCTCTCAAGCCTCATAGGAGTCTGTGCAGCTCTTGACTTGTAGTCTTCACCTTGAAGTATTAGCCCAGACTGAGGTTCAACTATGCCACCCACCAAAATGGATCTTCCTCTTGACACAAGGTATGAGAGAGATCTGTGTCTCCGGGACATGAGAGTGCTGTGAACATATATTCTCAAGTACTACTGTATTTTCCTCATGGGCAACCTGGTAAGTGGAAGCACTGAGATGGTTGCTGCCACGTAACCTAGTGCTCTGAGAAGCTCCCTTGCCCAGCAGGCTTGGTGAGGTAAGAGGGACTGGAAGTAAGTTGTGAGGCTTTGTACCTTCTCCTGGTACAGGAAGGCCTGCATGTTTTCTGTGTCTAGTCTGCAACTCAAGAAAACTAGACCCTGAGTGGGCCTTTTCAAAAACTGACAATGAGCCACAGATGCAAGAGGAGGATGAGGGTGAATTTGAGGTGAAGGAATAAGATTGGAGACAATGAAGCCTGGATTAGCAAATTATCTAGGTAGGTGAATATTTCTAATTCCAGAGTCTTGAAGAAGGCTACAACTGGAGCTAGGCACTTTGTGAAAACTCTGTGATAAGTAGAAGGCCCATAGGGTAAACAGACAACTGAAAATGTGATGAGACAGTACAGATCTTCAAGAATTTCCTGCAAGATGGATATATGGAAATATGCAGGTATGCATCCTTCAAGTCCAAAGATACTAAGAAGGCCTGAGGAAGGATAAAGGGAAGAAAGGTCTTTAGAGAGAGCATTTTGAAGGTACCTTGAGGAAGGTGTTGAGCTGAGAAAAGTATGTAACTTTTCAGGAACAGCCTGGAGTAGAATCGTTTTCTTACAAACTGATGAGGAACAGGATCTATGGTGCTTTGGGAATTACAATGGGTGAGAGAAGATGTAACTGGTTACGTGGAGGTGGTGGAATACCTTTGAGGGGAGAGACCTCCTTTTAGGGCATTCTATAACCTTGTTTGATGATGATGGTGAATACCCAATTGTCCGTAATGAACTTTTCAAAATCTGTAATAGAAAGGGCGAGTCTTTTGGAAAGGGGAATGGGTGAGACCTGGGGGGAGGTGCAGAGAAGACAGTCACACTGACTTATCTTTGAAGGGAAGCCTCCCAGATCTGGGGAACCCTTTCAAGTTTTTCTGAAAATCTCATACTGTGTGACTTCTTGTTTCTGAAAAGGCCTCTGCTCTCTTCTGACAAAGGAAGTGGACTTGACAGGGTGATTTCTTTAGTATCTGGGTACAGAGGAAATTTGTCTGCAGTCCTTCACAGTTTTATTGTGCTCTTGCAAGATCTACAGTACATTAACTGTCTGTGGTCCAAACAGAAGTTCTCTGTCAAGAGGGGAATCTAGGAGCTTTGCCTTTAAATATTCATGAAGCGGCTGATTGTATAACAAGGTGCATCTCCTAGTAACTTGAGCCAGAAGCAACTAGTTCAGTTATCAGGAGATACATCTGGAAACTGAGCCAGTAGCAAACTGCTATGAGTGGAGCCTCAGCACCAACATAACTGCATTTTATACTATGCCTAGCTACCCAAGTGGTCTGAACTACCAAAGACAAAATCTGTTTGGAGTCTGACCCTACCATGTCAGCAGCAGTCTTATTCAGACTGCCAAGGAAAGACAGAAAGTATATGGTCATCTGGGACTGATAATTAGTGGCCTAAAGACCAGGATGGAGGAAGCAGACCTTTTCCCCCCACAGCTTTCCACTGTCCTACTGTTCTTGTCTGCTGATGCAGCATTATCATTCGGGAGAAGCTTAGCACATTTGTCCAAGTCTAAAGAAATGGCTGAAGGATCAGTCACAGGATTCTTTAAAATAAACAAGTTAATTTGTAACTTTGTAGAATGTTTCAGGCCTCTTGTGGTCTGGAGGCAGGGAGTGCGGAGCAGAAAATGGGGATGTGAAGACATCTAGAAAGCCTCCAGGCCTCGAAAGACAGGGAAGGAGCTGGAGTGCCCACTTCTAAAAGGCTGTAGTATATTTTCTGCACATCAAAGATTTGCTTAGATTCGCAATCAAAATGTTTCATCAAACCTACGATAATGTCTCTAAAAGATGCCTCTTCCACAGGGAAATCAGCGAAGAGGGAGTCCTCACCCGAGGGCATCTGTCCAGGTGAGAGAATGTGACAGAAGTATGGTAAGGAATGATCAGCAGAATATGAGGCATCCTCTTCATCCTCAGAAGACGACTCTACAGTAATCTTCTTTGGAGCAGTCGGAGGACCTTAAAAGGAAGGAGGTTTAAGATCCTTAATGGCTATGAAAAAGCTCTGAGAACACTCCATTCATTCCTTCTCTATATAAAGTTGGGTAGAGAGTGCATGCTTAGTGTTCTGATATTTCTTCTTGGGGTGTGACAACAGCATGAACCAGCAGTGGAGGCTCTGACCCCTGATATACCTCAATCAGTGATCTCCGAATTTCTTCACATACTAAAATCTGAGGGATACCTTCCGGGACCTCTGAGTCAACAATCTGCATTCCCCCTTTCTCAGCTGCAGTAGCAGTCACTTTGGACGTGCAGTCCTTGGCTGCCATACTGGCCTCTCAACAGGGACATGGTAGAGGATATCTGAGGAATAATGGGATGTACCACAGGTTCTACAACCTCAACTGGTACGTAAGACTTTGATGGAGTAAAATGATCATCAGGCACAGGCCTCGAGTTCTTTCTTCCTTTTGAGCAGACAGTAAGTCAGGTGTGGAAAAATCCTCCATCTTAAACTGGGAAAACTAAATTAGTTGTGGATTCTCTAGGAACATATTCAATAATGAAAAATGAGAGCACACGGTCTTCAGTACGAACGATTGAAAGATGTTACAAGATCTGTAGCCATGCTCTGCTCATAAGCAGAACAGGAATTGAAAATGGAGGTCTTTGTAGGGTATCTGCCTACCACACTCATACCTTCCCCTTCTAGCTGACATCTAACAAAACCACAGACAGATGATAAAAAAGAAAGGATCATTCTTCCATAGGGCACTTATCTGAATCCGACAAGGCTTACAGTTCAAATGACCATGTTAAAATCAGACAGGGGTGTAAGATCTGGATTTGGGATGGCGCCAAGTTAGTCTAAGGATTTACACTCATATGCCCATTTACATACACCTACACTCATGGGTTGAAGTCATACGTCAGAAGTATGGTTTATAGAAGGTTTAGGCTTTGGTACCCCAGCCAGATATCAGTAGTGAAAACACACCTGTTTTGGATAATGCAACTGATTTTAGTCAGGATATCTAGACAGACAGAAGTTGCCATATGCTCAAGAAGCCACAGGACTGCAGGTGCCAGAGGTTTGTAAACCTGAAAAATGTGTGAAGACTAACAATGAAGAGAGGTTAACTATGATAAAGGAAGTTTGGCTATCTAAGACACAGTATACATATGGAGCCCAAAAATTCCAACACTTGGACTGGTTCGAGAATAGACATTTTGTGATTCAATGTAATACCCAAGGACAGACACAACGGGAGTAAGGAGTCAAAAGCCTTAATGAGAGATGTTCTCTTGGAAGCGGTGAGAAACCAATCATCAAGGTATGGAAACACTTGGAATCCCTGCAGCCTAAGCTAGGCTGCTGTCACTGTCATGCATTTGGTGAACACCCACTGAGCTGTGGTGAGACAAAAGGGCAGAGTTCAAAACTGGTAATGATTGCCTCCTCCAGCACAAAATGTAGCAATCCCTTGGACTGCCTCACTATCTTTACATGACGGAAAAAATCCTTGAGATCTACCAAGCACATCTAGCTGTTGGTCTGCTTGACAAAATGTTCAATTTGCTGAACTCCAGAACTGGTCTGAGACTCCTCCTCCTCTTGTACCAAATGAATCTGGAATAGATCCTGGATTTTAACTGGTCTGGTGGGGCTGCTTGGATGATTCGATTGTCCAACAGTTTTTGGATTTTAACTGCTGCATCCTTTCTCTGATGGGGTGGCACAACAGCAAGAGATTTTTGCATTTTCTTTGGAGTAAATGAAAAGGAAACTGTACAGGCAATGGACACAACTGTCAACACATATGGATCTGAAGTGATGGCCTCCCAAGCTTCCAAGTGGAAAGCCAAGCAACCCCAAATTGCCTCCAGAGTATGGCAGTTGGGCAACCCTTCAGGTATGCTGAAAGGCCTCCTGGAGAAAGCCTTCATTCTGAAGAATGCCTCTGCTACATGGACAGCATCTGTTATGGTTACAACCTCTGCTGCAGGGGGAACCTTCCCAGGAGGGTCCTAGAAAAGCTGCTGCACTTCACTAAAAAAAACGCATGCACCCTTTCTGACTGCTTCAACAGAACTGCTGAGGGGAGGCAAAGACCCAAAGACAGAATATTATCTTCCTGTTCACTACAAGTTAACTTCTCTTTGACCTTCTGGTCAAAATGGGGGGAAAAACCGTCATATGGAGTACTGACAAAGGATGCCTTAAAACAGTCATCAAAACTGTAAAAAAAATGCATTCAGGCATGTCAGTGCAACCACAGTAGAAAGTCTAACAAATAATAAAGATTACTTACACACTGTAAACACTACAGAAATATTACCTTTTTGAGAGGTAATGAAAAAAGACAAACGTCCAGAAAGAGAAAACACAGAGAGAATAAAAAGTTGTGGCAGAAGGGAAAACTCTTAACAGTGTTTCAGAAAAATGATTACTTGCAATCCACTAAAAAGTAAGAAAGCTTATCCCAGAAATTAGGGGGTGGAGAGAGATGCAAACTGTTATACCTAGCTATCATCACAAATATTTTTCCTGAATGATCAAATACATTTCTGGATGCAGAAATGTCCAAACTTTAGCCAACAAGGTGAAGGGGGCTCTGCTTCTCATTCTTCTGACAAGAATAAAGTCCAGAGAGAGACTCTGCCTACGCAGTATTCTGCATCATTCCAAACAAAAATACTTGTGCCTCAGAAAAAAGTAGAAGAGTGGACCTGAAGAAATAGGTGTTCCATGGACTTGAACCAGACACCAGTGCTGAAACAAGACAACCAAGAGGAAGACCAGTGCTGAAAGTTTGAGATGATCAAGAGGAGGTCAAAATCAATGTGAAATTAGTGAATAAATGGGAGATATGAAAAACATAATTCCTATTACATGTACTTCAAACGTATGGACTGCAGTTCTGCAAGAAGTGGTTGAAAGACTGGAAATTTGCTGACTGTGAGAAATTGTTAGGGAAAAGCTTAAGCATAATCTCTACTTTATATCATTAAAGATTAGGACGACGCTTAAGAAACTGTAGCAGTAATGGCATGCTTGTGCTATTAACATCTGAATAATAAATTTCATAATATAAGCTGCATGTTGTATTACAGAGAAGTTCTGTACAGTATGCCATCAGATTATTTTAAATGTGTGGTGGTGGAGTTTTATCAGCAACTGCTGTGTATGCTAGTGATATTTAAGACTAACAAGATAAAGGCGGAAAATAAGCAAGTTAATAGAAAGTTGTGATCTTGGGCTGCTGGGGGGGATATAAAAGTGCACTGGTCGTATTATATATGTAGAACTAAATATGTTTCTCTCTTTTTGTAGAGATAAGTGTCTAGAACAACGTATTTAAGTCCATGTAAAAAAAGTGATTTTATTACCAAACAGGTTTGGGATAACAAGAGAAAATGATGAAAAGCATTTCAAGAATGGTAGTTCTTTCTTGCATCTGCAAAGTTATTAGCGTTTTTTTTTTTCCTCATTAGCAAATGGGCTGGAAACTGAGTCAGCTGGTGAAAGCAATTAACAAGACAGCATGTTCTGATGAAATGTACAAACTACAATACAATTAACTCGAATGGGAACTAGTAAGCAGTTCAATGAAAATAAATGAAGTTTGAAACTGTGGGAAGTGAATAATTCTGCAAAAAGTTGCATCACCCAGCAGCCATAGTACTATAACGCTTTTAATATAACAATGCACAAATTAGTTTATTTAAGGGTAGCTTGCACACTTTTTCCTAAAGGCTATATGCTAAAGCTTACTGAAAGCATACAAGTTCTTTTTCACAATGTTACACCACTTTCAGCATAATTAAATCCAGCTAGCTTTAGAATGGGTACAGCCTCTAGGTACAGATGTCTGTCTTGGGCATCTACCCATATACAGAAAACTAACTTTTCTTTTAGGAAAATGTATATAGTCACGTGTTTGATGTGAACTAAAAGGGGATGGGGGTTAAAAATGAAACGCATGTAGGTGCTATGTTTTTATTGAAACAAAAAGGTTGGGAAAATGTGATACGAGTCAAAACAATGACAAAAATCTGCAATAGCATATAAGATCAGCCTGCTAAACATTAATAAGAGGATTTAAGATGCAAGTTGGAAACATATTCAAGAGAACAGTCATGCAGAATAGGTGAAAGTAATAGCATCTTATCAGAATGACTGCCAGGCTAAGCCTATAACTGGTCATTGATCAGTGTTCTAACCTGGTAAACAAAATTAAATACATAAATAAAATTAGTCATATCATGGAATGTGAACACCATTAAAGGTGTGGACAAGAACCAGAGAGTATTGAATTAAGGGTTCAAACACCAATGGTACAGGAGACAAGTGGGTAGAAATGAACATCCAAATTTGGCAAAGACAGGATTTCAGATTGGTTATTCATCAGAGTATCAGCAGCAAAAGAAAAGGAGGGTTTTGTGGCAATAAGGGATTACTGGCAGGGAAGGAGGACATCAGCATGTATTTATAGTCCACTTAAAACTGCTATTAAGGGGCTTAGGACAACTCAAGGAGAAGTAATCAGCTTTGAGCTGGAAATACAATTCATGGGTGATGACTGGAACCCAATATGCAATAGTGAAGATATGCCAGAGACCTACAAGGGAAAACATAACAAAAAGAGAGTCAATTTCTAAAGAAACATATAACAATATCTGGAATGGAATATGTGAAATTACTAGTAGGAGACTAGATAGAATTTAAATATTTTCCAAGGTACAATATCTGGGCTTCACTGAATAGAAAGTATATTTCTCAAAGGCATGGATATTTAACTGAAATTTCTGAAAAATATCGGATATCAATTTCAGACCATGCACCGATGAAGACAAAGATGCAGGGTAATCAAGTAAAAATGAACTGGTGCTTTTCTACTTACCTATTAAAAACAACACTTTAAGGAACAGGTAGTGGAAATAATTCAAGAACCGACAGACAATGTACAAATTTCTTCAAAACGGATAGCTGAGGAGTGAAATAAACTGAAAATAGATTTAAAAAATAAAGTACAAATTAGAAAAAAGGAAATATGGAGGAAAAGTAACAGGAATTATTTGGAGAGAATATGAAAGATTTTAGTAGTGCAGATGAAGAGGAATCGTATGGAATATGAAGGGGAGCAACTGTTGAGTGCTAAAGTGAAAATGCGCTAGTATTTGAATAACAGTTATGAGTTTAAAAAGGTGGCTGTTAAGCACATTTGATAAATACCACAGAGCCAAAACACTTATAGCACAATGAATTATGCAACAGAAAATAGAAAATGGTGTTGCCTAACGCAGTCTATGGCAAGAAAATAACCACGGACTCTGTATGGATAGTAGACACATTTTGGAAATAATACAAAAATCTGTACAGAACAGAGGAAAGGGGTAAAACCAAGGGGAAAAAAAACATGAAAATACTTATGGAAGACTTAGAGGAAGGTTCAGGAGGTTGAGCCTCAAAAAAAAAACAGCTAAGAAGGGAGGGATGAGATAAAAGAATGGTGATGTATAATCAATTAACAGGAAATTCTCCAAGAACAGAAGGTATATGGAAGTTGGGTGGGGGAAAAAAGGTGATAAAGATCTGGAAGAGTTTGTTTAACAATATTTTAAAAGGAGGAACAGTACCAGCACCTTGTAAGAAAGTTGTGGTGACTGCAATACTCTGAGAGGGCAAAGACCCTTTAAAAACCGGAACTTAAGCAATTGGCATTCTCAAGCAACCAGCAAGAAAGTATTGAAGAAATGCAGTACAATTTTCATGTATTGTACTTTGTTCCCCCCTGCAGAAAGGTACAGTTGTGTACACTTACCATAAATGTAGATGCTCAAGTGTATTGACTGTTGCAGCCATCACACTTGAGTTACCTGCCTGCAGGTAAGCCATCAGTCGGCCCGAATACCAGAGTCTTGAGATTCCTACGTCGGATGCTGTCGCCTCTTCCATGACGTCAAGTCATCAGGAGTATAAAACATGGGGCCGATGCCATTACATCAGTTTTTCTTGCCCCAGATGTCATGAGCCCCCAAAATGGGAAGAAATTACATGGTGTGGAACACCTCCAGTAAAAAGTAAATACCACTGCCATAAGATATGGCCAAAAAGAGGATAGGTAGAAAGAATAGAAAAGTTAGGGGGCTGGAGGGAGGGTAATCAGGTTTGCAACAGTGAATACAGTCAAACATCTACATTTATGGTAAGTGTACACAACTGTACTATGTTCTTCGTATTTCACTGTTGCAGTCATCATACTTGGGTTGATTCCCAAAGTTGAGGAAGGGTGGAGGCAGTCAAGAAATATTAGGGATGGCTAGTAGGCCTTGTAAGACTGCTGTGACAAATCCAGCTCTGGATTTAGAAAAGATAGGCAAGTGGTAATGCTTGGCGAAGGTGTGTACAGAACTCCAGGTTGCAGCTTCCAGGATATCCCTGGTAGGAACTCCCCTGAGGAATGCTGTAGAGGTCGAGGAAGCCCTAGTGGAATGAGTTCTGATCCCGTGGGGTAGGTTTTCCATGGTGTTTGTAGCAGAAATGGATGCAGTGTGCTATCCATTTGGAAATGATTTGCTTTGAAATGGCGTTGCCCTCTGCCCCTGTAGCAACGCTGACTAACAGCTGGTCAGATTTTCTGAAAGGTTTAGTTCTGTCAAGGTAGAAACTGAGCTGTCTGTGCACATCCAAGGAGTGCAGAATCCTTTCCCCTTTGTTCTGAGGATTAGGGAAAAGGGTAGGTAAATGGATGGATTGGTTTAAAGCCACACTGGAAACCACGTTGGGCATAAAAGATGGGTTAGTCCTGAGGGAAACCCTGTCCGCATTGAAAATAATGAAGGGTTCCACAGCCATTAGTGCCTGTAACTCAGACACTCTTCTTGCTGAAGTGATGGCTAGAAGTAAGGCTGTTTTCCAAGAGAGGAATTTTAACTCTGCTGCAGCAGGCTCAAAAGGGGGAAGCGTGAGCTTCTCTAGTACAAAGTTAAGGTCCCAGGCAGGGGTGGGAGCTCTCCTCGGGGGGCCTTAAATTGTTATCTCCTCTCAAGAACTGTTTGATAAGAGGATGAGAAAATAGAGGTGGCTCAGTACTGTAATGAGCTGAGATGGCAGAGGCATGAATTTTAATTGATGAGAAGGTTAGGCCTTTGTGGAGTAGCTCTGCTAGGTAATTAGGATTTGAGGTAAAGTAGGCACAGCTGTGTCCTTTCCTCGAGACTGGCTTCAAAAACAATATCTTTTAAACTTTTCTGAATAAGATTTCCTAGTAATAGGCCTTCTGGCCTCAAGGATGACATCTAGCACCTGTTTGCTGAGGGTTGCTGGTGGTGTATTCAGGGGATAAGCCAGGCTGTAAGGTTCAGGGTTTGCAACTGTGGATGCAAAATCTGTCCCTCCTGCTGAGACAGCAGGGAGGGAGTCTGATGTAAGTGCCAGGGTGGCACTGCTGTCAGATTGCATAGGACTGGGTACCAGCGCTGGTGTGGCCAGTATGGGGCAATAAGGATTGTCCATGGCCTGTCCTGTTTGATCTTGAGTAGTACTTTTGATAGGAGGGGCAGAGGGGGGAAGGCAAAAATTGAGAG
Organism: Protopterus annectens; assembly: GCF_019279795.1. Lineage (NCBI taxonomy): Eukaryota > Metazoa > Chordata > Ceratodontiformes > Protopteridae > Protopterus > Protopterus annectens. The sequence continues at coordinate 447,078,469 of NC_056731.1, read as the reverse complement.
GTTTTCCCATGTAATGGATAGTGCATCCACTTTCCACGCTTGGCTGCGTGGATTTTTGGTGCAAAATTTGCTCAACTGATGCATTTGGGGGGAGGCAAAGAGGTCCACCTCTGTAGTCCCCCACCTGTGGATTAGGAGTTTGAATGAGTTGGATTCCAGCTTCCACACGTGTGGGTCCAGTAGATTTCTGCTTAAGTCGTCTGCCAGTGAATTTTGTTTGTCTGGCAGGAATTGCGATTGCAGGTGCACTTGGCTGCTCAAGGCTGTGTTGCACAGGGCCATGGTAAGTGTACACAACTGTACTATGTTCTTAGTGTTTCACTGTTGCAGTCATTACATTTGGGTTGATTCCCGAAGCTATGGTTGGGTGGAGGGAATAATACAGCATTAGGACCCACTATAAGGCCCTGCAGGACACCAGTGGCAAAGCCAGCTCTGGATTTAGAGAAAAGTGGTAAATGGTAATGTTTGGTGAAAGTATGAACTGAGCTCCAGGTAGCAGCTTCTAGAATGTCCCTGGTAGGAACATCTCTGAGAAAGGCTGTTGAAGTACATGCAGCCCTGGTGGAATGGGATCTGATCCCCTGGGTGATAGTTTTTCCATGGTGCTTATAGCAGAAACAAATACAATGGCTTATCCATTTGGAAATAGTTTGCTTTGAAATAGCCTTTCCCTCTGCCCCTGCAGCAAATGCTACCAGCAGTTGTTCAGATTTTCTTTGAGATTTAGTGCTAAGTAAAATCTAAGTTGCCTGTGTACATCAAATGAATGCAGAATCAATAAATAAATGAAAATGCAGAACTCACTATCAAAGCAGCAAAATGTAAAAAGCACAAAATGTATAAAAAATAAAATTGCTACTCCACGGCTACTAGTTTCAAAAAACAAAAGTTGTATTTCTGTTAAATCTTTTATTAAAAGACCATTTGCACTTGTAAACTTCGCATACACTGCCTCAGCAGTTTATAAAATATAAGAGCAGCTTCTATGAGGGCATGTGCACCATATTCAGCAAGTAGTAAATTGTAAAAGCCGCTTCCATAGAAGCGTGTACACAGTCTCCAAAGAGTTCCTTAACGTGCTGCCAAATCGTTCTTCAGAATACAGTGAAGTTAATGGCGGTTAACTGCCATATTAAAACTTTTGAGAAAAATTTCCTCTTGCGTAAAATATATGGTAGAACACGGTATCTATTGCACTATTGGCTTACGACACTGCCAAAATTCACAGTATGTTTTCCAATATTCTGGTACATAGTGAATTCCTGTTATTTAAGAAATGCCGCTAGGTGAGGGTGCTTTCTGAACTTGGTACATGTTTGTGTTTGCCACGTGAAAGTGAACTTTGACAACTGCATCATATTTTTTGAGGCACTTGATACTTGTACCAGAATATTGGAAAACATACTGTGAATTTTGGCAGTGTCGTAAGCCAACAGTGCAATAGATACCTTGTTCTACCATATATTTTACGCAAGAGGAAATTTTTCTCAAAAGTTTTAATATGGCAGTTAACCGTCATGAACTTCACTGTATTCTGAGGAGCAATTTCGCAGCACGTTAAGGAACGCTTTGGAGATGGTGTACACGCTTCTATGGAAGCGGCTTTTACAACTTACTACTTGCTGAATATGGTGCACATGCCCTCATAGAAGCTGCTCTTATAGTTTATAAACTGCTGAGGCAGTGTATGCGAATTTTACAAGTGCAAATGGTCTTTTAATAAAAGATTTAACAGAAATACAACTTACAATGAATGCAGAATCGGCTCCCCCTTGTTCTGTGGATTCGGAAAGAAAGTTGGCAAATGAATGGTCTGATAGGCATGAAGGATGGGTTGGTCCTGAGAGATACCCAGTCCGCATGAAAAATGATGATAGGCGCCACTGCCATAAGAACCTGTAATTCGGAAATCCTTCTAGCTGAAGTGACTGCTAAAAGGAAAGCTGCTTTCCAGGAGAGAAATTTAAAGTCTGTAGTAGCAGCTGGCTCGAAAGGAGGGAGAGTGAGTTTCTCCAATACAAAATTAAGGTCCCAGGCAAGGGTTGGAGCTCTCCTGGGTGGTCTTATGTTCTTGGCCCCTCTGAGATACTGCTTTATTAGAGGATGGGAGAAGAGGGGAGTTTCTGTGCCGTAATGAGCTGAAATAGCTGAGGCATGGACTTTTATTGAAGAAAAGGACAGGCCCTTGTGAAGCATCGCAGATAAGCATTGCAAAATCTGAGGAATGTTGGGCACTGCTGTGCTTATCCCTTGAGATTGATTCCAGGCATAGAATCTTTTCCATTTGTCAGCATAAGATTTTCTAGTACTAGGTCTTCCCGTCTCCAAACTGACATCCATCACAGGTTTGCTGAGGGATGCTAAGGACGAATTTAGGTGATTAGGCATGCTGCAAGATTCAAAGTTTGGAGCTGAGTGTGCAGAATTTGGTTGTTCTGCTGAGACAGTAAGTAAGGTGTCTGAGTAAGAGTGGGAACCAGTGCTGGTGAGGCCAATCTGGAGCAATCAAAATCATTTTTGGTTTGTCTTGTTTGACTTTTAGTAGAACTTTGGAGAGCAGAGGCAGAGGGGGGAAAGGCATAGACTGATAGGTTTTTCCAGCTGAAGGAAAAAGCATCCACTTTCCAGGCTTTTTTGTGATGAGTTCTTGTGCAAAATTTGTCCAACTGATAATAATGGGGTGAGGCAAAAAGATCTACGTCTGGGCTCCCCCATTTGCGTGTCAACATGTTGAAAATCTGTGGTTCCAGTTTCTGTTTGTGTGGGTCCATGAGATTTCTGCTTAGTTCGTCTGCCAGAGTATTCAGCTTTCCTGGCAGGAACTGAGCTTGTAGTTGTATTTGATAGCTCAAGGCAGTGTTCCACAATGCCTTAGCTAGTCTGCAGAGGACATAGGAGTGTGTACCCCCCTGCTTGTTTATGTACCACATAACCGTGGTGTTGCCAGTCTTTATCAGTAATTATCCTGGATGAAGGGTAGTCCTTGAAGGCTGTCAGTGCATTCTGTACAGCTAGCATTTCTTTTTGATTTATGTGAAGGTGCATTTGATTTGGGCTCCATTTTCCCTCAATGCACTTCCCTGCCAGATGAACACCCCATGCATAGTCTGATGCGTCTGTAGTTAGGGTTTGGGGGGAAGGGTTGGTGTGAATGGCAGTCCCTTATTCTGGTGGCAGGCCTCTGCTCACCATAGGAACTCTAGGCGCAGGCAGCACATGATAGGAATCAGTTTCCAGGCTATGACAATGCTGACTCCATAGACTTTTTAAATACCACTGATGTTTCCTCATATACAGTCTTGCATATGGAGTTAAAAGACTGCAAGAGGCCATAAACCTCAAGGTTTGCAGTACTTGCCTTGCAGAAAGCACGGTTTTTGTGGCCACCTGTTTGAAGTAAGTCACCAAATGAATTTGCTTCTCTGGCGTAAGGAAAGCAATCTGGGCAGTTGTATTCAAGCTTGCATCCAGGAATGCAATTTTTTGAGAGGGTACCAGCTGTGATTTATTTTTATTTATAGTGTACCCCAGACAAGTTAGAACCATTTTTACAAACGCCAGATGTTTTAAAAGAATGTCCTTGTTTTCTGCCTGAATTAGACAGTCGTCCAGGTACGGATATATTTGAAAATTTCTTTGCCTGCAAAATGCAATTACTGGAGCCAGGCACTTTGTTAAGACCCTGGGCGCAATAAATAAGTCAAAGGGCAGTGCAGAGAACTGGTAATGCAAGTAGCCTGCTTTGAAGCGAAGGTATCTTCTGCAAGATTCCCTGATTGGGATATGCAGGTAAGCCTCTTTTAAATCTAGAGTTGCCAACCAGGCATCTTTGCCTACCATAGGAAGTAACTGGTGAAGAGTCAGCATCTTGAATTTTGGAATGTCCAGAAAGGTGTTTAGAGTAGAGAAGTCCAGAATTGGACGCCATGAGTTGTCTTTTCTGGGTACCAGGAAAAGTCTTGAATAGAAACCTTGCCCCTTTTCCTCTTCTGGTACTAGTTGCATAGCCCCCATGCTCATGAGGGAAAGTACTTGTTTCTGGGCCTCTGCCCACTGATTTGAGGGTAGGTCTGGCCATCCGTTTGGAATTGGCAACATGTGGAAATGAAATCTGTATCCCTGGGATACTATATTTAAAACACTTTGTCCTGGGTTATAATTTGCCAGTTTTTTGCATGATGAGCCAGTTTTCCACCCAAATGGGCGGCTAAAAGGTAAGTGCTTGGTAAGTTTAAAGGAAAGTCATTGAGACTGGCTTACCATATGGAGGTGTCTTGTTGTTTCCAGATTTGGAAGAGGAGGCACCCCATTGTTTTGTTCTGAAAGTCCCTTGGGACTGTAACCTGGTGCTTTTGGAATGTCTGGGTTTGACTTGAGTGGCTCTCAAAGGAACTGGAAAGGACCAGTTCTTAGTAGGCCAGTGCCTACTAAATCTTGGAGGTTGCACTTGCAAGAAATCTTTCACAGTTTGCATAGATTTAGCTTTACCTTCCATTTTTTTTAGAACTTCTTCAGCCTTATTACCAAAGAGATGATCCTGTTGTTAAGGAGCATCCAACAATTTTGCTTTAACATGATCAGGCAGAATTTGCTCTTTGAGCCAAGCATGTCTTCTTAGCACAGACCCAGTAACAACAGCCCTGCAAGACGCCCCCAAAGAATCTAAACCACATTGCAAAGTATGTTTTCCAACTTGTTCAGCTGAATGCAGTAAATTCTGTAAATATTTTTCACACAGTCAGAAATCAACATAATTTTCTGTTTAAGCAGTCCCATGATATGCTGCTGATATTTTAGGATATGAAATTGACAGTTTAAAGCCCTGATTTGCCAAGGTTGCAGAAGTGTAAACCTTCTTACCCCTTCTATCCAGCGACCTGGAATCTCTATCAGAAGGGGTAGGATGTTTAGCAGTAGAAGCCTTAATGCCCTTGGGACCCTGAGAAATGGTTTTAGGATCCGCAACAGGATTTTTGAAAAGGTATTTGTGGGAATCAGGAACCCTGTAGTATCCGTCTGGCTTACAAGGAGCCGGAGGCAGAGAATCAGGAGCCAGACTAGATTCTGTAAAAACATCATCAACAATGTCTAGAACAGGAGGTATAGTCAAAGGCCTATGCTGAGGAAGAAGAAGAAGAAAATGACTAAGTCTCTTTTTAGATTCAGAAAAATCCTGACTTTCCCAGTGGAAATGTTCCCTTAAGGTATTTAAAGTTTCCCCAAAAGAAAAATCCTCAGGGGGAGAAGCAGAAGGAATGAAATCTTCTGCATCAGCGTCCTCATAAGTAGGTACAGACAATTCCTGTTCATTAGAAGTGTCAGAAGAAATCATGTTCAGAGGAATCATAGTCAATGTCTTGCCTAGGCCTTTTAGAAGGGGGGGGGGGGGTTGGCTACCCCTGATCTGAGTAATTAAATCTTCAGTCATTTTGATCATTTGTTTTTTAGGCATAGGAGCCTGCACATGTGGCCTAGGCGTCGGTTTTTTAGACATAGATTGAGATTTTGGCCCTAGTTTTGAAGATGGCGTTGGTCTAATATACAAATCTGTAGGCCTGAAAACACCCTCAGAAGCCGGTGCCTGCACAGCGGCTCCAGACCCATCCAAGGTAGAGACATCCGTGGGTTCCATAATTGAAGCTTCTCATGGCATACTGGACTCTGAATGGGTCTCAGCAGAGGCCTGCAAATCAGAAGTAGCTGGTATCAGGGGCTGTGAAAGCACCTCACTGAGTACCGGCAAACTGGCGACTGGCTTAGGAGAAGTGTCATCGGCAGTTTTAGACCTCAACGGCCGGTCTCAGTCTTTTTCCTTGCGTTTTTTAGGTATTCCGGTAGTTGGATTGCTAACCAATGACATTTCTGGATAATTAAAGAGTGAGCCAAAATATTTAGATGCAAAAATGTACCGATGTTTGATAGTGCGTTGATTAAATAAAGCACAGAACCGATAGCAAGGTACGTCGTGGTCAGGGCCTAGGCAATACAGTACAAATGGAAATCCTTATCAGGTATTTGCTTCCCACAAGTAATGCAATTATTAACTTTTATTGACATCGGTAAGGAGCAAGACAAAGTTTCCCCAACGGGGTACTTAGCTTTTTTGAAGACTTCGGTTCTGAAACTCAAAAATGAAAATTTCAGGAGTCGGCCGACCGGCACTTGCGAACTGCTTCTGCTTCAGGCACCGCGCGGCAAGAAAGACTGATGTAATGGCATCGGCTGCATGTTTTATACCCGACGACCTGATGTCATGGAAGAAGGGACAGCAACAGACACAGGACCCAAGACTTTGTTAATCAGGCCAACTGAGGGCAACCTGCCAGCAGATTACCCAAATGTAATGATTGCAACAGTAAAACACGAAGAACATCCAGTTTTTTGCATGCAGGGTGAGTTTGCTTCCTAGGGGTGCACATACTTGGGCCTTGGTGGGAAGGGAGATGCAAGTCATTGTGAACTTTTTCCATAAGGGGGTGGCTTACCACTTCCTGTTTTAGAGGTGGGAGCACTCCATTGTTTAGATCTCTGCATACACTGAGACTGTTAGTCTTGGTGGCCTGCTGCCTCTGGGTTTGGACTGAGAATGTCTGTGAGGAAATGGAAAGGAACAGTTTTTAGAAGTCCAATGTCTACTGAATTGAGGTGGCTGCACCTGTAAGAAATCTTTAACAGTTTGCATAGATTTAGCTTTTTCCTCCATCTTTTTAAGGACAATTCTACTTTTGTGTCAAACAAACGTTCCTGGTTTAATGGGGCATCTAGTAATTCTGCTTTGACATGGTCTGGCAAGATTTGCTCCTTCAGATAAGCATGCCTTCTCAGTACAGACCCAGTGACAGCAGCCCTGCAAGATGCTTCTAAGGCATCAAAACCACACTGCAAAATATGTTTACTAACTTGGTTTGCAATCTTCATTTTCTGTACAATTTGGAAGCAACAACATTTTTGTTTAATTAGTTCCATAATATGCTGCTGATACTTCAACATGTGAAACTGGCAATTCAAAGCCCTGATGGCAAGAGTTACAGAGGTATATACCTTCTTACCCTGTCTAAAGCTCTAGAATCCCTGTCCGAAGGGGTAGGATTTTTGGCTGTAGTAGACTTGATGCCTTTAGGTCCCTGTAAAATAGTCTCTGGATCAGCAGTGGGATTCTTAAAGAGAAATGTGTGAGAGTCAGGTACTCTGTAGTACCTGTCAGGCCTTCTAGGAGCTGGTGGTAAAGTATCAGGATTAAGACTGGATTCCATGAAGACATCATCTACAATATCCAGGACAGGGGGAATAGCTAGAGGGCTGTGCTGAGGCAAGTCTAAAAATTCTCAGAGTCTCTTTTGGACTGAGGGTAGTCCTGGCATTTCCAGTGGAAATGCTCTCTTAAAGCATGCAAGGTTTCACCAAAAGAAAAGTCCTCTGGAGGGCAGGCAGAGGGAATGGAATCCTCTGCATCTGAATCCTCACAGGTAGATAAGGGTATGTCCTGGTAATCAGAGGGATCAGAGTCATCGGACTCATGGTCTGTAGAATCAGAAGGAAAACCAATTCTTTGTCTTTTAGAGGGGGAAGGCTGGCTTCCCCTAATTAAAGTTATAAGGTCTTCAGCCATTCTAAGCATTGGTTTCTGTCTCTAAGGAGCTTGAGCATGCGCTTTGGCCGGCAGTTTTCTAGGCATATTGTGAACTCTGGGCCTGAGAAACTCGGTAGTTTTAGTGAAAAACGAAGTTGTCGGTTTAATGCGAACATCGGAAGGTCGGAATACATCCTCAGTAGCCGGTGCCTACACAGCAGCTCCAGACCCATCCAAGGTAAAGACATCCGCAGGTTCCATAGTCGAAGAAACATCTTGTGGCATGTGTCATAGCAGAGGCCTGCAAATCTGTAGAAGCGGGTATCAGGGGCTGTGAAAGCCCCTCACTGAGTACCGGAGGACTGGCAACTAGCTTAACAGAAGCATCGCCAGCAGTTTTCAACCTATGCGGTCTGTCTTTATCCTTCTATTTTTTCGGAAGATCGGTAGTCTGATGGCTTATCAAAGCCATTTCAGAACACGGAGAATAAGAGCAAAAGAATTTAGAGACAAAGACAGCCCAACGATGAATAGTTTGGGCATTAAACAAGGCACAAAACCTACAGCAATGAACGTCGTGGTCTGGGCCTAAACAGATGACGCAGTAAGAATGAAAATCTCTGAAGTATTTACTTTTTACAGGCAAGACAATTGTTAAATTTTTCTGACATCGGTTAGAGCAAGAAAAAAGGATCCCCAACAGGGTACTTAGCTTTAGAAAACTTCAGGTCTGAAACTTGAAAAAAATGAAAATTTCAGGTAGCTGCTGACCGGCACTTGTGAGCTGCTTCTGCTTTGGGCTCCCACGCAGCAAGAAAAGCTGATGTAATGGCATCGGCTGCACATTTTATACCCCTGTCATGTAAGAGGCGACAGCATCCGACGCAGAAATCCCAAGACTCTGGTATTTGGGACGACTGATGGCTACCTGCAGGCAAATAACTCAAGTGTGATGACTGCAACAGTGAAACACGAAGAACACCACACCTTACATTTTTAGAGTTTCAAAAATGAAGACAAGAATAAATTCCCTCCCACCCCAACCTGAGAACAAACCAAACAGTACATGGTAAAGTATTACTTAAGCCTATTTTTAATAGTAACTCTCAAGCAACCGGAAAAAAGAAGTTATGTTCTTACCATAACGTTCCATGTGGAGTGTTCATTTCGCCTTTGTTCTTACACACGGGTTCGGAGCCGATCCTCGGCTCCGAGTCGGCCGCATAGCAAAACTCTGCATCTTAGAGAAGCTCGAGACCATGCTATATCCCACAATCCTCCCTGCCATTACTCAGATCTAGTTTGCAAGCAAACCAGACCAACAATAAACCTGAGGTGCTAAGGCTACATACCGCCACAAAAATTCAGAGACACTATCTCACTGATAAATTAACTAAAGGGTAACGAAATATACCCCACGAGGTAAGAAGCAATATACCTGGAAGAGGTAAAGACATGTGGACCAGACTCTAGTCCTACTCGTTCTTCCAAACACATGAGGGAGGGAAGGGGGGGAATGTAAGAACAAAGGCAAGATGAACACTCCACATGGAACGTTATGGTAAGAACATAACTTCTTTATGTGAGAGTGTTCAATCTCGCCGTTTGTTCTTACACACGGGTAGCGTCCCTAGCTCCGTCACCCTGAGTGACTCATGGAAGAACGTTCCTGAGCACAGTGGAACCAAAAGATGCCCTGTCTTTGGAGGCTTTGTCAACTCTATAATGAGCGATGAAAGTATGTGGTTTAGACCACGTGGCTGCTGCACAAATCGTGTCCAAAGGCAGGCGAGCTGCATGAGCCAAGGAAGTGGAAACGGATCTAGTAGAATGGCCCTTAGGTTTGGTGGGCAAGGCCTGATTAGACTTAGAATACACAAAAGCTATACAATCAGTAAGCCATTTAGAAAGCGTATGTTTTGTAACTGCCATGCCCTTTTTATTGTCTGCAAATGCAACAAAAAGTTGATCGGTTTTTCTGTAATCCTTAGTCCTGTCCAAATAAAATCTTAGCGGTCTGTGGACATCTAACTTGTGCAGCATATATTCCAACTTGCTGGTATGGTTTTTGAAGAAAGTAGGGAGTTCAATGGACTGATTAATATTTATGACAGAACATACCTTAGGAAGGAAAGACGGGTTTGTTCGTAAAGAAACTCTATCTGGGTGGAAAATTAAGTAAGGTGGTTTAACTGATGGTGCTTGCAGCTCTGACACTCTCCGAGCTGAAGTAACCGCTTCAAGAAAAAGAGTCTTCCACGACAAAAACTTCAGGAGGCAAGAAGAGGCTGATTCGAAGGGTGGCAACATTAGTTGCGACAATAACAAATTTAAATTTCATGGGAATAAAGGGTCTCTGACGGGCGGTCGAAGATGGAAGGAACCTTTCATAAAAGCCTTACAAAGCCTGTGGGACATAATAGAAGAACCCTCCTCACCAACATGGAAGTTGGATATGGCCGCCAACTGTACTCTTAGTGTGGAAGTAGAGGCTCCTTTGTGGAAAAGGATGGATAGAAATTCTAGAACTTTATGTAAAGGAGCAACCAGGGGGTCCAAGTGTTGGCTAGATGCCCAGTACACAAAGCGTTTCCATTACTCCTGTAGAGTTTTGTAGTGGAAGCCTTATGAGAGGCAACCAAAATGCGTTGAACTGCCGGAGAAAGTATATCAGACCTGGCTAGGCAGGGAAGTGGAGCAGCCAAGCTGCTAGTTTGAGGGATAGAAGAGACGGGTGAGGAACTCCCGACGAATGTGTCAGTAGATCTGCTACTGGCTCCAGGATCCACGGTTCCTCTGTTTGATGGGCTCGAAGAAAGGGGAACCATATCTGTCAAGGCTAGAATGGGGCTATGAGTATAATTGTCCTTTCCAGGTTCATGGCTTTCTGAAGAAATTTGGTAATCAAGGGGGTAGGTGGAAATGCATATAGGAGACCCGGGGGCCAATCGTGTATCAGTGCGTCCCTGGGGACATCCCCTGGAGGGGGTAGAAGGGCAAAATAGCTTCTGCATTTGGTATTCATCGGGGAGGCGAATAGATCGCAGCAAGGCTGGCCCCATTTGCGGAAAATTCTTTCCGCCACCTGTAGTTTGAGGGACCACTCGTGAGGTAACAGGATGGCTCTGCTCAACCTGTCCGCAATGACGTTGGATGACCCCGGGATGTGCGTTGCTATCAGAAAGCGACCCGTGGACTCTGCCCATTGCCAAATTATCATGGCCGCTCTGCATAATGGGAAAGATCTGGTTCCCCCTTGTTTGTTTATGTACCAGACTACAGACATGTTGTCTGAACTGCTACTGTTCCTAGAGGTAGGAGGGTTTGAAAGTGTTGCAACGCCAAGAACACCGCCCTCATTTCCAGAACATTTATGTGCAGGTTGTACTCCATGTTGGACCATTCCCCTTGGACTGTTCTTCCCTGAAAAAGTCCCCCCCCACCCTATCAGAGAAGCGTCTGTGGTTATCGTGGCCGTCTGATTCGGCAGAACAAATGGACGACCCACAGTGAGATCCTGACTGAACACCCACCATGAGAGGTCTCGCTTGCAAGAATCTGTTATCAGAATCTCGTGCGTTAGGGGTAACTGCTGGAATGACCACTGCGTGAACAGCAGCCATTGGAGGAGCCTCATGTGCAATCTCCCCATAGGAGAGCATTTGCGTTTCCAGATTTAACAGTGGGGTTAATTAGGAAGATATTAATGGTTAGAGACCAGATCAAGCTGGGATGGTCCTTTCTGAAAAGGTATGCTGAACAGAGTAATGAAGCTGGTCTGTCCTCTTTCTCCTTTATTTGCCTTACAATTACAGTTATTGGTAAAGAAAATATTATCAGAGCAGTTAACCACTAAGCTTTCACAGCATCAAATATGACAGTCTCAAATTCAAAGTTATACCTGGTATAGTACTCAAGAAAAAAATAGGCTTATGTGCAGATATTTTGCACTTGATAAACGCAGAAAAAGTATTTCAGTGCTATGGAACATTTTGGCACAGTCAAGTTTTTTTTCTCCCCGTGATATAAAATGAATGAAGATGAACAAAGGATCCATCCATCCTCAACCACTTTTCCCATACTTTTGGGGGCAAAGTATTTAGGTGTTTTGATTAATAATTAATCTACTACAGCCACCAAGGATATGAGGGAACACACTAAACAAAAAATAAAACACAACTTGAAAAGTTGGATATGGACAGAAAGATACAACTAGTGAAATTATTTTAGTACCATTAATATGCTGTACATCTCAGGCATATTTTTATCAACCAGAGGAGAAGCTGTGGACCATAATAAGTTGTTCCTCCCTGCAGAGCAAGATAGTTTAAGATTACCAGATTTGAATGGAATCTTTAGTGCTATACAGTTACAACTCATGTATATAACACAAGTAGAAAACTACAAATCAGAGTATAAGTAAAAGATGCAGAAATTGGGGTTGGGGGGAGTGAAATACTTGTGTAGGATTTTGGATGCAGGCACTTAAAAAGAACAGGCACTTAAAAAGAACAGTAACAACCACACAGAATTTTGCATCTACAAAGAAGCAGAAAGTATTATGAAAACGAAAACAACATGGCAAAGGAGAAAGAAGATTTTACCAATAAGAATGACTGCAAGTAGGAATACAGAAAATAGCCAAGAGGGAGCTGGAATTTACTGGAAAAAATAGCAAAGGAAGAAAGGTATTGGGAGCAAATAACTAGGAAAGGAAACATCAGAATAGGAAGAGGCCAAGCAGAAACTGGCTATAGGGTGGACACTGCCTTCCCTGCTAGAGACTGTTAACAGAGTATAAGCATAGAGGAAGAGATGGGGGGGGGGTGTTAACTGAAAGACTGGCTTTGGATGGACTTTATAGTTTAGTCTAGAACAGAAGCTGTGGTAAAAAAGGATAATTAGAAGGAGATATAAAATAATGTATGATAACTACAAATCAACAGGAACAGGTTAGAAAAGACTGGGAAATGAGAATGGAAAGGCAATAAAACAGATACAATGGCAGGATATTTGTACAGCTCCCAAGTATGCAACAAAATCCTGAATATTTTTGTATGGAAGTATTTGCATAGTTATTTTTATACACCAAGTAGACTTAAGAGAATTTTTGTTACAGGTAGACATCAACTGCCTGAGGTGTGACTGGAAACAGAAGGGTAGTTGTGAACATGTTTTTGAGGAATGCAACAAGTTGACAGATTTTAGAAATTCTCTACAGCATACTTTATCAGAAATTTTGGAGGAGCAAATTATTTTAACTAAGGAAATTATTCTTTTGAGATGGGATATGAAAACTAAATTTCCTATACACTCTCTACAATCTACTATGCATTCATTAATGGTGTTACCTGCCAAAAAAATTACTAGAAAATGGAAATCAAAAACAAAAATGTTGCAAAGGAGTAAAATGAACTGGACATGGGATCTTTTGAAAAAAGGAAGGAGATAACTAGAGAGAAATAAATGGAACCTGTGGGAACAATACTTACAGAATAATGTTCAGGAGGAGAGAAATTTCAGGGAAGGCAGACCTTGAGAAATGTATGTAATATTAAATTGTACAAGACAGAAATCATATTTGTATAATGCATGAAAAAAATTATTACACTGGTTTGTTTTTTTAACTGAATGTGTATTCTTGCAACTGTGTAATATGTGATGCTAATAAACATGTTTTAAAAAACTCAATCTCAATACAAAAACTGAGAAAAGATTATGTAAATGGATAGTAAGATACAAATGAGTTAAGTCCCCTAAGACTTAAAAACAGGTCAGCACATTTTTAGCAGCTACAGGAGAAATTGAGGACAACTAATAAAGAAAACTGAAGGAATTCATTTGGGATGCAAGGGGGGCAAGATTTAAATGGGATATGCTGACTTTCCTCATATAATTGGTGGTTTAGGGTTACCTGATTTGAAGGAGTACATTAGAGCTATGCAGTTAAGGTTTATATACATTATCTCAAGCAGTGTATAAACCAAAACGAAAAAGATAATTATGAAAGGGGAAAGAGAAGGAAAAAAAATTAGAAGTTATGTACTCACCATAACGTTCCATCTGAGTAGATAAACTTAATTTGTCAGCAACCTGTGGGTATCGGATCCGAGCTGGCAGTTTTCAACAGCTTAGATCCGAGCTCCTAGCTCCTCCCTCTACCCATAAACCCCTGCCAACCCTGACTGACCTCAGATCAAGTTTGCCCCCAAGCAGCAACTGCTGCAGATTTACCAAATTCAAATGTCATCTCTGAAGACAGCAAAGTGAATGATGGAAGGTCAGGGGGAAGGAGGGGGGGAATGGTTGCTGACAAATGAAGTTTATCTACTCAGATGGAACGTTATGGTGAGTACATAACTTCTTAATCTGAAGTAGTTAACTTCATTTGTGCAGCAACCTGTGGGACAGAGTCCCCGGCTACCTGAATCTTGGGCGGCCATCATGGAAGGATGTTCCGGAGCACTGCAGAGCCAAAGGATGCTCTCCCTCTGGAGATAATATCCAGCTTATAATGGTTAATAAAGGTATGAGATGAGGCCCAAGTGGCGGCCGAAAAAATATCATCTAAAGGAACCCTGGATCTAAAAGCAGCAGAGGTAGACATAGATCGGGTAGAGTGGGCACGGACTCCCTGAGGCACAGGCCTACCAGAACTTTCATAAGCCAAAAGAATACATTGTGAGATCCATCGAGACAATGTAACTTTGGATACCGAATTACCCAAATTCTTTTTGGCAAAGGAAACGAACAACTGTTCGGATTGCCTATGACCAGATGTCCTGTGAATATAGAATCGAAGTTGTCTATGCACATCCAACGAGTGTAATTTGTATTCTCCTTTGTTGTGATAGTTGGGAAAGAAGACTGGCAGATTAATGGACTGGTTGATATTAGATTCAGAAGCAACCTTATGGAGAAAGGAGGGATTGGTCCTGAGGTAGACTTTATCCTTGTGGAAGGTTAGATACAGGGGTGTGACGCAAAGGGCCTGAATTTCAGAAACTCTTCTGGCAGAGGTGATGGCGACGAGAAAGGCCGTCTTCCAAGACAAATACTTGAGTTCCACTGAAACTGCAGGCTCAAAGGGGGGAGCTGTCAAAGCCTGAAACACTAACGCCAAATCCCACGGAGGTACCACTTCCTTGAGCGGAGGTCTGAGCAGGAAGATGCCCTTCAGGAAGGTCTTGCACAGCTTAGAAGTGATCAAGGGACATGGTACTGAGAGATAGCTGCTAGTTGAACCTTGACAGTGGAACAGCTAGCTCCCTAGTGAAATAATCCTGATAAGAAGTCTAGCACCACAGGTAAAGGAGCTGTGAAGGGATCCAAGTTTTGACATTCTTCCCAGATAGAGAAACGTCTCCATTTGCTACTGTAAACCTTCCTAGTAGAAGGCTTATGGGCTGCAACTAGAATAGCTTTGACTGGGGAAGAGATTCCGGGAGTCCTGACTAGGAGTGGAACTGCAGCAGCCAAGCTGTGAGCTTGAGGCTGTCCAGGTTCGGGGTCGGGAGATCAGATCCAGGAGGGGATCTAGAATCCAAGGAGGATTCACCAGATGAGACCACAGGTAAGGAAACCAGGTTTGACTAGGCCAGAATGGGGCAATGAGGATAATCCTGCTCCCCAACTGACTGGCTTTCCATAGAAACTTTAGCATCAGGGGGAGAGGTGGATAAGCATAAAGCAGACCGAGAGGCCAAACATGCACCAGAGCGTCTCTCGGGGATTCCCCGACTTGGGGAATTAAAGCGAAATAGCTGTTGCATTTGGTGTTTGAGGGAGAGGCGAAAAGATCGCAACAGGGCTGCCCCCATTTGGCAAAAATCTGATTCGCTACATGCGGATTGAGAGACCACTCGTAAGGGGAAAGGATGGTGCGACTGAGTTTGTCCGTCAGGATGTTGGACCGTCCCAGAATGTGCGTTGCAATGAGAAAACGGTTGGTGGAGATTGCTCATTCCCACACTCTCATGGCCTCTCGACAGAGCGGGTAAGATCTCGTTCTCCCTTGTTTGTTGATGTACCAGACAACCGACATGTCCGTCTGGATCGCAATCGTCCCTACGGGAAGAAGGTCCTGAAGTGCTTGCAATGCTAACAGCACTGCCCTCATCTCTAGGACATTGACATGCAAAGAGGTCTCCGTATCGTTCCACGTGCCTTGGACAGTCCTGCCGAAGAGTGCCCCCACCCACCAGAGGTGAGAGGCGTCCGTGGTCACCGTGGCTGGGGGAGGGGCCATAGAGAAGGGGCGTCCCATATGGAGATCCAGATTGCAGCCACCACACGAGAGCCCTCTTGCAAGCCCTGCTGAGGGAAATGGGATGACTTAGAGGGTAGTGAAGAAAAGACCACTAGACTTGGGGGGGTCCTCTGTAAGACCCTCATGTTGAGACGTGCCATAGGTAACAAGTTGATCGCTGCTGCCATAGAGCCTAGAGCCCTCAGGACCAACTCCGCCAGAGGAGATGAAGATAGAAGAATGGCCCGCACATGAAACCTCAGGGTTCGAACTCTCTGGGGTTAAGAAGGCTACAAGACTGATTGTGTTTAACCTGGCCCCGATGAAATCTATGACTCGGGTTGGGGTGAGAGCAGATGTCTATATTTATTGTGATCCCTAGCCAGGGAGCAAGGCGAAGAAAATGATCCCTGGCTGTACAGAGTAGATGCCTTGTCAAGGCGGTCAGGAGCCAGTCGTCCAGGTATGGAAAAAAAAACTGTATTCCCTGGAGCCACAGGTGGGCTGCTATCACTGCTAACACTTTGGTAAACACCCTGGGGGCTGAGGTGAGACCAAAGGGGAGAGCCCTGAATTGGTAATGACTGGCCCCTAGCTGGAAGCGGAGAAACCTCCTGGATCGTCTGTCCATTAGAATCTGGTAGTACGCATCCTTGAGGTCTATCGAGCACATCCAATCGTTCTCCCGTAACAGGGGAAAACAGATTGAAGAGTGACCATCTGGAACTTTTCTTTGGTTACTGAAAGGTTCAAAAAGGAGAGATCGAGGATTGGCCTCAAGTCCCCCATCTTTTCTGGCACCAAAAAGAACCTGGAGTAAAAACCCGATCCGAGCTGGTCTGGGGGAACGTGTTGGATGGCTCTTTTTTCTAGTAGCTGCCGGATTTCCACAGCTGCGACCTCACTTTGATCAGGTGGGACATCGGGGAGGTGCTTGGGGAAGAGAAGAGGGCAAGAGAAGGGGATCTGGTAACCTCTGGATATGATGCGAAGCACCCAGCGGTCTGTCGTGATGGACTCCCAAGCTGCCAGGTGCCTCTAGAAATGCCCCCCCCCCCCGACTGCCTCCAGAGTGGAGCAGACGGGCAACCCTTCAGGGCTGTTGCGTGGGCCGCTCAGAGAAAGGTTCTCTGGACCCAAAGTTCTTCGGACCCCCTCTGCCTCTAGGGCGGTGTACTCCCTGTCCTCCTCTGCCGCGGAAGGACTGGGGGTCCGGAGCGGACTGGGATTGTTGCAACTTCCAGAACCACATTTTCTTCTGTCCCTTTTGGTTCTTGGAGAAGGACCTCTGGGGAGCAAAGAAGCAGACTCTGATGGCAGACAACATCTTCCCATCCTTTTCGCTCTGGACCAAGGTGTCAGGAACGGTCTTCCCAAATAGGGCAGAACCATCAAAAGGGGCATTTGCGAAAGACGCCTTGAAGGGTTCCGCGAAATCACAATGCCGGAGCCAAGCCTGACACCTCATGACGAGACCTGCTCCGCTGGCTCTAGCGGCTCCTTCCGTGGCATGGGATAGTAGCCGCATAAGGGTATTGGAAATGGACCTAAGAGTGGCCATATGAGTGGAGTACAACTGTTTGTCCGCCGACATGGACTCTGGGGGCGATGCAGCGTATTCTTTAATAAGATCCCGCTGCAGCCAAATAACGTGTGCCATGTAGTTCAGTGACCTCACCGAGAAGGACGCTGAACTAAACACCCGCTTCCCTAAGCGGTCCATCGCTCGGGACTCCTTGCCTGGGGGCTGGACCGAGGGGCTCTCCTAAGCTAGTTCCCTCTTAGTGGCCGCCGCCATCAACATGGCATCTACGGGGGGACCCTTGCTCCAGTGGGGCCTGTCGGCAGGGGACTGAGGATCCTGTCAGGGCATTTCGGGACAGGCGCTCCACAGTGTCTGGCTCCTTCCACGCCCTGGTGGTAATCAGGTCCACCAGGGGGTTGGCCGGAGGGGGCACCCAAGAGGTAGAAGGGCCTGCTTCAAATGCCTCCAGGAACACGGCTTCGTCCGAGGTTGGCTTTGTGGCAGACCACCCCCCTCTGATCCTAAGCATTTCCATGATGTCCCCAAAGGGGACATCCTTGGGGGTGGCCTTGGGGAGCCTTCCCCCTCCTCCAAACCAGTGTCTTCGGTTAAGGACTCTGGGGAGTCCAAGTGCCTCCTCTTGCACTTCCGCTTGTGGGGATCTCCTTGGGGGGGGGGGGGCTGTCCGAGGCCTCACCAGCAACATCCTGTTCCAAGGGAACGACCTGGGACATTGAAGCAGGCTGTCCCTGGGACCGGGTGATGGAAGTCAGACCCAACAAAGGAGTGCGGGGCGGAGCTGTGGCAAGGACCGTGGGCCTGGAAGCAGTCGACAGAGCCCTCTCCACCACATCGAATGCCGAGGGAGAGTCGCTCTCCCTGGGATCCGAGAGCGGGCCCTCACTCGGATTAGACAGGCGGATCGGTGCCGGTGCCGAAGCAATCGGATCAGACGGCCCACTATGCTCCGACCTGGATGGTGCTGAAGGCATAATGAAACCCTTGGATCCAAAGCTCCGCCCTCGGCTCCGAGAGCTCGGATCAGACAAAAACAGACCCGACAGGCTCGAGGGAAGAGTCGGCGCCAAAGTACCTGAGACTATCGGTGCCGACCCACCCCCGGTTCCAAGGCTGCCTGGCTCCGAACCCGGGAAGCGGGACGGAGAAGGAGCTAGCGGGGCAAAGAAAGGGGTCGAGCTCCCCCCCCCCATAGGGGGGGGGGAGGCAGGAGCACTCCCATCTGCAGTTGAGCCTGGAGGAATCTACGCATCATCCGGTCCAAGTCTGCTTCGGAAAGGCTACGCATAGATCTCGAAGAGGCCACCGAGGCGGGAAGGGAGTGCCGCCTCAATGACCTAGAAGGAGATTGGGTCTCCTCCTCCTCAGGACCCAGTGAAAAACAAGGGGACCGGATCCGAGAAGGAGGAGACCGGGAAGCCCTGGAGGGGGAAGACCGCTTAGCCAGGGGAGCGGAAGTGGAGGCCTCGGCCCTCCACTTGTGGTGCTTCTCCCTCCTCTCGTCTTTCCTGGCCTCCCTCTCCTCCGGGCCTACAGCGAGACGTTGAGTCCCGGCCGGGGGGGGAGAGAAGCAGGAGTGGCCGCCGAAGCCGCGAAGGTAGCCACGGTAGGACCGGAGGCCAAAGCCGAATCTGGGGGCAGGAGACCTGCCAGGAACAGCTTGGATCTCCGATCCTTGAGTGCCCTGGGGTTGAACGCAGCACAGATGGTACACCCAGAGGAAAGGTGTCCAACCCCAAGGCACAGAACACACCGAGTGTGGCCATCAGCCGGTGAAAGCTTATTGCCACACTCGGTGCACTTCGAGAAGATAGGTTTACACACACGCTAGGCCCCAACGCACACACACAAACCCTAACGAACCAGCAAGGGAGAGGGAGGGAAAAATATATAAAACTAAAGAAGATTTAAGCTAAGGGAAACAGGTATGGGTCTAACACACGGTACTCACACCAAAAGTATAGAAAAAGTAAAAAAAAATGTTTCTATTTTTTTCTCACAGAATTCGCTAACAACAGAGCTCGAGAATCCAGCTGCTGACAACAAGCGCGGCAAACTAGATCTGAGGTCAGTCAGGGTTGGCAGGGGTTTATGGGTAGAGGGAGGAGCTAGGAGCTCGGATCTAAGCTGTTGAAAACTGCCGGCTCAGATCCGATACCCACAGGTTGCTGCACAAATGAAGTTAACTAGTTCAGATAAGTTATGTTCCACCTGAGTAGGTAAACTTCATTTGTCAGCAACCTGTGGGTTATGGATCCGACACAGATCCGAGCCGGCAGCATACCAAGCAAAAAGATCCGAGCTCCAAGCTCCTCCCCCTTACCCATACTACACTGCAACCTCCTTCCAATCCTCAGATCGCGTTTGCCACCTGCACATAATAACAAAACAAACAAACAATCTGAAACACCTGACTCAAGGACAAAGTAAAGCTCATAAGCCCGAACCTCGAGCTCAGCTAAATAACCATGAAGGTCAGGGGAAAGGAGGGAGGGACAGTTGCTGACAAATAGTTTACCTACTCAGATGGAACGTTATGGTGAGTACATAACTTATCTGAAGTAGTTAACTTCATTTGATCAGCAACCTGTGGGACAGAGTCCCCAGCTTCCCGAATCTTGGGAAGCCCTTAAGGAAGAATATTCCGAAGCACTGCAGAGCCAAAGGCAGCCCGCCCTCTAGACACCACATCCAGTTTATAATGAGAGATAAAGGTGTGAGAGGACGCCCAGGTAGCCGCTGAACAAATGTCATCCAGGGAAACTCTAGACCAGAAAGCAGCAGACGTTGCCATAGAATGCGTAGAATGAGCATGAACCCCCATTGGTTCTGGTAAGCCAGACTCTCTCTATGCTTGTAAGATACAACTTGAAATCCACCTGGCAAGAGTCACCTTAGAAACTGGTTTCCCTAGAAAAGACTTAGCAAAGGAGACAAAAAGTTGATCAGATTTACGAAAGACATCCGTCCTGTGCAAATAAAAACTTAACTGTCTGTGAACATCCAGCAAATGAAGTTTATATTCTCCTTTGTTCTGGAAATTAGGGAAAAAGACAGGCAAATTAATGGACTGATTAAGGTTTGTCTCGGAGGCAACTTTAGGGAGAAAGGAGGGATTAGTCCGGAGAGATACCCTATCCTTATGAAACACAAGGTATGGAGGTTTGATACAGAGAGCCTGAAGCTCCGACACTCTCCTGGCTGAAGTAATTTCTACCAAAAAGGCCGTCTTCCATGACAAGAACTTCAGATCAATGGAAGCTGCGGGTTCAAAGGGAGGCGCAACTAACGCCTGAAGAACTAAGGTCAGATCCCACGGCAGGGATGAATTTCTAACAGGGGGTCTCAAAAGAAATGTGCCTTTTAGAAAGGTCTTACAAATTCTGGCAGCAGCGAGGGAACCAAAGTTGTCCCCAATATGAAAATGGGAAATGGCAGCCAGCTGGACCTTCACAGTAGATGCGCTGGCCCCTTGTTGAAAAATATGAGACAAGAATTCCAGTAAGGCTGAAATAGGAGCAGTGAAAGGGTCCAAGTTCTTTTGTGAAGCCCAAATTGAAAAACTTTCCCATTTGCTACTGTAAATTTTCCTGGTAGAGGGTTTATGTGCCACCACCAGGATAGACTTGACTCGGGAAGAGATACCAGGAGTCCTGGAAACTAGGGGAACTGGATCAGCCAAGCTGAGAGCTTGAGACCGTCCAAGTTCGGAGGAGCCATTCCCGAGGGATGAGAAATCAGATCGGGAATAGGATCCAAGATCCAGAGTGGAGCTATGAGATGAGACTACAGGCAGGGGAACCAGACTTGATTAGGCCAGAATGGGGCTATGAGGATAATCTTGCTCCCCAACCAGTGAGCTTTCTGCAGAAATATTGTCATAAGCGGAAGTGGAGGATATGCATAAAGAAGACCGGGCAGCCAAGCATGGACTAAAGCGTCTCTGGGGGCTTCTCCCAAAGGAGGAATTAGAGAGAAAAACTCGCTGCACTTCACGTTGGAATGCGATGCAAAGAGATCGCAGCAAGGCTGACCCCACTTGAGAAAGATCTGTTCCGCTACACAAGGATTCAGAGACCACTTGTAAGGAGAGAGGATAGTTCTGCTCAATTTGTCTGCAAGTATGTTGGACCGACCCGGAATGTGCATTGCTAACAGGAAGCGGTTGGTGGAGATCGCCCATTCCCAAACTCTCATGGCCTCTCGGCAAAGGGGGTAAGACCTGGTTCCCCCGTTTGTTGATATACCAGACCACTGACATATTGTCCGACTGGATAACAATAGTCCCCGGAGGAGGAGAGGCATGAAGTGCCTGCAACGCCGAAAGGACCACCCTCATCTCCAGGACATTTATATGCAGTACGGTTTCAGTCTGAGTCCAAGTGCCCTGGACAGTCCTGCCCGCACAATGCCCCCATGGTCACTGTGGCCTGGGGTGGTGACATAACAAAAGATCGTCCTTCCCGAAGGGCTCAGGATTGAAGCCACCACATGAGGGAGTTCCTGCAAACACTGCTGAGGGGGATCAGGAAGTCTAGAGGGTGGTGTAGAATAGACCACTGGACTTAAAACGTCCACAGTAGAACCCTCATGTGCAGACGAGCGTAAGGAATCAGATTGATCGCTGCTGCCATGTACCCCAAAGCTCTCAGGACTAATTCTGCTGGGGAAGCAAGGGACTGAAAGAGGGCTAGCACATGCAGAGTCATGCTGTGAAGTCTGTCTGACGCTAGGAAAGCCATGGCCTGGAGAGTTTCTATCCTGGCCCCTATGAAGTTTAACACTTGAACAGCCTGGAGGAAAGACTTCTTGACATTTATGGCTATACCCAAACGGGGTGACATTCGGAGGAAGAAATCCCTGGCTAGAGAAAGAAGATTCCTGGTGGGGGCGGTGAGGAGCCAGACATCTAGGTACAGGAAGACCTGTATGCCCTGAAGCTTCAGGTGGGCCACAACGACTTCCATGACCTTGGTGAACACCCTGGTGGCTGTGGTGAGACCGAAGGGTAGGACCCTGAACTGGTAATGACTGGTCGAAAGCGGAGAAACCTCCTGGACCGTCTTTCCATGAAAATATGGTAGTACACATCCTTGAGGTCTATGGATCACATCCAGTCCTCCTCCTGCAAGAGGGGCAAGACGGACTGAATCGTGACCATCCGGACTTTCTACTTGGCAACGAAAAGGTTCATTGTCGACAGGTCGAGAATCGGCCTTAAGTCCCCAGTCTTTTTTGGCACCAGAAAGAACCTGGAGTAGATGCCTGATCTGGACTGGTCTGGGGGCACATGCTGGATGGCTCTTTTTTCTAATAGCTTTTTTATTTCTAAAGCCGCGGCCTCCCTTTGAGTGGGTGGGACATCTGGGAGGCATCTTGAGTAAGGGGGCTTGTTTATGAAAGGGATTGAATAGCCTCTGGATATTATCTGAAGCACCCAGCGATCTGTCGTGATGGGATTCCCATTGAGCCAGGTGTCTGGAAAAACACCCCCCCCGACTGCCTCCAGAGAGGAGCAGTCGGGCAACCTCTCAGGGCCGCTGGGCAGGTCGGTCAGAAAAGGGTTCCCGTGACCCAAAGTTCTTCGGTCCCCCTCTGCTTCTGGGCCGGCGTCCACCTTGCCCCCTCTGCCTCTGGGGGAGAAAGAGTCCTGAGCGTTCCGGGCCTGCCGAGATTTCAGGAACCACATCTTCTTCTGCCCTCGCTGGTTCCTACAGCAGAACCTTTGAGAGGTAGAGAAGCGTATTCTGAAGGCTGACAGCATTTTCCCGTCTTTCTCACTCTGGACCAGCGTCTCGCAGATGGTCTTCCCAAAGAGGGTCGACCCGTCAAAGGGTGCAGTCGCAAAGGACGCCTTGAAGGGTTCCGAGAAGTCACAAAGTCGAAGCCAGGCATGACGCCTTAAGGCGATACCAGACCCACTAGCTCTAGCAGCTCCTTCCGTGGCATGGGAAAGTAGCCGCATAGAAGTATTAGACACTAACTTGAGAGTGGCCATACGAGCCGAAAAATTCTGTTTATCCTCGGCCGACATGCACTCTGGGGGAGACTCAGCGTACTCTTTGTCCAGGTCCCGCTGCAGTCTGATTACATGGGCCAAGTAATTCAGTGCCCTTATAGAAAATGTAGCTGAAGCAAAAGTCAGCGGTCCATTGCCTGAGACTCCTTGTCAGGAGGATGGACCGAAGAACTGTCCTGGGAGAGTTCCTTTTAAGTGGCCGTCACCACCATGGCATCAACCGGGGAAGCCTTGCTCCACGAAGCTCTGTCTGCAGGGGGAATAAGAACCTTATCGGGCCATCTAGGTATTGGCTCTACAGTGTCCGGCTCCTTCCACACCCTGGTGGTAATCAGGTCGACCAGGGGGTCGGCTGGGGGGACACACAAGAGGTAGATGGGCCTGTGTCGAATGCCTCCAGGAATACAGACTCATCCGAGGAGGGTTTTTGGGTGGACCCCTGGCAGAGAATTTCCATATCATCTCCAAAGGAGACGTCGTTGGGGTGTGATTTGGGGGAAACCTCCCCTTCCTCTAAATCGGTATCCTCGGTGAGGGACTCAGGGGAGTCCAAGTGCCTCCTTTTGCACAGGAGTTTGTGAGGGACCTCCTCGGGGGGACTGTCTGAGGAGGGCTCACCAATGGATTTATGTTCCTCCAGGGGAACTGGATGGGACATCAACGACACAGGCTGTCCCTGGGGGGACTGGATGATGGAGGACAAACTGAGCTGCGAGGGAGCGGGGGCGGACCCTGAGGAAAGAGTAAGGGTTCTCGATCCTCCAGAGAGAACCCTCTCTACCACGTCGAACGCCAAAGTGGAACCGGCCTCTTGGATCAGACGAGGGGATCTGTGACGGAGCTGAAGCGATCGGAACTGAGAGGATGGTGTGCTCCAACTGCAAAGGAGCCGAAGACACATTCATCCCCCAGATTCGATGCCCAGCTCTTGGCTCCGGGAGCTCGGATCCGAAAGCGGATCCGATAAGCTCGAGGGCATGGCTGGCGTTGAGGTAGTAATAACCATCAGTGCCGACCCCCTGGCTCCGGGGCTCCTCGGATCCAGAGATTCCGAAATCCGGTGGTGGATCAGAGAAGGAGCTATCGGGGTAAACAGTGGAGCTGAACCCTCCCCAACACTTCCATCTGCAGCCGAGTTTGCAAGAATTGACGCATCATTCGGTCCATATCTGCCTCCAAAATGCTGTGAGTAGACCTGGAGGAAGCAGACTACGACCTCAAGGCTGGTCAGGCATCCTCCTCTGGCTCCAGGGAGAAACGTGGCGAACGGAGCAGTGGGGTAGGAAGGCTTGGAAACTTAATGGAGAAGAGACCACCTTAGCGGGGGGGGGGGGGGTGAGGGGTCCAATTCGGCCTGCCGCTTGCGGCTTCTTTCTCTTTCTCTCTCCCTTCTCTTTTTTTTTTATCCTTCTTGGCCTCTCGTTCTCCTATAGACAAGATGGGAGGTAGAGTCTCAGACAGGGGAAGAGGGTCAGTTGGCTGGGCAGCTGCAGCCGTGGCTGTCGCTACAGAAAGGGAAGGAGAAGAAAAGTACAGTTTTGTACCAACCATAAATGTAGATGCTCGAGTGTTCACACTGCTGCAGTCATCACACTTGAGTTATCCTGCCGTTGGGCGGTCCCGCAGTCGGCCAGAGTTCCAAAGTCTTGGTCCGGCGTCGGTTGCTGTCGGTTCTTCCCTGACGTCAGTGCGCCAGGGGTATATAATATGCATCCAACGCCATTTTCTTCAGATTTTCTTGCCCCAAATGTCAGGTGCCCCCAAGTGGGTAGGCAATACATACTGCTAATCAGAAATAAACATATAAAAAAAAAACAATACCTTCAGTTACCAGCAAATACACCCCAAAGATTGTATAGGATAGAAGGGTATAGATAAGTCCAGCTAGTTCAGAGGGGATGGAGGAAGGGTAACCAGGACTGCAGCAGTGTGAACACTCGAACATCTACATTTATGGTAGGTACAAAACTGTACTATGTTCATCGTGTTACACTGCTGCAGTCATCACACTTGGGTTGAATCCCAAAGCTAAGTTTGGGTGGCTGGTATATAAAGAATTAGGATTGGCTAAGAGGCCCTGCAGAACTGCAGTGGCAAAACCTGCTCTGGATTTAGAGTAAAGAGGCAGGTGGTAATGTTTGGTGAAGGTGTGCACTGAACTCCAAGTTGCAGCCTCCAAAATTTCCTTGGTAGGTACTCCTCTGAGAAAGGCTGATGAAGTGGCTGTTGCCCTGGTGGAATGAGGCCTAATGTTATTAGGGACTGATTTTCCATGCTGTGTGTAGCAGTACCGAATACAGTGCCCTATCCATTTGGATATAGTCTGCTTTGAGATAGCCTTGCCTTGTGATCCTGCAGCATATGCTACAAACAGTTGATCAGTTTTCCTGAAAGCTTTTGTTTTGTCTAAGTAAAAGCAAAAGTTTCTCCCCTTTATTTTGGGGGTTTGGATAAAAAGTAGGCAAATGGATGGTTTGATTAAGAGCCACACTAGATACCACCTTTGGCATGAAAGTAGGGTTTGTCCTTAAAGATATCCTGTCCTGATGAAAAATTATAAAAGGTTCCACTGCCATTAATGCCTGTAACTGAGACTCTTTGTGCTGAAGTTACTGCCAGGAGCAGAGCTGTTTTCCATGACAAAAATTTTAGATCGGCTGTATTGGCTGGCTCAAAAGGTGGTAGGGTCAGTTTTTCCAAAACGAAATTGAGGTCCCAAGTTGGTGTTGGTGCTCTCCGGGGCAGTCTTATGTTTTTAGCCCCTCTGAGGTACTGCTTTAGCAAGGGATGAGAGAATAAAGGAGGGTCCGTGTTGTAATGTGCTGAAATGGCAGAGACGTGAATCTTAATTGATGAAAAGGATAGGCCCCTGTCCAGCATCTCAGTTAAGTATTGTAAAATCTGAGGAATGTTTGGAACAAGAGGGCCAAGGCTGTGAGCTTGGTTCCAGGTGCAGAATCTCTTCCATTTTTCTGAGTAAGCTTTCCTGGTGCTAGGCCTCCTGGCCTCCAAAATGACATCCATACCAGCTTTAGAGAGAGGTGTTGCCTGTTTGACTAAAGTATCTGCCATGCAGCCAGGTTTAGGGTTTTGAGCTGACCGTGCAGGATCTGAGTGTTTTGTTGAGTTAGCTGGTGTGGAATTTGGGGCAAAATCCATGGTGGGCCCTGAGCCAAGTTCCTTAAGATAGGGTACCAGTGCTGGCGTGGCCAGTCTGGAGCAATCAGGATCATCTGCATTTTTTCTTGTCTGGCTTTTAGGAGTACCTCTGAAAGGAGAGACATTGGTGGGAAGGCATAGACTTTTAGGTTTTTCCAGCTGAACAGAAGAGCATCCACTTTCCAAGCTTGTTCATAGGTTTATACTAGGCTATCTGCCCTAAGGCATTTATAAGCCTAGCCCAAATTTTTGTGGCTTACGCCACCCCTTATATGAAAAAATACTGTGCCCATTAGTTTGTTGTGCCTCTGTCCAGCAGTGACACAGAGATGATTCCCGGGATAAACCTACGATCTCCCATCCACAGGTCAAGATTTCTCTTGAACAGAGCCAGCGAGGTGCTCTGCCTCACATGGATCAGGATTTTATTCCACAGCATAGGGAGTCTCTGAGTGATAAATCTATCCCTCCAGCAGTCCCTATTTATATCCGTGCTAAGGTTTAAGTCGCTTGCTCTAGTGGTTTTGGTGGATTTGGATTTTTTGAGGTGGAGCATGTCCATTAATTCCGGGTTGGACATGGCCTTGTATGTCAGGCACATGTCACCTCTGAGCAGACGGTATGCAACTGAATAGAGCTGGAGTTTCTTCAATCTGGCAGTATATGACAGATTTTGGAGTCCCTTTATCCTTTTGGTGAGGAACTTTTGGGGTCTCTCCAATTGCTGCAGATGTCGGGTGAGATACATCCCGAATGGGGCATTGTACTCGATCATTGGTCTGATAAGTGAAGAGTACAGGGAACAATGACCTCACTAGATCTGGATATGAATCCCTTCATGATCAGGTGGGCAATGTAGAAGGTCTTTCTAACCACTTTAGCAACGTGAGTGTCAAAAGAAAGGCCACTGTCAACCTGGGTCCCCAGGTCCCTGATAACCTCTTCTGTGCTTAGTGAATTGCCACCTATATGGTAGCTTGGGGTTACCTTGTTTTTCCCGAAGGGTATGACTATACATTTTTTGGCGTTTAACTTCAGGCCATGGCTCTGGCACCAGCTATCTGTTTCCGTGAGTCCCTTCTGAAGGATATCCGTGTCCAATGCACTTTCCTCTATGGCGCCCAGTTTGCAGTCTTCTGCAAACTTTGTCAGCCAAAGTCCTCCCATGTTGGCCTGTACTTCTGAGAAGTAGATGCCGAACAATAGGGGGCCAAGGACCGAGCCCTGTGGGACACCACTTGTGACTGGCTTGGAGTCTGACATAGCGCCAGCAACTCTAACCCTGTGGGTTATGTCCTTAAGCCAGTTTGCAACCCATCTTGTGACATATGGGTTTACATTTAAGCTGGTAAGTTTTTCTACAATACCCGAGTGGGGTATTGTGTCGAAGGCCTTTGCAAGGTCAAGGTAGGCTGTATGGACTGCCTTTCCCTCATCAATGGCCTTGGTGACTGTTTCGAAGAAGTCGACCAAGTTCAAAAGGCATGATCTGCCCTTGACGAAGCCAAACTGGGTCGGGTCCAATGTCTGCAAGTCCCCTATATCTTTGTTTATGAGCTCCATTATGATCCTCTCCATAGCTTTGCAGACTAGACTTGTTAAGCTTATGGGGTGGTAATTACCAGGGTCCGTAGAGGCACCACCTTTGTGGAGTGGGACCACAGTTGCCGTACGCCACTCCTTGGGCACGTATCCTGTGGTAAGGCTGAGATTAAACAGCTGCCTTATGTGCGGGTTTAATTCCTCATTTAGCTCATGTAGCACACAGCCGGGGACAACATCTGGTCCCATTGATGCTGTGTTTTTAGCTTTAGAGAGAGCAGCTTTCACCTGCGCATTTGAGATGTCTGGGAGGCTACACTCTGCTGGGATAGTTATCTCTCCTTTAGGGGGGGAGAGGGGGGTGAAGTTTGCACTGAACCTGTCTGCCAGTATGTTGGCAATGTCTATGGGTTCAGTGATTTTTGTATCATTTTGGACTAATTCTGAGCATATCTGGGAGTTTCCACCCAGGTTCCTAACATAGCTAAAAAAGGCCTTATGATTGTCCTTTGAATCCATGGCAATTTTTCTCTCAAAATTGGCCTTAGTTGATTTTATGAGCGCTCGTATTTTTTTACTAATAATGATCAGGGGGTGACTTCCCTTTTATGGATTTTGTTCCATCATGTAATAGCTTTCTCCTCTTATTGTAAAGTTTGTTAATGGCTGGGGTCCACCACACTGGACGTTTGCCGTTTGTGGAAAGAGTCTTGGTTTTATTTGGGATTGCCTGATCCATGCAGTCCTGGAGGTGTTCATAGAAGGCATTTGTAAGGGCTTCCGCAGCTTGGGTTGTGGTTTCCACTGGCTCAGGGGCCTTGAAGGATACCACACCAGTCTTGAATAGTGTGAAGTTTGCTTTAGAGAAGTTCTTCACTGTGGTCTTTTTTGTTTGGGGTGGGGGCGGGATGTGGATTTCCAGTGAGATTAGTTTATGATCAGATCTCACCAATGAGGGATATACTTCCGGTGTGGAGCATTTTGTCCCCATGTTTGTGATAATGAGATCTAGTATATTTTCTCCTCTCGTGGGAACAGTGACTAGCTGTTCCATGGCATTTGAATTTATGAACTCCAGGAACCGTTGGGCTAGAAAGTTAGGGCTTGAGTAATGTTCCCAGTCTATATTCGGGTAGTTGAAGTCACCCAATATGATGGTGCTTGGAGATACATTTATACCCTCCAGTGTTTGTGATAAATCCTTGTGCAAAAAGATCTATGTCTGGGCATCCCCATTTTTGTGTTATCATGCTGAAGATTTGTGGATTTAATTTCCATTTGTGAGGCTCCATGATATTTCTGCTTAGGTCGTCTGCTAGAGTATTTTTTCTTTCCTGGCAGGAATTGTGCTTGCAGGTGAACTTGGTACGTTAGCGCTGTGTTCCACAAAGTCATGGCTTGCCTGCATAGGGGATATCTGTATCCTTGAGGCACAATATTCAGGACCCATTTGTCTTGGGTGATTGTTTGCCAGTTTTGTGAAAAAAGTGCTAGTTTTCCCCCTAAGGGGGCTTCCAGAAGGGACGTGCTTGGCGTACGCAAAGGAAAGTCACTGTGACTGTTCCCTGTAAGGATGAGACTTGTCCTCACCTCCTTTTGGGGTTGAGGTGCCCCACTGTCGTTGTCTGTTTGAGCCTTGGGGTTGAGGTCTGCCTCTTGGGCATCTGTATCTGCCTCTCTGTGGCCTGTCTGACACTGGAAAGGACCAATTTTTTGTTGGCCAATTTCTGCTAAACCAAGGTGGCTGTACCTGTAAGAAATCCTTGACTGTTTGCATAGATTTAGGTTTATCCTTCATTTTCTTTAACACCTCTTCTGCCTTAACACCAAACAAGGTATCATGTTGTAAAGGAGCATCCAATAACTTTGCCTTAACATGATCAGGTAATTTTAACCAAGCATCTTCGAATAACAGAACCTGTAACTGCGGCTCTACAAGAGGCCTCTAAAGAATCAAAACCACAATCTGTTCAACTGCATGCAATAAATCCTGCATTTCTTTACAATCAGGAGCTTCTGAGCTAGCAAGCATTTTCTGTTTTAACTGAGCCATTAAATATTGTTGGTACTTAAGCATGTGAAACTGGCAATTTAAAGCTCTTACTGCTAAAGTTGCAGACGTGTATACTTTCTTCCCCCCATCTATCCAAAGCTCTGGAATCTCTGTCAGAGAGTACTGGATTTTTTGCAATGGAAGCCTTAACCTCTTTTGGACCCTGGGAAATAGTTTCTGGATCAGCAGAAGGGTTTTTATAAAGAAACTTGTGAGAGTCAGGGACTCTGTAATACCTATCTGGCTTGGCTGGAGCAGGGGGCAAAGAGTCAGGAGATAAGCTGGATTCAGAGAACACATCATCCAAAATGTCTAGCACAGGCAGAATAGCCAGGGGCCTGTGCTGAGGCAGTAAGAGGAAATCCCTGAGCCTTTTCTTGGATTCTGAGTATTCCTGACTTTCCCAATGGAAATGTTCCCTCATGGTATGTAAAGTTTCCCCAAAAGAATAATCCTCAGGAGGAGAGGCTGAAGGGATAGATCCCTCAGCATCAGAGTCCTCTCATAGGGGGGGGTAGAGAGTATCCCTGGTCTGAAGAGGAATCAGAAGAAATGGAAACCTGATCAGAGGAGTCATAGTCTGTATCCTGCCTAGGCCTTTTCTCAGGAGGGGGATGGGAACCCCTGATTAGAGTAACGAGGTCTTCGGCCATTTTAAGCATTTGTTTCTTGGGTATGATGGACTGTCCAGGAGAATGCTGTACTTGTTTTTTTTGTCTTTAATGATACCTTTGTCTTGGCTGTTGTTTTAATGGTAAGTTGCGAAGGTCTAAAAACACCCTCAGAAGCCGGTGCCTGCTCAGCGGCTCCGGACTCATCTGAGGGATTAGTTTCCATAGGCCCAGTACCTTGAGTTTCCAGAGGCCTAGTTGTCTCCACGTGGGAGTCGGAAGCGGCCTGTGGCTCTGAGGTAGCGGGTGTCAGAGGCTGCGAAAGCGCCTCACTGAGAACCGGCGACTGGCCTAAAAGAGGTTTTGTCGTCGGTTTTGGACCTCGGATGTCTGTCTCTATCCTTGTCTTTGCGTTTTTTCACTATTGAGGTCGTCGGATGATCCGACGGCATGGTATAATTGCCACGGCAAACGAGATTGGAGGATTGGAAGAAGGCTGCAGAGTAGTATGGGTAAGGGGGAGGAGCTTGGAGCTCAGATCTTTTTGCTTGGTATGCTGCCGGCTCGGATCAGTGTCGGATCTATAACCCACAGGTTGCTGATCAAATGAAGTTAACTACTTCAGATCTAAGATTTTGGATCAAAGTCCTTATGACAAACAATCATAAGGTACATTATACTAATAAAGCCACAGAAAATATTCTAAAAACTAAGCTAGTACTATATCTGTAAATAGGTGTATAAAAAAGAGGTAAGGTGGGGCTGTACATTACTTCAGGAAATTTGCAAAGAAGCCAAAGTACCGTGAGCAAATAACTTGGGAGGGAAAGGTAACAGAGCAGGATAAGGCTAAGCAGAAGTCTGGACTGCAGATTAGAGACTACTGTCCCTATCAGTAATTAATAAGCAGTACAAGTACACGGAAACTGATAATGTGCAAGCCCAGATTTGGTACTATTTGTAGTTGAGTCGAGTACAGATGTCATTTACAAAAAGGGGGGGGGGGGGTAATTAGGGCATGTAAAATATTGCTTACAATAAGAATCGAAGACTGGGAAGAGGGAACAGAAAGGCAATTTATACAAAGGACCAATGGAAAGAAGTCTTTAAGGCTCGCAAGTATGTGAAGATTTAGGATGTTTACATGAAAGTGTTTGACACATTTTTACAACCCAAGAATACTTCAGAGGATTTTTCTTCAGGAAGATGAGAAATGTTAGAGATGTGCTGGAAAGAGAGAGGTAATTGACAGCATGTTGTTTTGGAAGATTTCAACACTTTCCTAAGTAGTACTATGCCAAAAATGTGGGAGAAATGGTTGTAACTAAGGATATGACTCTTCTGACCTGGGATATAGGATTGCCTAGATACAGAAAGTTTAATGCAACAGGCTGCCAAAAAAGCAATTACTAGAAAATGGAAATCAAAATCTATACCAACTGTAATCAAACTGCTGAATACTTAAAAGGCATTAAAAAACTAGAGGTGGGATCTTTAGAAAAGGGAAGGCACATTTTTATTTTTTATTTTATTACTTTTTTTTTTTTTTTTTTTTTTTAAATAAATGGAATTAGCGGTAATATGCACAACAACATTCAGGAGAAGGAGTGAGTTGTATGTAAAGGTTGGGAGTGAATGACAATGTCAAAGAAAACATATGTACATCAAGACAACAATGGAAACTGTTACTGATTTTATTTTTTTTTTTTGTCTGCCATTACTGTATGTATAGCCGTGTCACAGATTAAAATCTGAGTGTGTTTAATAAAACATTTAGAAAGAAATGATGCTGGACAGTGCAACAAAATAAGGCAGCATGGGATGAATAGAGGCCTGCTTGACATTAGCTCCACATTAAATTTCCTAATGCACACTTCCACCCAAAACTAAAGCTCCTACTAGAGACTGCTTTTAAAAATCACACAAGTGACTGTAATAACAGCAGAAGCACATAAAGACATCTAGATTGGCTGTTTCTCATACATCTTACCTTTTTCATGTATTCAGTAACTGGATTTTGTTGGAGGAACTCTGTGCTTTCTCTTGTGTAAAACCTCTCAGTGTCTGCTAAAAACTGGGATTCAAATGATTCTTTATACACTGTTAACGTGGGGCCCTTTGCGAAAGCATCATCTTCATTAAGTCCTAGTTCAACTGGAAACAAAATACAAACACAGCATTAATAACCAATATAAACACAGAGTGTCCGTTGACACTTAAAATTAAAAAAAAAAGGCAAATAAAGCAGCTTTGGAACAAAAGATTATCTGCACTGAAACAATGTTCCTAAAAATGCTAAGCAGCATTTGAACAGCTCCAGTACACAGAACCCCCCCCCCCACACACACACACACACAACAGCTACTGGAGAAGCCAGCCAAACAAGGATATGAATTACATGGCAACACCAAACTTATTAGATGCTAGATAAAGGGTTCTGGCATGGTCATCCTGTAGAAGTGCAGCTCCTGCAACAGAATACAGACCAAGTAAGAAGTGCACAGTAACTAAATGGTACTTACAGGCAAAAGCATGTAGTCTCACTGGCTCAGTGTAGAAGGCACCGCAATGTGCTGTCTGACCAAAGAGAAGGGGGAAATTAGGGACATCCGAATAGTCTCCTTTGTGGAGAAAAAGGGTCCATCAAATATCATTACAAGTACTGCTTATTAGGTGCAACGTTTAAAAATGAAATATGACTGAGTAAAAGACTACTCAACCAGCAGCTTGTAAGTACTTTCTTCAAAGTTTTATTCCCCTTGTATGCAGATGAATAAAAATAGCAAAGAACTCTATACACATGGATATACTAGTATTTTTAATTATCATATCCAGATGATTTTGAACAAGTGAAGAACATCCTATTCCATTTCTGTTCCTGAACAAAGTACTCATATACTTACCTGAAGAGTAACTCTTTAAGGAGTACTCACTGTAAGAGTGAATAACGTCTGGGTATATTCACTGTATTTGCACCTTCTTGAGATCAGTGGCTTCATCCTATGTGGCACCTACATGGCTAGAGAGTATGAGAATGGGCTCACTTATCTATACCTGCGTAGCTGCTCTGCTCTTCTGTTACTAGAGACAAAATATCCCACATAGGCAAGTTAGCAAGCAAACAGCATTTTTTATAACTGATTCAGCAAACTAAATTTGTTCATCTTGTCTGCTGACAGAATATGAGTAATGTGTGCTAACATTTCTACACAAGTTCAACACATTACGCAAAACAAGGCATATAGATTTAAAGATAGACATGCGGTAGTACAGAGAGAGGCAGCTTGAGGCAGTATTGTTGGGACCAAACCCGTGAGGATTCATCTTCCATGTCATCTTGCAGTCTACAATCTCTGCTAATTTGCTTCTCTAACCAGGACAGCAAAGAAATGTAGATGGTACTGGCAATGCCCTTCATACAGCATCAACACCCTGGCATCTACGGAGCAGGAAGTTTGCTAGAACCACGACGGAAGGTAGAGAACTTAGGAAATTGGGACAGCTGTCAGGCTCTTGCAGGCAAGAAATCCCATGAGTTACAGCCAAAAGAAAGTATCTATCAACTGGACACAAGCTGATTTAAGTATACTTTTCTCTGCACTTATTTAAGAAAGATTTGATTCAGTAAATATTGTGTGTCTATCTGCAGTTAGTTGCCCACCCCCACTCCCTGTTTCCTGTTGTGGTGTTAATCTTGGTGGCTTTGGAATTGCCCACCCCTGCTGTAAATCTGGTTTTGGACACTCCTCCTGGACCCATCTCATCTGCTCACTCCAATGAGTACAGTGAGATCATATTTTGATTTCAGATACTCCTACCAATCCCATCTCCTCTTCTGTGTACAGAGAGATCACTTGGAAAGGACATTCCCCTATAGTATCTTAATCTGCTCTGTTTCCTCCCTCTCCACAAAAAAAAAAATTACACTTCATCTGCTTTACTGTATTTGTGTTTCTTCCTACTTTATTACCTTATTTTGCATTTGCCTCTTCTTAAAAGTACTCAGTTGAATTTATTCTGCTGCCTTTATTACTGCTCGTTAGTAGCCTGATTAAATTGTAACGGTTATTCTAAGCCTTTTGGTTTAAGCACTTTGGTTTCAAACCAGTTTTACATTAAGAAGGTTTGTGGTCTGCACTGTTGTGGCAGGACAGGTAGCGTACATCTTTCTATGGTGGGAACTGCTGATTGAAGGCTCAGTGTCTTGTTATTCTAAAAGTGTATTAGTTCTGGGTTAAAGCACTTGGGCTTCAGGACAGTTATTCTACATTAAGAAGGTTTGTGGTCTGCACTCTTGTGGGAGGAGAGGCTAGATTCTGTTCTTCTGAGCTGGGAATTTCTGGTTAAAGGCTTATTGAGCATGCTTACTTGATCTGTTTCTTTCTGAAATCGGTACGCTTAGTTTGCTGTAGCATAGAGTAGGTAGATTCAGGCCTGCTGGATCTAGCTTTATTTGCATAACTTGTGCACTGATCCAGGCAGTCTTTTCTGGAGAAAGTTTCTTTGTACCCTAGTGGCAGGAGTGTGCAGTTAGAACTTGTCTGATTGAAGGACTGCTGGAACAGGGCTCAGTTTTGTGCTTTTTAACTGGTTAATTGGGTAAAGTGTTGTTTTGATTGTATCTGCTCTATTTTCTGAAAAAGTATACACACATATATATATATATATATATATATATATATATACATATACATACATACATACATACACACTTGTTTCCCACCTTTCTGAACTAGTATAGTCCAGTTTTCAGGTCACTGCTAAATCCAGGGCTGTGTTACAAGTTTTTCTGTTGTCCACACCTTACTTGGATAGAAGGAAGTTTCTCTGTTTACCTGTGAGAAAGGGTAGCTTTGAGCAGCCTATCTGTCCATGGAGGAGTGGTTTCAGCCCAGAAGTTAGTAGTTTATTGG
The DNA here is from genome assembly GCF_019279795.1 of Protopterus annectens. NCBI lineage: Eukaryota > Metazoa > Chordata > Ceratodontiformes > Protopteridae > Protopterus > Protopterus annectens. Next base: position 447,042,808 of record NC_056731.1, on the reverse strand, counting down.
CCATTTTGGGCTAATCTCTCTTTCTTTCACTTCCCTGTTATAAAACACGTATTTGCACAGTTTTTGCGCTTGTATTCCGCTCAGCAAGTGCCTTCCAGGTGTTCTGCAGAGTCCACAGGAGCAGAGACAAAGAGAGACCTTTGGAGTGATTATCATTTTTCTGCTTTTCTTGCTGTCTTAAACTAATTCTGCCTAAAACGCCAGTTGTTTTAGCGTTTCTGCGATTTAAAAAGTTTGTTATTGCTACATATTGTACCTTATTTGCTGCTTGCACTTGAATTAAGTTGTTTTTGTGTTTAATCTGTTAAACTGTTGTTGGCTAAACACTAAAGTGATAGCCTTTGTTGTGCATTTAAAGTGTTGTTTTGCTTGCATCTGCTATATTTTCTGAGAAAAAAAAAAACAAAAAATATACTTGTTTCCTGCCTTTCTGAACTAGTACAGTCCAGTTTTCAGGTTATTGCCGAATCCAGGGCTGTGTTACAAGTTTCTGTGTTGCTCATACTGTACTTGGATAGAAGGAAGTTTCTCTGTTCACCTGTGAGAGAGGGGAGCTTTAAGCAGCCTATCTGTCCCTGGAGGAGTGGTTTCAGCCCAGAAGTTAGTAGTTTATTGGGCTAATTTCCATCTCTGTCGCTTCTCTGGTATAAAACCCGCATTTGCGCAGTTTTGCGCGCTGGTTAGCTAGAGTTAAACTATTCTCGGCTCCACGAAGTCTACTCTTCAATTTTTCCCTTGGAACTAGAAAAACCTTCAACTTTAGCAACAAACCATTCATTTCACAGTCAAGCACTTGCTTAAAACTCATAGCAAGCACTAATTAACCCTAGCACTAGACCCCCCCTTATACTGTCCAGAAGGACAAGGCACTCTATTCGTCCCCACCAGCCAAAAAACAGCTTACTCTACCTATTCAGGCATGTCCAAAGTGCAGGTTCCAGTGTACTCTCCAGTCCAACTGGTGAATCTGGGCATTTTGAGGCAATGTTACAACTGCCTCATGTACACAGACAACCCTCTCCTCCTACCACCAAACACTAATATATGCGAGAGATGCAATTAAACAGCCAAACTGGAGGCAAATCTCTCTCAACCCAAGACTGAAACTGACAGTCAAGAGAAGGGTAATACTTGCAACACACCACCAGTCTCACACATACCTAATAAACCAACACCGGCAAATAACACACATGAATACATGAAAACATACTCAGAGGCTCTAAATACAAATCTGCAAAAGCAACAGAGACCTCCAAAGCAGACATCCAAGCAACCTCCACACCCCCTCACCAATCATGAAACACATAATTCACAAAATCAGTGTGCCATGCAATCACAGCCCTTAAGGCAAAATAACATACCCAACACACTAATAATAGGTGACTCTACAGTCAGGCACACTGATGTCCCACTAACTAGGCTGGACAAGGAGAAGGTTACAGTTAGCTGCCTGACGGGAGCCAGGATCCGCCACCTAACACAAGCACTCAGGTCTCTCAAGAACAAGTACAAATAAGACTCTGTCATTGTCCATGTTGGTGTGAATGACCTGAGACGTACCTCCCTGGACTACATGAAGAGAGACATGGAAGAGCTCTCTGATCATGTAGCCCAGGCTGGTATGACCGTGACCCTGAGTAGCATCCTGCCTTCACCAAGAATGATGCCACAGTATAAAGAAGAAATGATCAATTTCAACAACTGGCTAAGTTTCTGGTGTCATTCAAAGGGGATCCAGCATCTGTCTGCCTGGGATGACATGCTCGACAAGCCACGTTGCTTCGCAACAGATGGCTTGCACTTGTCACCCTTAGGCTTTCGAATACTGGCCAAGGCTCTTGCCGTCCCCATACTGCCTTTTTTAGGCAAGGTTCAAAAGACAAACCGACCACCATAAATAGCACAAGTAACCAAAAACTGAGGGTAATGCTACTCAACACCAAAAGTCTAAACCTGAAAATGCACACACTTGAGGCACTCCTCAGTATGGAGAACATAGACATCTGTGCAATAACAGAAACCTGGTTTAAGGCTCCTGTGAGCACTCCAGCACCACTAGGCTATAACTCATACCATACCTTTTGGCCACAGAACCAGGACCGAAACACAAAAGGCGGGGATGTATCCATATTCATCAAGGATACCCAACACCTCCAGGTTAGTGGCACAGCACAATGCATCAAAGATCATCCATGTGCACCTAACAACAGGCAAAACTGCAATCTGAATTGTAGCTTGCTACAGATCGCCCACCATGACCCAGGACCCCCATTCCGCATTTCTAGAGACAATGGGAAATATGAAGGTCCTACCAAACACCCTAATACTGGGTGATTTCAATTACCCAAACAAACTGGGAGAACTACTCAAGTACTAACTCCCTTGCCCAACGCTTCCTAGAATTTATAAACTTGAATGCCCTAGATCAACTAGTCAACACCCCCACCAGAGGGAACAGCATACTGGACCTGATCATCACCAACATTTAGTTCAGACCATAGACTAATCACTCTGGATATCCACATTCTGCCCCCACCCCCAATCAAGGAAACCACTGTGAAAAACTTTTCAAAAGCAAACTTCACGTTACTTAAGACCGAGGTGGAAAGGTTCACAGCCCCCATGTTAAAAGGCAATGCTGTCCAAGCTGCTGAAACCTTTACAAAGGCACTCTATGCGCATCTGCAGGAATGCATGGATCATGCTATCCCAAGTAAAACCAAGAATCACTCCTCCAAGAAAAGGAAACCAGTCTGGTGGACCCCTGCCACAAACAAGCTATACAACAGAAGGAGGAAACTAGTAGAGAAAAGAGTAAAATCACAAGAAGGAAAGACATCCCTGATCAGTATCAGCAAGAAACTACGATCCCTCATTAAATCATCCAAGGCTAGTTTCGAAAGACAAATTGCCAATGACTCCAAAGATAACCACAAAGCATTCTTTAGCTATGTCAAGAACCTAAGTGGAAACTCTTAGATCTGCTCTGAGTTAGTGCAGAATGGCACAAAATACACTGAACCGACTGATATTGCCAACATTCTGGCAGACAGGTTTAGTGCAAACTTCACCCCCTAAAGGGCTGATAACCATACCAGAAGAATATAGGGCCCCTTCTATCATAGACACACAGGTTAAAGCAGCCCTATCCAAAGCCAAAAAACACAGCTTCAATGGGACCGGACAGTGTCCCAGGCTGTGTCTTACAAGAGCTCCAAAATGAACTAACCCCTCACCTAAACACACTGTTCAAACTCAGCCTTTCTACAGGCTACGTACCCATAGAATGGCGCACAGCAACAGTTATCCCCCTCCACAAAGGTGGAGCCACAACAGACCCCGGGAAGTATCGCCCAATAAGCCTGACTAGCCTGGTCTGCAAGGCTATGGAGCACATCATCATGGAATTCATTAACAGAGACATTGGGAACCTCCAAACCTTGGACCCTACCCAGTTTGGCTTTGTTAAGGGCAGATCATGCCTCCTAAAAATGGTGGACTACTTAGACATTTACCAAGGAATTAGACGAGAAAAAGGAGGTCCACACAGCCTACCTAGACCTCGAAAAGGCTTTCGACACCATTCCCCATTCTGGTATTCTAGACAAGCTCACCAGCATGAACATAAACCCCTATGTCACGAGATGGGTTGCCAATTGGCTCATGGATAGAACCCACATGGTGAGAGTTGCATGCTCTATGTTCGACTCTAAACCGGTTACAAGTGGCGTCCCCCAGGGCTCAGTCCTAGGACCCCTCCTGTTCGGTATATACTTCTCAGAGGTACAGGCAAGCACAGGACGACTACGGCTGACCAAGTCCGCAGATGACTGCAAACTAGGGGCCATAAATGATTCCCCAGCTGATACAGACACTATCCAGAAGGGTCTCAATGAGACGGATACCAGGTGTCAAAATCATGGCCTCAAACTAAATGCCAAAAAATGCATAGACATCCCCTTTGGAAAAAAACAAAAGTACCTACAAACTACCACATAGGTGGCAGTCCCCTAAATACATAAAATGTAATAAGGGATCTGGGGACCCAAGTAGATAGTAATCTCTCCTTTGATAATCATATTGCCAACGTGGTTAGAAAATCCTTCTATGTGGCCCACCTAATCACAAAAGGGTTTACATCTAGAACAAAAGAGGTTATTGTGCCTCTCTACTCATCACTCAGACCCATCATAGAATACAATGCCCCATTTGGGATGTACCTTACAAGACATCTGCAACAGCTGGAAAGACCACAAAAGTACCTCACCAAGAGGATTACTGGCCTCAAACAGATGCCCTATGCAGCCCGACTCAAGAAACTCCAGCTGTACTCGGTTGCATACCGCTTATTCAGAGGTGATCTCTGCCTGACATACAAGGCCATGTCCAACCCAGAATTGATGGACATGCTCCACCTAAAAAAAATAAAATCCCGGAGAGCCACACGCTCTAGAGATATAAACAGGATTCCAATATTTATCAGGCAGAGCCCCTCAATAACACTCAAGAGAAACCTTGACGGGTGGATAGGAAACAGAAAATTTACCCCGGGGATCACTGCAGTGGCTCTGCTGGACAGTGTCACATGGAACTAATGACTCTGCTGGACAGGGGCACAGGGAACTAATCTAAGGGGGTGGCGAAAGCCAACACAATCTGGCTAGGCTTATAAATGCCCTTGGGCAGATAGCCTAGTACTTACCTATGAATATTATTCATGAATGTATCATGCTACAGTTAGGGTTACCACCTGTCCCACTTTGCGAGGGACAGTCCTTCTTTGGGCAGTTTTGTCCTGCAAAAAAACTGTAAAAATGGCAAATGTCTTGAGGTATTAGAACACATTTATTTCCTATATTTTATGTAATAGTTGCATAAAAAGTACAGTTTTGTACCTACCATAAATGTAGATGTCCGATAGATATGCAACTGCAGTCATAACATATGGGTTGTCCTGCCTCAGGCAGCCCTCGGTCGGCCGGATTCCAAAGTCTGGGTCAGACGTCGGCTGATGTCACATTTCTCTCCGTCAGAGCGGCTGGAGTATATAAGCATCAGCCGACGACATCTTCTTCAGTGTTTCTTGCCCCAGATGCCAGGTGCCCTCCAAGGAAGGCTGTAATCAAATTGGAAGATAAAACAGATTTCCAGACAAATAAATAAGCAATAAACAGATACACCATAACAGATATCCCCAGCTAAGGGTAATAGGGATAGGAGTGGACCCAAGGCATAGAGGGGAAGGAGGGAGGGAAAACCCGACTGCAGCTGCATATCTATCGGACATCTACATTTATGGTAGGTACAAAACTGTACTATGTCCTTCAAGAATGCAACTGCAGTCATAACATATGGGTTGAATACCATAGCTTAGCTGGGGGAGGTGGAATGCTCTAAGAAAGGGATGGTGTAGCTATCAATCCCTGCAGGACTGCAGAAGCAAAGCCTGCTCTGGATCTGGAATATAGAGGAAGGTTGTAGTGTTTGAAAAATGTATGCACGGAGCTCCATGTAGCAGCTTCTAGAATGTCTTTTGTAGGCACCCCTCTTAAGAATGCTGTAGAGGTGGCTGTAGCTCTGGTGGAGTGTGGTCTGACATTGGCTGGCACACTCTTTCCATGGAAGGAATAACAGAATCTGATGCAATGTCCAATCCATTTAGAAATTGTCTGTTTTGAAATTGCTTTTCCTTGTACTCCAGGGGCGTAAGCTACAAAAAGCTGATCAGACTTCCTACTGGTCTTGGTTCTGTCCAGGTAGTAGCGAAGCTGTCTGTGAATGTCCAAGGTATGCAACAGTCTTTCCCCTTTGTTCTCAGGATTGGGAAAGAAGGTAAGCAGGTGAATTGCTTGATTTAGAGACCCTAGATACCACTTTTGGGAGAAAGGTAGGGTTGGTTCGTAAAGAGACCCTGTCTCTGTGAAAGGTTATGAACGGTGGTATAGCCATTAGGGCCTGTAATTCCGAAACCCTTCTTGCTGAGGTAATGGCCAACAGGAATGCTGTCTTCCAGGAGAGAAATTGTAAATCCACAGAAGCTGCTGGCTCAAAGGGAGGTAAAGTCAATTTTTCTAGGACAAAGTTGAGGTCCCAAGCTGGTACTGGTGCCTTTCTTGGGGGCTTTATATTCTTGATTCCTCTAAGAAATTGCCTTAACAAAGGATGTGAAAACACAGGTGGATCAGTGTTGTATCTAGCTGAGATAGCTGAAGCATGTATTTTTATAGAGGAGTATGAGAGTCCATTATGTAGCATATCTGCCAAATATTCCAGGATGAGTGGGATGCTCAAAAGTGATGCATAATGGCCTTTGGTGGTATTCCAAATGCTGAATCTCTTCCATTTGGCTGAGTAAACCTTTCTGGTGGATGGTCGGCGGGCTTCTGTCAGTATCCGCTGAACTTCTTTGGAAAGAGGTAGGTTGAGGTTATTCATGGGATCTCCCAAGCTGTTAGCTATAGTGTCTGGATGTTGGGATGAACTGTCCTGAAGTTGTGTTGAGTCAAAAGTTGGGGCCATTGAGGGAGGGCCCATGCTTTGTTGTGACATATGCTCCGTAGTAGTGGGTACCAATGCTGTCTTGGCCAGTCTGGAGCTATTAGGATCCCCTTGGGCTGCTCTGCTTTGATCTTTAGTAACACCGTGGTCATCAGTGGCAGAGGTGGAAATGCATAGATTTTTAGGGAGCTCCAGCTGAATGAGAGAGCATCTATTTTCCATGCTTTTGGATGATATGTCCTTGAACAAAACTTCTGTATTTGATGATTGAGGTGGGAGGCAAATCGGTCTATGTCCGGCATGCCCCATGTCGAAGTGAGTCGTATAAAGATTTCTGGATGTAACCTCCATTCGTGGGGGTCTAGGAAATTCCTGCTTAGACTGTCCGCCAGAACATTGTCTTTGCCTGGAACAAACTGGGATTGCAACTGTATGTTTAGGCTCAGTGATTTTTCCCAAAGATTCATTGTCAGTCTGCAAAGGGGGTAAGAATGAGTGCCCCCCTGCTTATTTATGTACCACATCACAGTGGTGTTGTCTGTCCGTATTAGTAGGTGGCCTGGTTGTAGTTGTTGTCCGAAGGCCTCGATGGCATGCATTACTGCCAGCATTTCTTTTTGGTTGATGTGCAGATGTATTTCCTTTGGAGACCATTGTCCTTGAATACATCTGCCCTCCATGTGCGCCCCCCATCCAAGGTCTGAGGCGTCTGTGGTCATGGTCTGTGTTATCTGAGGTTTTTTGAATGACATACCCGTGTTTGACTGGCTTACTGAGGCCCACCATAGAAATTCCTTTTGAAGACATGGGATGAGTGGTATGGTTGCTTCTAGGTTGTTGCTGTGTTGAGACCATAAGCTTTTTAGGTACCACTGAAGCTTTCTCATGTGTAGTCTTGCTAGTGGTACCAGGAGAATGCAGGATGCCATGTAACCCAGGGCCTGTAGGAATCTCCTTGCAGTCATCTGGGTGAGCTTTGCTAAAGTTTTGAAGTAAAGAGTTAGCTTCTTTTGCTTGTCTTCTGTCGGGTAAGCCATTTGAGAGGCTGTGTCTAGTTTGGCTCCTAAGAAGGTAATTTGCTGGGATGGCTGAAGTCTTGACTTTTGAAAGTTGACTGTGTATCCCAGAGCCTGTAGCAAATGAATGACATAATTCAAGTTTTTTGTCAAAGTTAGTTTGTCGTCCGCTTGCATGAGGCAATCGTCCAGGTACGGGTAGATTTGAATCCCCTGGAGCCTGCAATGAGCAATTACTGAAGCCAGGCATTTCGTGAATACTCTGGGCGCAGTAGATAAGCCAAATGGCAATACTGAGAATTGATAATGCTCTGGTCCTGCAAGAAATCTGAGGTATCTTCTGCAGCTCTGTCTGATAGGGACATGCATGTATGCCTCCTTGAGGTCCAGAGTAATCAGCCAAGACCCCTTGCCCAGCATGGGAAGGAGTTGCTGTAGAGTCAGCATTATGAACTTTGGTACTATGAGAAAAGTGTTTAAAGCGGACAAGTCCAGTATTGGTCTCCATTGAGTTTCTTTTCTTGGAACAAGGAACAGTCTTGAGTAAAATCCCTGACCTTGTTCTTGTTGTGGAACTTTTTCTATTGCTTTGATCTGAGCAAGCAGAGAAATTTGCTTGATAGCCTCTGCCTTCTGGTTTTGTGGCAGGTTTGGCATACCCAGTTTTCTTGGCAAGGTATGAAAATGGAACCTGTAACCGTGGTCAATAATGTCCAAAATCCATTTGTCCTTTGTCAGTTTGTGCCAATTTCTTGTAAAAAGAGATAATTTTCCGCCCAAAGGAGCTTCTGCTTGCTCCTTGGTCAGCGGACCTAGAGGAAAGTCATTGAGAATGTCCCTGTGGGGCGGGAGAAACCCGTGTCACTTCTTTGGTTTCCTGGTTGCCACTGTCGTCCTCTGTAGGATCCTCTGTATTGACCTCTTCCTCGGGCACGCCTGCTTTTGCCCCTTTGAAATCTTTCTGGATTAGGAAAGGACCAGTTTTTAGAAGGACAGTTCCTGCTGAATCTAGGAGGCTGAACCTGGAGGAAATCTTTGACTGTCTGAACTGACTTGGCTTTTTCCTCAATGGACTTTAACACATCTTTAGCATTAGCACCAAAAAGCTTGTTCTTTTCCAAGGGTGCATCTAGAAGTTTTGCCTTAACATGATCTGGTAAAGGTTGATCTTTTAGCCATGCATGTCTACGAATGACCGCCCCTGTCATAGCTGCCCTACATGAAGCTTCCAATGCATCATATCCACACTGTAGAAAGTGATTGCTAACTTGCTGAGAATTGTGTACAGCCTCCTGCAAAGACTTCCTATCTAAAGGTTCAGGGGAGGCCAAACTTTTCTGTAAATCATCTAACAGGAAATCCTGATATTGAAACATGTGAAAGAGACAACTGAGAGCTCTCATAGATAAAGTAGTGGAGGTATAGACCTTCTTCCCCCATCTCTCTAAGGACCTTGCCTCCCTGTCGGAGGGCAAAGGGTTTTTGGAGGTGGTAGCTGAAACCCCTTTAGGCCCCTGGGAAATTGTTTCTAAATCAACAGCATGGGCCCTAAAGAAATGAGAATGGGTTTCTGGGACCCTATAGTATCTGTCAGGCTTGACAGGAGCAGGAGGAAGAGTATCAGGGGTAACACTGGAGTCAAGAGTATAAATCATCCAAAACATCAAGCACAGGAGGTATAGCTAAGGGTCTGTGTTGGGGCTTTTTAAGGAAGGTTCGAAGGCACTTTCTGGAATCTGAATATTCCTGGCCTTGCCACTTAAAATGCTCTCTCATGGAATGCAGAACTTCCCCAAAGGACATATCCTCAGGAGGAGAAGCCGAGGGGATAGAGTCCTCTGCATCTGAATCCTCATAGGTCTAGAAGGGCTCTTCCTGGCCTTCGGAGTGAACAGAGTCCTCAGAATCTTCATCTGTGTGGAGAGGGTCAGGGGGTTCAACCCTAGGCCTCTTATCAGGAGGAGTCTGGGATCCTCTCTCAGGGTGGGCCTGGGAACCTCTGATCAGGGAAATTAAATCTGCGGCCATAGCCATGATTTGAGTTTCAGGAGTAGGCTGAGGTAAGGTCTTAGCAGAAAGATGCTTGGACTTGCTGGCTGCCTTGGCCCGGGCGTAGGCCTTGATAGACATGGACATGGAAGGCCTAGCCGCTCCACGTGCAGGAGTGACCTTATCCACAGCAATGGTCTCGGGCATTTCCTCGGTTTCAGTATCCGGAGGAAAGTCAATAACTGGCGTCAGAGTGGCCTCCGGTATCGGAGGTATCGGTAATGCGGTGTCTTCGGTTCGGAGCGGTGGAAAAACCACCTCAGAGGGAACCGGAGCACTCGCGGTTACTTTTGGCGTGGTGTCGGAGGAAGACGCTGGCCGAGGATGTCGGTCCCGGTCTTTTCGTTTCTTAGGAGTCTGCGCTGTCGGTCGTTCCGAATTTATCGCCAAAAAAGTCTTCAGCGAACTCCGCCCGGCGCCTGAGAGTGCGCTTGTTAAAGCGAGCGCAGGCGGCACAGGCCGAGACGTCGTGGTCTGGGCCAAGGCAAGGGAGGCAGTAAGAGTGGAAATCCTTATGAGGTATTTGTTTACCACAAGACAAACAATTATTTACTTTTTCAGTAATTTATGACATCGGCTGAGGCAAGAAAAGGTCCCCAACGGGGTACTTAGCTTTTTTGATGACTTCGGATTCGAAGAATACAGGAGCTGACCGACCGGCACTTGCGAACTGCTTCTGCTTCGGGCACCGCGCGGCAAGAAAGACTGAAGAAGATGGCGTCGGCTGATGCTTATATACTCCAGCCGCTCTGACGTCGGAGAGAAATGCGACATCAGCCGACGTCGGACCTAGACTTTGGAATCCGGCCGACCGAGGGCTGCCTGAGGCAGGACAACCCATATGTTATGACTGCAGTTGCATTCTTGAAGGACATCAGTTATTCTGTATCTGAAACACTTAAATGTTATAAGAAACAGAATAAGCAACTAACATGCTACAAGAATAAGCTTTTATTTAGGCAAAAATGAAGTTCTGTTCTTTGTACTAGCCGTGGGTATATTTCACCCTGCAAAATCTGACGTTTGTACCAAAAATGTCCCACTTTGAGCATTTGAAAAGGTGGCTACCCTAGCTACAGTACAACATCAAGTCTTAAGCATTGGATCCACTGACTCTATTGTCCACTAGAGGACTTTCATGTGATACCTCACTAAGGGAATAAGAAATATAATGGCTGCCATGAACCTCACAGCTATGACACGTACGGCTACCTACACAGAAGTGACTTGATAAATTCCAGTCAAGGCAAGTAAAACAAGGCAAACTCTTTCTGAAGAAGGCTGACTTTACAAAGAAAACTATCAAATTAACACAACCTATAAAGCTTTGAGGATCTGTGATACCTCCATCTGACGCTTTGCAAGGTTTACCAGTATTCCCAGAGGTCTGAAACTGCTGAAGGACAGAATCTCGAGTTGTATCTTGTCTTATTCTGGAGCAGCCAAAAGATAGTAATTCAAGTAAGGGAAGACTTCTATTCTGCTGACTGGTGCACTGCAACTGCACCCATACACTGAGAATAGTGGCAGAGGATCATCTGAACAGAAGGAACCAAAACTGATAATGATCAGTTCCTACCTGAAAGCAAAGGAACCTCTGACTTCTACATGATCATGATATGCACCTTCCAAACACACATCCAATCCTTTCTTGGCAGGCAAGGAAAACTGGCCACACTACAAGCAAACAAAACTTGCGGTATGAAAAAAAATAGTTTAGGCCAGCTACACAAGTCTTAAATGGGCCAAAAGTCGGGGGGGGGGGGGGGGATAGAAGCAAGAAACTCTCTGGTCTGCGAGACCACTTAGCTGGCTCTTTTTAGGTAAAGGTTTGGTAACTAGGAATGCAATCCTCTTCAAACAGGGTGGGACGTTAAGAGGCGTACGGCAATATGCTTGGGGATAGGAGAGTAAAGGGATCATGTAGCCTCTGGATGTTGCATCAAATATCTGTCACACGTGACAGACTATCACATTGGCAGATGGAGGAACAAATGATTCACAAATGCATCCAGAATACAGTAATCGAGAAAGTCCCCCCCTCCCTATTGTGGACTATAAAATCCTTGGCTAAAACGATAATTTCTACTACTACTTGGTTACAGCAGTCGCTCTTATGTGCATTAAGAAGACGTTGAGGCTTGTGTGTTCGTTTAAGTAGTTTACTGTATACAAACATCAGGATGGACAGCAGGAACACTGAAATTAAATGTACTAACGGACTACATACATGCATGCTCTCACTGTGGCTACTCACTCAAAATGGCACTCTTGCTTGCACATGCTCAGCACTTATATGGAAAGCTTTTAAAGCTACATCACACACATTGGTCTACATCCTCCCTCTTTACTGAGCTGTCTCATATAAACAACAACATTTGAAACAGCATGCAATCATACAGACACTAATAAAGAAAAACAGCAGTCATGTCCAGGTCGCCGTGCACCTCGAAATAGGTTTCAAGATGCAACCTGATCTCATGACATAATAGTTAGGACTGGGTTTAGCAAAAGGGACAGTCACTAGGGAATGTTCTGCTTGTGGAGATTCAGGGATTTTCTCAGGAACAGGGATTGCTGAAGGAATGTTCTCTGGAACAGGAACACTGGACAAGTCATTCAGAACTAAGAGTCTGTCACAGGCAAGATGTTATAACACTGGTTCGGACACTAGTAACAAATGCTTCTGATTTCACCTGAATTCCACTCCTTGTGATTCCACAATGTACGATCTTGGCTCTTGACACAAACTTTTCACAAATCCAATGTGATCAAAACGTTTTCATGTCTGCATCCTCAGGTATTTATCAAGTATTTAATGGAAGTAATGGACTTGATTCTTAGTTCTGAGGAACCTGGTATTTTACTAGGTGAAAGCGCGCTCAACTGTACTTGTGTGTATCGCCATTGTTTTACTGTGTAACTGCTATTAATTCATCGTATTTTACTGGATTGATTAAACGCATACTGAATCTACAGTCCTGTTTGCATTGGATTTGTGCTGTTTGGATGGACGTCTGCACCCTCACCATCTGCCTTTTTTTCAATGAACTGAGCAGTTTGCTGGTTTTATCATAGTAGGACTTCTGGGGCCAATGCTTCTTCAACAATTGAGCTTTTATTGCTTTGTTGTTCTTAACACATAGAACCAATAAATTACTGCTGACTGGTAGGAAGGTTCTGGTATGTCTTGACATAAGTCTCTGGGCAGGTGAACCGAGATGTTTACCACAAGGAGTGTTTCTGTGATTTAACAAGTTGAGAAAAACATTGATATTGTCACATTTGGACTTCTCTAACAGCTGTTTTGCACTTTGAACTGCATGTTCAGCCAAGCCATTTGACTGAGGGTATTCAGGACTACTTGTAATATGAAGTCCCACTATTCTGCAAATTTCTTGGAACTGCTGACTTGTAAACTGTGCACCATTGTCAGAAATAACTGTGTGGACTACCATGGACAGAAAAATGTCACTTCAACTTATAAAGACAGTATTAGAAGTTAGGTTGGGAAGTAGGTCAATCTCTGTTGACCAAGCAAGTTCAGGAATCTGGCTTAAATGAAGTGGTTCTTTCTGTTGATGTGGCTTTGTACCACTGCATACTGAACAAGATGAAAGTACTTTCTCAATATCTCTAGACACAGAAGGCCAAAATACTCAACCTCTTGCTCTTCTTTTGGTAGAATCAGTTCCTGGGTGGCCATGATGCAAGATCTTAATATACTCTTGTTGCAAGGATTTTGGAACAATCACTAAAGGATCTTTCGTGATGATACCATTACCTGACAAAATCTCATCGCAGCATGGAAAATAAGGTTAGACTTCTACTAGTAAACAAGACTGCTTTGAAGGCCATACTCAGCTAACAAAGCGGTTTAGCTTCTGAAGAACTGGATCTGAAGCTGTGTGAGTTCTGAGCTCATCAAGACGTGTGGAAGAAAAATTTCTCACTTCCATGACCTCAAAATCAAGATTGAAATTGTACTTCTGTAACTTGAACAATCTAGCTGGAGTTGAAAGCAATAAGCTTTCTCAAAATAGTAACAAGAGGTTGATGATCAGTTTCCGTCTAGATATGTTGACTATAAATATAACCACAGAACTTTGAACATGCAAACACAATTGCCAAAAGCTATTTCTCAATCTGGGCATACTGCATCTCTGTCTGGGTAAGGGTTCTCGATGCATAGGCTACTGGTCGACCCTCGAAGAATGAATGAACCTAGACCAAACTTAGAAGCATCACAGGAAAGAGCAACTGGCTTGTGATCATAGTAGCTGAGAGTTGGTGGATTGGCAAATTTCTGTTTCAAGGCATCAAATACTCTTTGGTGCTGTTCTGACCATGACCAAATTACATCTTTGCGTGTCATCAGAGTACTGCTGAAAGTTTGTTTAAATCTGGAATGAACTTGCCTAGATAGCTGACCATGCCAAGAAACGTTATAGGGCTTGGACAATGCCTGGAGCTGGCATCTTGAGAATTGCCGTTTGTCTCGAAGGATTTGGTCGTAAGCCTGAACTTTTACAAGTGATCAACATAAGTAACTTCTTGTAGTCTGAACTTGCACTTGAGGATTCAGCTTAAGATTCACTTGATGGTGCTCTTTCCAGAAATTTCTTGAAGTTTCTGTCATGTTCAACTTCACCATCGCATCCTACTAGTATATTATCTACTCTAATAGCACACTGATAGCCTGAAAAAATCTGTTCTATCACACACTGAAAGATTGCACTGGCAGAACTTATTCCAAATGGGATTCTCAGAAATCTATCTTCTAACTGGCGTACTGAATGTGGTTAACAATGAAGATTTTCGGTCAAGCAAAATTTGCCAAAATGAGCTCTGCATCTAAGACAGAAAAAAAGTGGTATTTGAAATGACGGCAGCAACCTCTCTGATTGTGAGCACTGGATGATGAGGCCTTTTTAAAGCTTTGTTCAGATCTCCTGGATCAATACATGTTCTGATATCATCTGAGCTTTTCTTATGAGCTACCACCATGAAGGATACCCATTTAGTAGGTTGTTCTACTGGGCAAATTACTCCTAGCTGCACCATTCTCTCCAGCTCGGGTTTGACTCTGCTCTGCGTAGCTACTGAAACTTCCTGTTTTGGTCTGATAACTGGGCTGACACCTCTGGGTCTAACTTCATACACACAACTGGTAGTTTGTCTGCAAAAATATCAGCATACTCAGAAAAAACAGTCTGGTGAACGTCTTTATTAAGTGAAAGCAGTCCCATTTTCAAACCGTCTCTGAGGCCTAATAATGACAGCATGTGCCTCCGACTATGAAAAATTGCAAGTCACAGCTGTTCCCAGCACAGTAAAATTAAACCACTACTGTGGCTTCGGTTTGAATCTCTTCACCATCATAGGCAACAAGCTTCGCACACTTGTCAAATCAAGTTCTGTAGCTTTTACTCTAGTGAATGTCTGTGCTGTCATAACACTGCACTTTGAGCCAGTATCTACTTTGAGCTCTACGAGACTCCTATTAATCTAAACATTACAAAAGATTTCATTCTTTGCCCACAAATCTACTGCATTAACCGTTTCACCAAGACAAAGACACAATCAACATAAAAAGTAGGATTGCAGCTTTCTAATTGATCAACTTGCCTCTTGGAATGCCCTCTTTTAATAACAGAATGTGCCTTATTTGATTTACAAAAGCCTTGGAAATGATTCCACTCATTGCAAAAATGACACTGCTGACCAAAAGCTAAGCACTTCTCTCTTCTGGGTTTGTGATTACCACCACAATTACCACAGTTGACTTTGCTGACGCACTCTTATGCTTCACTAAGCGTGCTCTGGAATTCATTGGAAAGACTCAGGGTTTCCCAGGGACTGTTACAGGATGTGCAGTAGCTGCCATGTGCTTGGGCCTGTTTCTTTTAACCACGTGCTGCACACAATCAACATGAGCTCTGTCACTGTGCCTTCCACTGCTATTCTTATTTGTAAGCATACTTGTGTGCTTTTCTGTAAGTCCGTATATCTGACAAATCTCAATGGCCTTATTTAACATCAAATCACTGTCTTGAAGCAAAGTCTTTCTCACTGTGGCATTAATACCACACATAAGCCTATCTTTTCTCAGTTCATCTCTCAAATCACCAAATCTGCACATTTTAGCCTTATTTCTCAAGTCAGTTATATATGCTGCAGAAGTTTCACCAGACTTTTGATCCCTTGTGTAAAATAAGTGCCTTTCCATTTTAATATTAATTTTGGGTTACACATTTCTCTAACTTTACATTTTAACAACTCTGGGTCTTCCCGCATTTCGGCCAATACCACAATATGGCGGTCATCCCCCTCCCCAGCAAACACAGCAGGTGCATATACAAATTAACTGTCTCTCTTTCAATGGCCTCTAAACCAGCTAAGTTAAGCAGAATAAATGCCTTTGTATGTGTGTCTTAGAAAAAGCAGCCTGTATGAAAATATTGTATTCCTGCTCACACACACAAACACCAATTTTCTGCCATATTTTTATCAAGCACAAGTGGTGCGGGGTCTGCAAAACCCTTCTGCCATGCCCTCAGAGTATAGTAATACATAATGCAAAATGGCCCTTGTAATTTTGTATGAACATTCATACACACCAGGTACTTGTAATAATATTCAGAGGCACAATAAGCTTTTCAAAATACTGTGCTCTTGCGAAATATGCCTTCAAATAACTGTACTTTGCAAATATTCTTCAAAATAATTATACTTTGTGAAATAACTACACTGTAATACTGCACACATTTGCAAACAGTTTGCATACTTCGGATATTTTGAATAGCTTTAGTTAACACAAAAAAGTAGCACATAGTGAAAAAACATGGTCATTTTCCTTTTTTTGTACATTTTATGCAATTTGGATATTTTTTCAAACACGTTCTGAAATATTTCGAATATTTTTATTAACGTCGCAGTTTTGGACATTTCGTAAGAATTTTGTTTAGAAGGTTCTGAGTGCTTAGTTTTATATTTGTAACAAAATAAATAATTTAAGCAAGTTTTACTACCTGGAATTCATTCTGACCTGTTTTGTGAGATGTTTGAGCAGTAGGGATGATCCACTCCTGTATATTCCTCCAACTTTAACAGGCTGCCTCATGGCTGTAACTCTGGATCCCATTCTGACACCCTGATGCTCTTCTTATGTGCATTAAGAAAACGCTGGGGCTTGAGTGTTCGTTTAAGTAGTTTACTGTAGACAAACACATCAGGATAGACAGTAGGAAGACTGAACTTAAATGAACTATCTAACTGACTACATACATACATGCTCTCACTCTGGCTGCTCACTCAAAATGGCACTCTTGCTTGCATGTGCTCAGTACTTGTATGCATGTGCGGACTTCACTGGAAAGCTTCTTAAAGGTATATCACACACACTGATTTACAACAGCCACCATAAAAAACACTACCCTATCCACTCTAGCTCTTTCCTTGCTCTCTGCACTGCTGTTGCTTGCACTAAAAAAACTTCTAGCACAGGCCCTTCGGTTTTCTAAAAAGGTGTAGTGCGTAGCCATAAATTTTATGCCGAAAGCTGTAAACTTGCATGCAAAAAGGTCACAGCAACTGAACAGGGTATTAAAGAAAGACATTTTGCCATTCTTTTAAAAAATCTATATGAGGAACATGAGGTAACAGTTATCATACCACCTGTGCCCACAACCCCACTGCTATATCTGTTGCATTATGGACAATCTGCAAAGTGTACTTACTTCTGGCAAAAAAAAAAAGAAGTTGCCTGAGTGACAAGTGCTGTAAGCAGCCCCTTTTCAGCCACCTTTTCTAGGAAACTGGAAATTTCATCAAGAGCAGTACAAGCTGGGACTCCAGCTTATGTGCCCATTAGTTTCCTAATGACATGCAGACTGGCTTTCTGAAGTGGATCATCTCCCTAGACACCTCCTCTGGAGGATGGACCACTAGACTGTGAAGGACTGAAGATTTCAACAAGGCCACTGTAGTGAAGAAAGACCCAAGAATAAGATTCAATCTTTAACAATCCCAGTTGTTTGGGATGGGGTGGATCTCCTCCAAAACTCCAACGTAAAAGAGCCATCACATCAGGTTCCTTCCACGTTTTCAGTTAAACATTAACATGCCATCCACAGCATGAGGTAAACTGGAAGGCAAGGGAGAAATATGAAGACAGTACAGTTGTGTACACTTACCATAAATGTAGATGTTCTGGGTGTATTCACTGTTGCAGTCATCACATTTGGGATATCCTTGCCAGGGTAGTCCTCGGCCGGCCCGAATACCAGAGGTATAGTATTTCTGCGTCAGTTGCTGTTGCTTCAGGACTGACATCAGGTCATCAGTAGTATAAAGTAAGGTATCCAACACCATTACATCAGTTTTTCTTGCACTAACCTGTCAGGAGCCCCCAAGTGGGAGCCAAGTTCTGGTGGAAGAACCCCACCAGTAGAAACTAAATACCAAAATGTCCCTTGTAAGGGAGAGATAGGAAAGAAGAGGGGGATAGAGGGAGGGAAAAGTACAGTTTTGTACCTACCATAAATGTAGATATTCGAGTGTATACACTGCTGCAGTCATTACACTTGGGTTATCCTGCCATCAGGCGGCTCCCCAGTTGGCCTGAGTTCCAAAGTCTTGGTCCGGCGTCGGTTGCTGTCGCCTCCTCCCTGACGTCAGTGTGACAGGGGTATGCAAGATGCAGCCGACGCCATTTTAGTCAGTTTTTCTTGCCCCAGATGTCAGATGCCTCTAAATAGGTAGGCAATTCCAATTCCTAATAAAACATACATAATAAAAGCAAAAAACAAGTTACAGCTACCAGCAAATACTCCCCATAGGTAGTAAGGGTAGAAAACATAGGTACGTACCAGCCAGTAAGAGGGGAAGGAGGGAGGGTAACCTGGAATGCAGCAGTGTATACACTTGAACATCTACATTTATGGTAGATACAAAACTGTACTATGTTCATCGTGTTACACTGCTGCAGTCATTACACTTGGGTAGAATCCCAAAGCTGAGGAAGGGTGGCTGGTTCTATAAGGCATTAGGGGTGGCTATAAGGCCCTGCAGCACTGCAGTGGTGAAGCCAGCTCTGGATTTAGAGTATAGAGGCAGATGGTAATGCTTGGTGAAGGTATGTACAGAACTCCAAGTTGCTGCTTCCAAAATATCCTTGGTAGGTACTCCCCTGAGGTAGGCAGTTGAAGTGGCTGTTGCCCTGGGGGAGTGAGATCTAATGCTGCTAGGTACAGGTTTTCCATGGTATGTGTAGCAGAAACGTATACAATGTCCTATCCATTTTGAAATAGTTTATATTGAAATGGCTATTCCCTGTGCTCCTGCAGCATATGCTACCAATAATTGCTCAGATTTTCTGAAAGCTTTGGTTTTCTCCAAGTAAAAGCATAACTGCCTGTGAATGTCCAAAGAGTGCAGTAGTCTCTCCCCTTTATTCTGTGGCTTAGGATAAAAAGTTGGCAGGTGAATAGTTTGGTTTAGAGCCACATTGGATACCACCTTTGGCATAAATGTAGGGTTAGTTCTTAAAGACACCCTGTCCTGGTAGAAAATGAGGAAAGGTTCCACTGCCATTAGTGCCTGAAATTCTGAAACTCTTCGTGCTGATGTTATTGCCAGGAGCAGAGCAGTTTTCCAAGAGATATATTTTAATTCTGCTGTGTTGGCTGGCTCAAAAGGAGGTAAAGTTAGCATCTCCAAAACAATGGACCAATTCTTAGTTGGAGTAGTGCTCTATGGGGCGGTCTTATGTTTTTAGCCACTCTGAGGTACAGTTTTAACAGAGGATTAGAGAAAATTGGTGGATCCGTGTTGTAATGAGCAGAGATGGCAGAGGCGTGGATCTTGATGGATGAGAAGGAGAGTCCTTTGTCCAGCCTCTCAGTTAAGTACTGTAGTATCTGAGGAATGTTTGGGACAAGAGGGTCAAGGCTGTGAGCTTGGTTCCAGGCACAGAATCTCTTCCATTTATCCGAATAGGCTTTCCTGGTACTAGGCCTTCTGGCCTCCAGAATTACATCCATAACAGCTTTGGAGAGAGGCATTGCTTGCTTGACTAAGGAATATTCCATGCAGCTTGGTTTAAGGTCTTTAGCTGGCTATGTAGTATTTGTTTGTTGTGCTGAGTCAGCAGGTGTGGGATTTGAGGCAAAATTCAAGGTGGTTCTTGTGCTAAGCTCCTTAAGCTTGGGTACCAGTGCTGGCGTGGCCAGTCTGGTGCAATAAGGATCATCTTTGGCTCTTCCTGTCTGGCTTTTATGAGTACCTTTGGCAGGAGAGGTAGTGGTAGGAAGGTGTATACTTGTAGGTTGTCCCAGCTGAATGAGAGGACATCCACTTTCCATGCTTGTGGATGGTAACTCCTTGTGCAGAATTTTTGTAGCTGGCAGTTTATTAGGTATGCAAACAGATCTATGACCAGGCTCCAACATTTCTGTGTTATCATTTTGAATATTTGTGGATTCAACTGCCATTCGTGGAGATCCATGATGTTTCTGCTTAAGTCGTCTGCCAGTGTGTTTTTCTCTCCTGGCAGGAATTGTGCTTGCAGATGAACTTGAAGGTTTATAGCTGTGTTCCACAGGGTCATAGCTTGTCTGCATAGGGGGTAGAAGTGAGTGCCCCCTTGCTTGTTTATGTACCACATAACTGTGGTGTTGTCTGTCTTTAGTAGTAGTTGTCCTGGATGCAGCAGGTCCTTGAAAGCTTTAAGTGCATTTTGTACAGCTAGCATCTCTTTTTGATTGATGTGAAGATGCCTTTGTTCTCCAGGCCACGTGCCCTAAATACATTTGCCTGGCATGTGTGCTCCCCAGGCGTAATCTGATGCATCTGATGTCAGTGTTTGCCTGGCTGTGGGTTGTGTAAAAGGCTGCCCCTTGTTGAGGTGACAAGCTTGAGCCCACCATTGAAACTCCTCCTGTTGAAGGCAAGGGATTAGTGGTATAACTGTTTCCAAACTTTGACAGTGTTGAGACCATACATTCTTTAGGTACCATTGTAGTTTCCTCATATGCAGTCTGGCATATGGAATTAGTAGTATGCAGGATGCCATGTAACCCAAGGCCTGCAGAATTTTTCTTGCAGGGAGTTGGGTCTTTGTTGCCATCAGTTGAAAGTATTGAGTCAGTTGTCCTTGTTTGTCTGACGTGAGATAAGACATCTGGGCCGTTGTGTTCAAGCTGGCACCCAGGAATATAAACTCTTGTAAGGGCACTAGTTTTGATTTATTTTCGTTTACTGCGTACTCCAGGCAACTTAATAACTTTTTTTACAAACGCCAGATGCTTTAGAAGAATATCTTTGATCTCTGCTTGAATCAGGCAGTCGTCCAGGTATGGATAAATTTGAATTCCTTTCTGTCTGCAAAATGTAATTACTGGTGCCAGCCACTTTGTGAAGACCCTGGGCGCAGTAGATAAGCCAAAGGGCAGTGCAGAGAATTGGTAGTGCATTGAACCTGCTATGAATCTGAGGTATCTTCTGCAATTCTGTCTGATAGGGACATGCAGGTATGCCTCTTTGAGGTCCAAAGTCAGGAGCCAAGCTTTCTTGCCCAGCATTTTGAATTTCGGAACAACCAGGTAATTGTTTAGAGATGAGAGATCCAGAATGGGCCTCCAGACTTTGTCCTTTCTGGGTACCAGAAAGAGTCTTGAGTAAAATCCTTGTCCTTGCTCCTGTGATGGCACCTTTTGAATAGCTCTCATATACATGAGTGCTGTAATTTGTTTTTGAGCCTCTGCCCATTGATTTGGTGGCAGATTTGGCATTCCTTTTGGAACCTGTAACCTTGAAATACAATGTTGAGAACCCATTTCTTTTTGGTGATCATTTGCCAGTTGTGGTAGAAGAGTGACAGTTTTCCTCCCAAGGGGGCTGCCAAGAAGGATTTGTTTGGCAGCTGTATTGGGAAGTCATTGAAGCTGCTTTTAATATGGTTGGGGCCTGTCTTCCCCTTCTTTCTGGCCTGATGTAACCCATTGCCAAGGCCTGTAGGGACCTTGTGTGTGACCTCTACCTCTTGGACGTCTGTATCTTCCTCTTTGAGGTCTGCCTGTAATTGGAAAGGACCAATTCTTAGTTGGCCAGTTTCTGCTAAATCTAGGAGGCTGAACCTGTAAGAAATCCTTCACCGTTTGCATAGATTTTGCCTTATCCTCCATTTTCTTTAATACCTCTTCTGCCTTAACTCCAAATAACACATCCTGCTGCAAAGGTGCATCCAGTAATTTTGCTTTAACATGATCTGGTAACATATGTTCTTTTAACCAAGCATGTCTTCTAATGACAGAGCCTGTAACTGCTGCTTTGCAGGAGGACTCTAAAGAATCAAAACCACATTGCAAAGTATGCTTTCCCACTTGTTCAGCTGCATGCAATAAATCTTGCATTTCTTTAAAATTAGGAGGATCTGATTCTGGAAGCATTTTTTGTTTTAACTGAGACAGTAAAAATTGCTGATATTTTAGCATGTGAAACTGGCAATTTAAGGCTCTCATTGCTAAAGTTGCAGACATATATACTTTCTTTCCCCATCTGTCTAATGCTCTGGAATCTCTGTCAGAGGGAACTGGATTCTTGGCTGATGAGGCCTTCACCCCTTTAACACTGGCAGAATAGCAAGGGGTCTGCCAGTGTTAGAGGTAATAAAAGGAAGTCTCCGAGCCTTTTCTTGGATTCTGAGTAATCCTGGCCTTCCCAGTGGAAATGCTCCCTCATGGTATGTAGGGTTTCCCCAAAGGAGTAGTCCTCAGGCGGTGAGGCTGATGGAATTGATTCCTCAGCATCAGAATCCTCATAAGGGGATAAAGAGTATCCTAGGTCTGAGGATGAATCAGAAGAGATGGACACCTGGTCAGATGAGTCATAGTCTGCATCGTGTCTAGGCCTTTTATCAGGAGGGGGATGGGACCCCGTGATCAGAGTGATTAGGTCTTCGGCCACTTTGAGCATTTGTTTCTTAGGCATGGAGGCCTGTCCTGGAGAATGCTGTATTTGTTGCTTTGACTTTAAAGGAGGCTTATACTTAACTGAGGGTTTAATGCTTAACTGAGTAGGTCTGAAGACACCCTCTTTAGCGGTCAGTTGCTCAGCTACTCCAGATCCCTCTGAAAGGTTAGTCTCGGTAGGCTTAAGAACTTGTGCATCCGAAGGCCCAGCCATCTCCACGTGGGAGTCAGAGGCGGCTTGTGGTTCTACAGAAGCGGTCGTCGGGCTGCGAAAGCGCCTTGCTGAAAACCGGCGACTGGCCTAGAAGAGGCTTCATCGTCAGTTTTGGGCCTCGGATGCCTATCCTTGTCTTTGTGCTTTTTGTGTATTACGGTCGTCGGAAGTTCCAACGGCAAGGTATAATTTAATTTTGTACTAAAATAATGTCGGGCAAAATCAAACCGATGTTTAATAGTGGGTTGTTAAACCTAGCACAAAACCGACAACCAGTGACGTTGTGGTCAGGGTCTAGGCATGAGATACAATAGGAATGGATATCCTTATGAGGTATTTGCTTCCCACAAGAAATACAGTTATTAACTTTTACTGACATCGGTCTGAGGCAAGAAAAAGTTTCCCCAACGGGGTACTTGGCTCTGTAGAAGACTTCGGTTCTGGATTCGGAATGAAAATCTCAGGAGACGGCCGACTGGCACTTGCGAACTGCGATTGCTTCGGTCACCGCATGGCAAGAAAGACTGAAGAAAATGGCGTTGGCTGCATCATATATACCCCTGTCACACTGACGTCAGGGAGGAGGCGACAGCAACCGACGCCGGACCAAGACTTTGGAACTCGGGCCAGCTGGGGAACCACCTGATGGCAGGATAACCCAAGTGTAATGACTGCAGCAGTATAACACGATGAACATCCAGGATTGCAACAGTGAATACACTCGAACATCTACATTTATGGCAAGTGTACACAACCGCACTATGTTCTGTGTGTTTCCCCTGTTGCAGTCATCACATTTGGGTCGATTCCCACAGCTGAGGAAAAGGGTGGAGGCAGTCAAGGAGACTAGGGGCTGGCTAGGATGTCCTGCAAGACTGCAGATGACAACCCTGCCCTGGATTTGGAGAAGATAGGCAGGAGGTAATGTTTGGTAAAAGTGTGAACAAATGTCCAGGTGGCAGCCTTCAGGATGTCCCTGGTGGGGACTCCTGTGAGGAAAGCTGCAGAGGTGGAAGCTGCTCTGGTGGAGTCCTGACCCCCTTGGGAGGAGGCTTTCCATCTTGCTTGTAGCAGAAATGGATGCAGTGTGCTATCCATTTGGAAACTGTTTGGAGATGGATTTGCCCTCTGCCCCTGCAGCAAAGCTAACTAGCAATTGATCAGACTTTCTGAAGGACTTAGCCCTGTCTAGGTAGAATCTGAGCTGTCTGTGCACATCTAGAGAGTGCAGGATCCTTTCCCCCTTGTTCTGTGGGTTAGGAGAAAAAGGTGGGCAAGAGAATGGATTGGTTAAAAGCCACACTAACTACCACTTTGGGCATGAAGGATGGGTTAGTTCTGAGGGAAACCCTGTCACCATTGAAGCCAAGAGTGCTTGTAGCTCGGAGACCCTTCTGGCTGAAGTGATGGCCAGAAGGAAAGCTGTCTTCCAGGAGAGAAGTTTTAGCTCTGCTGAAGATGCTGGTTCGAAGGGGGTAGGGTGAGCTTTTCCAACACAAAGTTAAGGTCCCAAGCTGTGGTTGGTGTTCTTCTGGGTGGCCTCAAGTTGCAAACTGCTCTTAGGAATTGTTTGATCAGAGGGTGTGAAAAAAGGGGCTGCTCAATGGGGAAATGAGCAGAGATAGCAGAGGCATGACTTTCAATAGAGGAAAAAGAGAGACCACTGTGTGTAGCAGGTCAGCTAAGTAATCCAGGATGAGAGGGAGGGAGGTCTGTGCCGTATCAGCTCCCCTACCCTGAATCCAGGTGCAGAACCTTTTCCATTTGTCAGCATAAGACTTTCTAGTGCTAGGGCATCTGGCCTCACGTATAACATCTAGGACCGGTTTACTGAGGTTGGCAGATTGACCGGTGGTTAGGGAATAAGCCATGCTGCCAAATTGAGGGTTTGCAATTGGGGATGCATGAATTCTCCTTCCCTCTGGGTCAAGAGGGTTGGGGTCTGAGTTAGATGCCATGGAGGAAGTGGGGACAGGCTGCGCGCATCAGTGGGTACCAGTGCTGGCGAAGCCAGTCTGGAGCAACAAGAACTGTCCTAGGTTTTGCCTCCTTTATTTTGAGCAGTACCCTGGGGATGAGAGGTAGTGGAGGAAAGGCAAAGACCGATAGACTAACCAAAGGGGAAGGACAAGGCATCCACTTTCCAAGCCAAGCAGTGATGCTCCCTGGTGCAGAACTTGTTGAGCTGATTATTAGTGTGGGAGGCAAAGAGGTCGACCTTCGGGGTGCCCCATTTCTGAGTTATTAGGGTAAAGGTTTTTTTGTCTAGCTGCCACTTGTGTGGGTCTAGAAGATTTCTGCTTAAGTGGTCTGCCAGAGAGTTTAGAGAACCTGGCAGGAATTGTGTTAACAGGTGGAGTTGCATGGCAAAGGCTTTGTGTCAAAGGAATAGGGCCAGCCTGCATAGAGCGTAGGAGAGAGTCCTTCCTGCTTGTTGAGATACCGCATCACAGTGGTGTTGCCTGTTTTGAACAGGAGAGCCCCTGGGGAGAGAAGGGGCTTGACAGCTGTCAAGACGTGCTGGACAGCTATGATCTTTTTTGCTTGATGTGCAGACAGATTTGCTTTGGGCTCCAATGACCCTGTAGGCACCTGTTGTCCAGGTGTGCACCCCAGGCATAGTCTGATCCATCTGTGGTGAGGGTCTGGGCGGTGTAGGGGGGGGGGGAAGGTAGTCCCTTGTTGTGGGAGCATGCTGCTGCCCACCAAAGAAAATCTTTTCTGAGGCAAGGTATCATGGGTATAAGAGTCTCCAGGTCTTAAAAGTGTTGGCACCAAAGGCTTTTTAGGTACCACTGGTTTCCTCATATGCAGTCTGGTATA
Organism: Protopterus annectens; assembly: GCF_019279795.1. Classification (NCBI taxonomy): domain Eukaryota; kingdom Metazoa; phylum Chordata; order Ceratodontiformes; family Protopteridae; genus Protopterus; species Protopterus annectens. Next base: position 447,017,237 of record NC_056731.1, on the reverse strand, counting down.
TGGAAGGAGTAGAATGCAAGATGCCATGAACCCCAGAGCTTGCAGGATTTTCCTTGCAGATAGTTGGGGTCTGGTGGCTAGTTGACAGAAGTAGGCTGTCCGGTAAATATGCTTCTCCGGTGTAAGGAATGCCATCTGGGACACTGTGTCCAAGCTTCTCCCAGAATTATAATCCTTTGGGTGGGTAATTAGTTGGATTTCTTTTCGTTGACTGTGTACCCTAGGGAAGTCAGTAGGGACTTTACAAAGACCAGGTGTTTGAACAGCTTTTCCTGTCTGCCCGAATTAGGCAGTCGTCTAAGTATGGGTAAATTTGGCTATTCCTTCGTCTGCAAAAGGAAATGGCCGGAGCCAGACATTTTGTGAAAACACTGGAAGTAGTAGATAAGCCAAAGGGAAGTGTAGAGATCCTTCCCTGAAACGTAGATATTTCCTGCATGATTCCCTGATAGGAATGTGGAGGTAAGCCTCTTTTAGGTCTAGGGTGGGTAGCCAAGCATCCTTGGAGAGCATGGGTAGCAGCTGCTGGAGGATGAGCATTTTGAATTTTGGTATCACCAGGAAGATGGATAAATCGAGGATGGGGTGCCAGGTGCCCTCTTTTCTGGGTACCAGAAAAAGTCTGGTGTAGAAACCTTGGCCTTTCTGTTCTGCAGTAGCATGCTCTATTGCCCTCACAGAGAGCAGGGAAAGAACGTCTTTTGTGCCTCTGCCCATTAGTTTGGAGGTACATGTGGGAACCCTTTGGAGTTGTAAGGGTGTGGAAAGAAAATCTGTATCCCAGGGACACTATGTTGAGGACCTAGCTGTCGTCGGTAATGGTGGCCCAGATGCTTGGTGAAAGAACAGTTTTCCTCCTAGGGGTAAGTGAAGTTGGGCAGAGGAAGGGGGAGGGGGAGAAGAGTCATTTTGAGTTCTTACCATGAGGGGGTGGCTTAGAAAGTACAGTTGTGTACACATACCATAAATGTAGATGCTCAAGTGTATTCACTGTTGAAGTCAACACATTTGTGTTATCTGCTTGCAGATAGCCCTCAGTCGGCCTGATTATCAGTCTTGGGCCCTGCGTCGGTTGCTGTCTCATCTTCCATGACGTCAGGTAGTCAGGGGTATAAAGCATGCAGCCAACGACAATATATCAGTTTTCTTGCCCCAGATGTCAGGTGCCCCCATAACGGGAAGCTATTATATACAAGGTTACACCTCCAACAACAAAGCAAATTCACCAGAAAACTTTAAGCATAGTAAACAAGAATAGAGATATTAGTCAATAGAAGTCAGGGGGGCTGGAGGGAGGGTAACCAGGACTGCAACAGTGAATAAACTCGAACATCTACATTTATGGCAAGTGTACACAACTGTACTATGTTCTTCATGTTTCACTGTTGCAGTCATCATATTTGGGTAGATTCCCAAGCTAATGAAGGGAGGAGGCAATTATATAGCATTAGGACCAGCTATAAGGCCCTGCAAGATTGCAGTGGCAAAGCCAGCTCTGGATTTAGAAAAAAATGGCAAGTGGTAATGCTTGGTGAAGGTATGTACAGAACTCCAGGTAGCAGCTTATAGGATGTCCCTGGTAGGGACACCTCTGAGAAAGGCTGTAGAGTTAGATGCAGCCCTGATGGAATGAGGTCTTACCCCCTGTGGGGTAGGTTTTCCATGGTGCTTATAACAGAAATGAATGCAATGGCCTATCTACTCAGAAATGGTTTGCTTAGAATTGGCCTTCCTCTCTGCCCCTGTTGCAAATGCAACCAGCAGCTGTTCAGATTTCCTGAGAGGTTTAGCCCTGTCCAAGTAAAATCTAAGTTGTCTGTCCACATCCAAGGAGTGCAGAATTCGTTCCCCTTTGTTCTGTGGATTAGAAAAGAAGGCTGGCACATGAATGGACTGAATAAGGGCCACACTATATTCCACCTTGGGCATAAAGGAAAGATTGGTCCTGCGGGACACCCTGTCCACATGAAAAATGATTAACGGCTCCACTAACATGAGGGCCTGTAATTCAGGCACTCCTCTTGCTGAAGTGATAGCTAAAAGGAAGGCTGTTTTCCAAGAAAAGAGTTTCAACTCTGCATTTGCAGCTGGCTCAAAGGGAGGCAGAGTGAGTTTTTCCAATACAAAGTTAAGGTCCCAGGCTGGAATAGGGGCTCTCCTGCATGGTCTTAGGTTTTTGGCCCCTCTGAGGAATTGCTTCAGCAATGGGTGAGAGACGAAGGGTGGCTCTGTATTGTAATGAGCTGAAATGGCTGAGGCATGAATTTTGACGGAAGAAAAGGACAGGCCCTTGTGAAGCATCTCAGTGAAGTATTGAATAATATGAGGTAAATTGGGCACTGCTGTGACCATACCCTGAGTTTGGCTCCAGGAACAGAATCTTTTCCATTTTTCTGCATAGCATTTTCTAGTACTAGGTCTCCTTGCCTCCAGAATGACATCCATCATTTGCTTACTGAGGGATGGTAACGGAGAGATCAGGTAATTAGCCAAGTGGCAAGGTTCAGAGTTTGAAGCTGTGGGTGCAGAATCTAGCCCTCCTGCTGGGACAGCAGGGCAGGGGTCTGAGGCAGGTTCCATGGTCCCAGAAGTGACATACTGCACAAGAGGGGGTACCAATGTTGGCATGGCCAGTCTGGCGCAATGGTCCTTGGTTAGTCCTGTTTGATCTTTAGTAGCACTTTGGAGAAGAGCGGCAGAGGGGGAAAGGCATAAACTGATAGGTTTTTCCAGGTGAAGGACAGAGCATCTACTTTCCAAGCCTGTCTGTGGGGAATCCTTGTGCAGAATTTGCACAATTCATAGTTCTGAGGGGAGGCAAACAGGTCTATCTCTGGGCGCCTCCATCTGTTTCTCAATATGTTGAATATCTTTAGTTCCAGTTTCCATTCGTGTGGGTCCATGAGATTTCTGCTTGTCGTCTGCCAGTGTATTTAGCTTGCCTGGCAGGAACTGAGCTTGCAGTTAGAATTGGTAACTCAAGGCTGTGTTCCACAGAGCCATGGCTTGTCTGCAGAGTGTGTATGAATCCGTTCCCCCCTACTTGTTTATGTACCACATAACAGTGGGGTTATCCGTCTTTACCAATAAGTGTCCTGGAAGAATGTGGTCCTTGAAGGCTGCCATAGCATTCTGTACAGCTAACATTTCTTTTTGATTGGTATGCAGGTGCATTTGACTTGGGTTCCATTTGCTCTGAATGCACCGCCCTGCCAAGTGAGCTCCCCATGCATAGTCTGATGCGTCTGTTGTTAGGGTTTGGGCGGCAGGAGGTAGAGTGAATGGCTGTCCCTTGTTTAGGTGGCAGGCCTCAGCCAACCAAAGGGACTCTATCCATAGACAAAGTATGATAGGAATCACCGTTTCTAGATCCTGAGAATGTTGACACCATAGGCTTTTTAGATACCATTGTAGTTTCCTCATATGCAGTCTTGCATATGGAATTAGTAGAATGCAAGAGGCCATGGACTCCAGGGTTTGCAGTAATTTTCTTGCAGATAGCTGTGTCTTTGTGGCCAATAGTTTGAAGTAGATTGTCAAATTAACTTGTTTCTCTGGTGTGAGGTAGGACATCTGGGAAGTTGTATTCAAGCTTGCTCCCAGGAATACAATTTGTTGGCAGAGTACTAGATGTGATTTTTTTTAGTTTATAGTGTACCCCACAGAAGTTAATTTCTTTACAAATGCCAGATGATTTAAAAGTATGTCATGGCTTTCTGCCTGAATTACACAATCGTCCAGGTATGGGTATATCTGAATATTTCTTTGCCTGCAAAATGCAATGACTGGAGCTAGGCACTTTGTGAATACCCTGGGCGCAGTAGATAAGCCAAAGGGCAATGCAGAGAACTGAGAGTGCATGCAGTCTGCTCTGAAGCGTAGGTATCTTCTGCAAGATTCCCTTATTGGGATGTGCAGGTAGGCTTCCTTTAAATCCAGTGATGCCAACCAGGCATTTTTTCCCAGCATGGGGAGCAGCTGATGCAGAGTTAGCATTTTGAATTTTGGGATATGCAAAAAAGTGTTTAGGATAAACAGGTCCTTGATAGGACACCAGGAATTGTCTTTCTTGGGTACCAGAAAAAGTCTTGAGTAAAAACCTTGCCCCATTCTTCTGCAGGGACAGGCTGAATAGCCCTGATGCTTAGAAGAAAGAGGACTTGCCTCTGCCCACTGGTTTGTGGGTAGGTCTGGTCAACCGTTTGGGTTGGTAAGGAATGGAAGTGAAATCTGTATCCTTGGGAAACTATATTTAAAACCAATCTGTCTTGGGTAATGAGTTCCCAGTTTTTTGCATGCATAGTGATCTTTCCCCCTAAAGGGACAATCAGTCAGTTGAGCAGGGCTTGGAAGTTTTAAAGTTAAGTCATTGTGACAGTTTACCATAGGGGGGTGTCTTACTACTACCAGCTTTGGCAGTGGAAGCCCCCCACTGTTTAGGCCTGTGAATACCTTGGGACTGAAGCCTGGATGTTCTGCTGGTTCTGGGTTTGGACTGAAAGCCTGGAAGAGGCAGTAAAGGACCAGTTCTTAGTAGGCCAATGTCTACTAAATCTGGGAGACTGTACTTGCAGGAAATCTTTAACAGTTTGCATAGATTTAGCTTTTTCCTCCATCTTTTTAAGTACTTCTGCTTTGTTACCAAACAGGTGGTCTTGGTTTAAGGGAGCATCCAGTAATGTAGCTTTAACATGATCTGGCAAGGGTTGCTCCTTAAGCCAAGCATGCCTTTGAAGTACAGATCCAGAGACAGCAGCACTGCAAGACGCCGCTAATGAATCAAAACCACATTGCAAAGTATGTTTTTCAACCTGCTCAGCAGAATGCATTAAATCCTGTAATTCTTTATTTTCAGCACAGTCAGGAATCAACATAATTTTCTGTTTAAGCAATCCAATAATATGCTGCTGATAATTTAACATATGAAACTGGCAGTTTAAGGCCCTAATGGCCAAAGTTGCAGAAGTGTATACCTTCTTACCCCATCTATCCAGGGCCCTGGAATCTCAATCAGAAGGGGTAGGGATTTTGGCAGTAGTAGCCTTAATGCCTTTGGGTCCCTGTGAAATGGCCCCAGGGTCCGCAGTAGGGTTCTTAAAGAGGAACTTGTGCGAGTCGGGTACCCTGTAATACCTGACAGGTTTTCTGGGAACTGGAGGTAAAGAGTCAGGGGCCAGACTAGATTCCGAGAAAGCATCATCTACAATGTCAAGTACAGCAGGGATAGCCAAAGGCCTGTGCTGAGGTAGGAGTAAGAATTCCCTAAGCCTCTTTTTGGAGTCAGAGTAATCCTGACTTTCCCAGCAGAAATGCTCCCTAACAGTATGCAAGTTTCACCACAAGAGAAATCCCCTGGAGGGGAAGCAGAGAGAATGGAGTCCTCTGCATCATAATCCTCATAGGTGAAAAAGGGCAACTCCTGGCCATCAGAGAAAAAGTACAGTTTTGTACCTACCATAAATGTAGATGTTCGAGTGTATACACTGCTGCAGTCATTACACTTGGGTTATCCTGCCGTCAGGCGGTTCCCCAGTCGGCCTGAGTTCCAAAGTCTTGGTCAGGCATCGGTTGCTGTCGCCTCCTCCCTGACGTCAGTGCGACAGGGGTATACAAGATGCAGCCAACGCCATTTTCTTCAGTTTTTCTTGCCCCAGATGTCAGGTGCCCCCAAATAGGTAGGCAATTCAAATTGCTAATAAAACATACATAAGAAAAGCAAACAACTTTCAGCTACCAGCAAATACTCCCCATAGGTAGTAAGGGTAAAAGACATAGGTACATAGCAGCAAGTAAGAGGGGAAGGAGGGAGGGTAACATGGACTGCAGCAGTGCATACACTCGAACATCTACATTTATGGTAGGTACAAAACTGTACTATGTTCATCGTGTTACACTGCTGCAGTCATTACACTTGGGTAGAATCCCAAAGCTGAGGTAGGGAGGCTGGTTCTATAAGGCATTAGGGGTGGCTATAAGGCCCTGCAGCACTACAGTGGCAAAGCCAGCTCTGGATTTAGAGTATAGAGGCAGGTGGTAAAGCTTGGTGAAGGTATGTACAGAACTCCAAGTTGCTGCTTCCAAAATAACCTTGGTAGGTACTCCTCTGAGGTAGACAGTTGAAGTGGCTGTTGCCCTAGTGGAGTGAGATCTAATGCTGCTAGGTACAGATTTCCCATGGTGTGTATAGCAGAAACATATACAATGTCCTATCCATTTTGAAATGGTCTGTTTTGAAATGGCTTTTCCCTGTGCTCCTACAGCATATGCTACCAATAATTGCTCAGATTTCCTGAAAGCTTTGGTTTTGTCCAAGTAGAAGCGTAACTGCCTGTGAATGTCCAAGAAATGCAGTAGTCTCCCCTTTATTCTGTGGTTTTGGATAAAAAGTTGGCAAATGAATAGTTTGGTTTAGAGCCAATACTGGATACCACCTTTGGCATAAACGTAGGGTTAGTTCTTAAAGACACCCTGTCCTGGTGGAAAATGAGGAAAGGTTCCACTGCCATTAGTGCCTGTAATTCTGAAACTCTTCGTGCTGATGTTATTGCCAGGAGCAGAGCAGTTTTCCAAGAGATGTATTTTAATTCTGCTGTATTAGCTGGCTCAAAAGGCGGTAAAGTTAATTTTTCCGAAACAAAGTTGAGGTCCCAAGTAGGAGTAAGTGCTCTACGAGGCGGTCTTATGTTTTTAGCCACTCTGAGGTACTGTCTTAGCAAAGGATTACAGAAAATTGGTGGATCCGTGTTGTAATGAGCAGAGATGGCAGAGGCGTGGATCTTAATGGATGGGAAAGAGAGGCCTTTGTCCAGCCTCTCAGTTAAGTATTGTAGTATCTGAGGAATGTTTGGGACATGAGGGTCAAGGCTGTGAGCTTGGTTCCACGCACAGAATCTCTTCCATTTATCCGAATAGGCTTTCCTGGTACTAGGCCTTCTGGCCTCCAGAATGACATCCATAACAGCTTTGGAGAGCAGCATTGCCTGCTTGACTAAGGAATCTTCCATGCAGCTTGGTTTAAGGTCTTTAGCTGGCTGTGTAGTATCTGATTGCTGTGCTGAGTCAGCAGATGTGGGATTTGAGGCAAAATCCAGGGTGGTCCTGAGTACCTTTGTCAGGAGAGGTAGTGGTGGGAAAGCGTATACTTGTAGGTTTTTCCAACTGAATGAGAGGGCATCCACTTTCCAGGCTTGTGGATGGTAACTCCTTGTGCAAAATTTCTGTAGCTGGCAGTTCATTGGGGATGCAAACAGATCTTTCTGTGTTATCATTCTGAATATTTGTGGATTCAATTCCCATTCGTGATGATCCATGATGTTTCTGCTTAAGTCTCTGCCAGTGTGTTTTTCTCTCCTGGCAGGAATTGTGCTTGCAGATGAACTTGATAGTTTAGAGGTGTGTTCCACAAGGTCATGGCTTGCCTGCAGAGGGGGTAGGAGTGAGTGCCCCCTTGCTTGTTTATGTACCACATAACTGTAGTGTTGTCTGCCTTTACTAGTAGTTGTCCTGAATGCAGCAGATCCTTGAAAGCTAAAAGGGCATTTTGTACAGCTAGCATCTCTTTTTGATTGATGTGAAGATGCCTTTTTTCTGCGGGCCACTTGCCCTGAATACAGTTGCCTGCCATGTGTACTCCCCAGGCGTAATCCGATGCATCTGTTGTCAGAGTTTGCCTGGCTGTGGGTTGAGTAAAAGGCTGTCCCTTGTAGAGGAGACAAGCTTGAGCCCACCATTGAAACTCCTGTTGAAGGCAAGGAATTAGTGGCATAACTGTTTCCAAACTTTGACAGTGTTGAGACCATACATTCTTTAGGTACCATTGTAGTTTCCTCATATGCAGTCTGGCATATGGAATTAGTAGTATGCAAGATGCCATGTAACTCAAGGCCTGCAGAATTTTTCTTGCAGGGAGTTGGGTCTTTGTTGCCATCAATTGAAAGTATTGTGTCAGTTGTCCTTGCTTGTCTGGCGTGAGATAAGCCATCTGGGTCGTTGTGTTCAAGCTGGCACCCTGGAATATTATCTCTTGTGAGGGCACTAGTTTTGATTTCTTTTCGTTTACTGTGTACCCCAGGCAACTTAATAACATTTTTACAAACGCCAGATGCTTTAGAAGAATGTCCTTGCTCTCTGCTTGAATTAGGCAGTCGTCCAGGTACGGATAAATTTTAATTCCTTTCTGTCTGCAAAATGCAATTACTGGTGCCAGGCACTTTGTGAAGACCCTGGGCGCAGTAGATAAGCCAAAGGGCAGTGCAGAGAATTGATAGTGCATTGAACCAGCTATGAATCTGAGGTATCTTCTGCAGTTTTGGCTGATAGGGACATGCAGGTATGCCTCCTTGAGGTCCAAGGTCACGAGCCAAGCTTTCTTGCCCAGCATGGGAAGAAGCTGCTGTAGTGTCAACATTTTGAATTTCGGAACATCCAGGTAAGTGTTTAGAGAAGAAAGATTCAGAATGGGCCTCCAGGCTTTGTCCTTTCTGGGAACCAGAAAGAGTCTTGAGTAAAATCCTTGTCCTTGCACCTGTGGTGGTACCTTTTGAATAGCTCTCATATCCATGAGTGCTGTAATTTGTTTTTGAGCATCTGCCCATTGATTTGGTGGCAGATTTGGCATTCCTTTTAACCTTGGCAGAGTGTGAAAGTGGAACCTGTAACCTTGAGATACAATGTTGAGAACCCATTTGTCTTTGATGATCATATGCCAATTGTGATAGAAAAGTGCCAGTTTTCCTCCCAAGGGGGCTGCCAAGAGAGAGTTATTTGGCAGCTGTAGTGGGAAATCATTGGGGCTGCTTTTTATAAGGTTGGGGCCTGTCTTCCCCTTCTTCCTGGCCTGATGCAACCCATTGTCGAGGCCTGTAAGGACCTTGTGTGTGACCTCTACCTCTTGGACGTCTGTATCTGCCACTTTGAGATCTGTCTGTAACTGGAAAGGACCAATTCTTAGTTGGCCCACTTCTGCTAAATCTAGGAGGCTGAACCTGTAAGAAATCCTTCACCGTTTGCATAGATTTTGCCTTATCCTCCATTTTCTTTAATATCTCTTCTGCCTTTGCTTCAAATAACACATCCTGCTGCAAAGGTGCATCCAATAATTTTGCTTTAACATGATCTGGTAACGTATGTTCTTTCAACCAAGCATGTCTTCTAATGACAGAGCCTGTAACTGCTGCTCTACAGGTGGCCTCTAAAGAATCAAAACCACATTGCAAAGTATGTTTTCCCACCTGTTCAGATGCATGCAATAAATCCTGCATTTCTTTAAAAGTAGGAGGATCTGAATCTGGAAGCATTTTTTTGTTTCAACTGAGACAGTAAAAACTGCTGATATTTTAGCATGTGAAACTGGCAATTTAAGGCTCTCATTGCTAAAGTTGCAGACGTATATACTTTCTTTCCCCATCTGTCTACTGCTCTGGAATCTCTGTCAGAGGGAACTGGATTCTTGGCTGATGAGGCCTTCACCCCTTTGGGTCCCTGAGAAATAGTTTCAGGGTCAGCAACAGGGCTTTTGTACAGAAATTTGTGCGAGTCAGGGACTCTAGTATCTGTCAGGTTTAACTGGGGCTGGAGGTAAGGAATCAGGATTTAAGCTGGATTCAGTATACACATCATCCGCAATATCGAACACTGGCAGAAAAGCAAAGGGGCTGTGTTGAGGTAATAAAAGGAAGTCTCTGAGCCTTTTCTTGGATTCTGAGTAATCCTGGCCTTCCCAATGGACATGCTCCCTCATGGTATGCAAGGTTTCCCCAAAGGAGTAGTCCTCAGGCGGAGAGGCTTGATGGAACTGACTCCTCAGCATCAGAATCCTCATAAGGGGGTAAAGAATATCCTAGGTCTGAGGATGAATCTGAAGAGATGGACACCTGGTCGGATGAGTCATAGTCTGCATCCTGTCTAGGCCTTTTATCAGGAGGGGGATGGGACCCCCTGATCACAGTGATTAGGTCTTCGGCCATTTTGAGCATTTGTTTCTTAGGCATGGATGCCTGTGCTGGAGAATGCTGTATTTGTTTATCTGATTTTAAAGCTGGTTTAGACTTAGCTGAGGGTTTAATGCTTAACTGAATAGGTCTGAAAACACCCTCTGAAGCTGTGGGCAGCTCAGCTACTCCGGATCCCTCTGAAGGGTTAGTTTTGGTAGGCTGAATAACTTGTGCGTCCAAAGGCCCAGCCATCTCCACGTGGGAGTCAGAGGCGGCCTGTGGTTCTACAGAAGAGGTCGTCAGGGGCTGCGAAGCCGCCTCGCTGAAAACCGGAGAACTGGCGACTGGTCTAGAAGAGGCTTAGTCAGTTTTTGGCCTAGGATGCCTATCTTTGTCTTTGCGCTTTTTATCTATTCCGGTCATCGGAAGTTCCAACGGCAATGTATAATTGAATTTTCTACCAAAATAATGTTGGGCAAAATCAAACCAACGTTTAATAGTGCGCTTGTTAAACCTAGCACAAAACCGACAACCAGTGATGTCGTGGTCTGGGCCTAGGCATGGGATACTATAAGAATGAAAATCCTTATGAGGCATTTGCTTCCCACAAGAAATAGTTATTAACTTTTACTGACACTGGCCTGAGGCAAGAAAAAGTTTCCCCAACGGGGTACTTAGCTTTGTAGAAGACTTCGGTTCTGGATTCGAATGAAAATCTCAGGAGACGGCCGACCGGGACTTGCGAACTGCTTTTGATTCGGGCACCGCGCGGCAAGAAAGACTTAAGAAAATGGCATCGGCTGTATCTTATATACCCCCTGTCACACTGACATCAGGGAGGAGGCGACAGCAACTGTCGCTGAATCAAGACTTTGGAACTCAGGCCGACTGGGGAACCGCCTGACGGCAGGATAACCCAAGTGTAATGACTGCAGCAGTGTAACACGAACATCAGAAATTTCAGAATCCTGATCAGAAGAATCAGAAAGAAAAGCAGTCCTAGGTCTCTTACAGGGAGAAGGGTGGCTTCCCCTGATTAGAGTAGTAAGATCTTTAGTCATTCTTATTTGTTTTTAGGCATAGGGGCCTGACCATGCGGTCTTGGCATTGTTTTTTTAGGCATGGATCAAGTTTTAGGCCTTGAAGAAGAACATGGCGTTGGTTTAATAAGCAAGTCAGTAGGACTGAATACACCCTCAGGAACCGGTGCCTACACAGCTGCTTCGGACCCACCTAAGGTAGAGACATCTGCAGGTTCCACAGTTGAAGAAGCATCTTGCGGCATACCGGACACCGAATGGGTCTCAGTAGAGGCCTGTGAATCTGAAGTTACGGGTATCAGGGACTGCGAAAGCTCCTCACTGATTAACGGTAAACTGGCGACTAGCTTAGGAGAAGCGTCATCAGCAGCTTTGGACCTATGCGGTCTGTCGCCGTCTTTATCTTTGAGTTTTTTCGGAATGTTGGTAGTCGGGTGGCTTACCAAAGCCATTTCTGGATAACTGAACAAAGTACCAAAATATTTAAATGCGAAAATGAAGCGACGACGAATAGTTCGAGGTTTGAATAAGGCACAAAACCAACAGTGAGGTATATCGTGGTCTGGGCATAGGCAAGGAATGCAGTACGAATGAAAATCTTTATGAGGTATTTGCTTTCCACAAGAAAAAAAAGAAGTTATGTACTCACCATAACGTTCCATGTTGGTAGTCCATCTCACCCTTCATTTTTACATATGGGGTTCGGAGCCGATCCTCTGCTCCGACTCGGCCAATTTACAAGCTGGAATAATTTTGGTTAGCTCGTGGCTGAGCAGGTATCCAATGGTGCATCAGTACAATCCCCAGATCTTGTTTGCTGCTCACTAGAATAACAACCATAAAAACAACCAATACTAAAGGGTCTCTAACCAAGGGCAACCAAATTATTACTTCCAGATCTTACAGGATGGGGGCAGGAGGGCGGGATGGTAAAAATGATGGGCGAGATGGACTACCAACATAGAACGTTATGGTGAGTGCATAACTTCTTTATGTTAGGTAGTCCGATCTCACCTTCATTTTTACATATGGGACAGCATCCCTAGCGCCTTATTCTTGGGTGGCTCATTGGAAAATACTCCTGAGCACCATTGAGCCAAAGGATGCTCTACCCCTGGATGCCAAAATCCAATTTGTAACGAGTAATAAAAGTGTGAGAGGTAGCCCACGTAGCTGCTGCACAAATATTATCAAGTGGTACCCTGGCTTGAAAGGCTGCAGACATAGACAGTGACCTGGTAGAATGAGCCTTGATCCTGTAGGGTAAAGGTTTGCCCTCCGAGCTATAGATAAAGGCTATACAACTGGAAATTCAATTAGTGTCACTTTAGAAACTGGTAAGCCCAATCTAGAGTCAGAAAAGGAAATGAATAATTGATCTGATTTCCTGAAAATAAGAAGTTATGTACCTACCATAACGTTCCATGTTAGTTGTCTTCTCTCGCGTTCTTTCTTGCTGGATGGGTTCGGAGCCGATCCTTGGCTCCGACTTGGCACTTGCTAAGCTCGAGAGCTAATTTTACCAGCTCGAGGCAACCCTATATCCCATGATGCAAGGCAGAGACTACCCAGATCTCGTTTGGTAGCTAAGGAAATTAGGAATATATTCTTCCAACTGTAAAGAAGGAAGAAAAGTAACAATACTAAAAATGACAATCATAATCATCATAATCCTCTGAAAAGGATCAACCTAATCTAGTGACACTAGAAGCTGATTAGCTAGAAAAAAGGATAAAGCCTCTTAATAGAAGAGGCATAATCTTCTCGGTCTGACCAGGCTAGGGGGATGGAGGGCGGGACACAAGAAAGAAGGCGAGAGAAGACAACTAACATGGAACGTTATGGTAGGTACATAACTTCTTAATGTTAAGTTGTCAATCTCGCCTTCATTCTTGCTGGATGGGACCGCGTCCCTAGCACCTCTATCCTGGGTGGCTCAATGGAACAGACTCTTGAGAACGGTGGAACCAAAATTCGCTCCGTCTCTGGAGGCCAAGTCTAATTTGTAATGTGAAAAGTACAGTTTTGTACCTACCATAAATGTAGATGTCCGAGAGGTATGCATCTGCAGTCCTAACATATGGGTTGTCCTGCCTCGGGCAGCCCCTCGGTCAGCCGGATTCCAAAGTCTGGGTCTGACCTCGGCTGATGTCGCACTTCACCCGATGTCATAGCTGCTGTCAATTGGGTATAAAGGCATCAGCCGACGCCATTTTCCTCAGTGTTTCTTGCCCCAGATGCCAGGTGCCCTCTAGGAAGGCTAAATTTGGATAAATGCAAATGATTCCAAACAGTAGAGAGCAACCAAAAATAACATGTATTTACATATATACAAACAAATACACCATAATAGATTCCCCCAGCTAGCTATAAGATGGGCAAATACCCTAGGAGTACCTCAGAGGGGAAGGAGGGTGGGTAATCCTGACTGCAGATGCATACCTCTCGGACATCTACATTTATGGTATGTACAAAACTGTACTATGTCCTTCAAGGATGCATCTGCAGTCCTAACATATGGGTAGAATACCATAGCCAAACTGGGGGGGGGGGGAGGCACAAGAAAGATTATGGTGTAGTTAAGATCCCTTGCAAAACAGCGGTTGCAAAACCTGCTCGGGATCTGGAGTATAAAGGTAGATTATAATGCTTGGCAAATGTATGCACGGAGCTCCAAGTAGCAGCCTCTAGAATGTCTTTGGTAGCCACTCCTCATAAGAAAGCTGTAGTAGTGGCTGTAGCTCTTGTGGAGTGAGGCCTGATGTTTTCTGGAGTTGTCTTTCCATGAAAAGAGTAACAAAATCTAATGCAATTTCCTATCCATTTTGATATTGTCTGTTTTGAAATTGCTTTTCCTTCCATTCCTGTTGCATATGCTACCAGAAGCTGGTCAGTTTTTCTATTGTTCTTGGTTCTGTCCAGATAGTAGCGCAATTGCCTGTGCACATCCAAGGTATGTAGTAGTCTTTCCCCTCTGTTCTGTGGGTTGGGGAAGAATGTTGGTAGGTGTATTGCTTGGTTCAATGATACCCTGGAGACCACCTTTGGCATAAAAGTAGGGTTGGTTCTCAAGGATACTCTATCCTGATGGAAGGTAAGGAAGGGCTGTACTGCCATTAATGCCTGTAATTCAGAAACCCTTCTTGCTGAAGTGATTGCGAGCAGGAAAGCAGTTTTCCAAGATAAGAACTGTAGCTCTGCTGTTGCTGCTGGCTCGAAAGGAGGAAGTGTTAACTTTTCCAGGACAAAGTTGAGGTCCCATGTAGGCAAAGGTGGCTTCCTTGGAAGCTTTACATTTTTAATTCCTCTCAGAAACTGCCTGAGCAGAGGATGAGAGAAGACTGGAGGATCCATGTTGTATTTTGCTGAAATTGCTGATGCATGAATCTTAATGGAGGAGTAAGACGGGCCATTGTGGAGAAGGTCTGCTAAGTATTCCAGGATGTTAGCTATGCTTGGTAATGATACACTTTCTCCTTTTGCTGCACTCCAAATGAGGTATCTTTTCCATTTGGCTGAGTAAGCCTTCCTTGTGGAGGGTCTGCGAGCCTCCCGTATAATGTCCTTAACCCTCTGGGATAATTCTGGGTTATTTTGTCTTATATAATATTCCAGGCAGCCAGCTGTAGTGTTTTCAAGTTTGGATGTAGGATCTTGAAGTTGTTCTGTGTTAGCAGTAAAGGAACTAGAGGTAGGGGCCATGCGTGTGTCCGAGCCATACTCCTCAGTAACGGGTACCAATGCTGCCTCAGCCAGTCTGGAGCTATCAGGATGATCCTTGGGTGATCTTGTTTGATCTTTAGTAGCACTTTGTGCATCAAAGGAAGGGGTGGGAAAGCATATGCTGTCAGGTTTTCCCAACTGAAGGAGAGGGAGTCCACTTTCCAAGCTAGTGGGTGGGATGTCCTCGTGCAGAATTTCCTCAATTGGTGGTTGTGTGGGGATGCGAACAGGTCTATTTCTGGTAGTCCCCACTTCTTTGCAATGGATTTGAAGATGTCTGGATGCAGCATCCATTCGTGGGCATCCGTGGTAGTTCTGCTTAAGGTATCTGCTAGAATATTTTCCTTTCCTGGCACAAATTTGGCCTGGAGTTGAATGTTGAGGTTCAGGGCTACATTCCACAGGTCCATTGCCATCTGGCATAGAGGATATGAGTGTGTGCCTCCTTGTTTGTTGATATACCACATGACTGTGGTGTTGTCCGTCCTTATCAGCAAATGACCCTGTTGAAGAAACGGTCTGAATGTCTGGATCGCCTGTTTCACTGCCAGCATCTCCTTTTGATTTATGTGTAGGTTCAGCTGGTCTTGTGTCCATAGGCCTTGTATACAGTTGTCCACCATGTGTGCCCCCCAGCCAAGGTCCGAGGCGTCCGTGGTGATAGTCTGGCTTGGGTGCGGTTTGTGGAAGGGCATTCCTCTGTTCAACAGACAGGCTTGAGCCCACCACAGGAATTCTTGCTTCAGGCATGGGATTATTGGAATCTGAACTTCTAGGCTGTGTTTGTGTTGAGACCATATATTCCTTAGGTACCATTGCAACTTCCTCATATGCAGCCTGGCATGTGGAACCAATATTATGCAGGATGCCATGTAACCCAGGGCTTGTAGGACTTTCCTTGCTGTAAGCTGGTTCTGTGTTGTCAATGCCCTGAAATAGAGTGGTAGTTGCTTTTGTTTTTCTGCTGTGAGAAATGCCATCTGATTTGAAGTGTCCAGTTCTGCACCCAAGAATGTTATCCTCTGGGATGGTAACAGTCTTGACTTTTTCATGTTGACTGTGTATCCCAGGGCTTGTAGCAATTGTATAACCTTTTCCAAATCTTGTGTTAATTTGGTCTTGTTGTCCGCTTGTGTCAGGCAGTCGTCCAGGTATGGATAAATCTGAATTCCCTGAAGCCTGCAATGAGCAATTACTGATGCCAGGCATTTCGTGAATACTCTGGGCGCAGTAGATAAGCCAAAGGGCAATGCTGAGAATTGATAATGCTCTGATCCTGCAAGAAATCTGAGGTATCTTCTGCAATCTGGTCGTATAGGGACGTGCAGGTATGCCTCCTTGAGATCTAGAGTCACCAGCCAAGACTCCTTGCCCAGCATGAGAAGAAGTTGCTGTAGGGTCAGCATTTTGAATTTTGGAACAATGAGAAAAGTGTTCAGAGCGGACAGGTCGAGAATAGGCCTCCATTGGTTTTCTTTTCTTGGTACCAGGAAAAGTCTGGAGTAAAATCCTCGTCCTTGTTCCAGTGGTGGTACCTTTTCTATAGCTCTCATTCTTAGTAAGTGGTTGATTTGTCGTAGAGCGTTTGTTTTTTGGTTTGGTGGTAGGTTTGGCATTCCTCTCTTTTTTGGTAGAGTGTGGAAGTGAAACCTGTAGCCTTTGTCTATTGTCTGTAAAATCCATTTGTCTCCTGTAATGTAATGCCAGTTTTCGGAGAATAAGGCTAGCTTTCCGCCTAAGGGTGCTTCCAACTGTTCCCTGGTAGGCGGTATCAGAGCCAAGTCATTGTGTCTGTCCTTTTTAAGTGGAAGTAGTTGGATCTGTGGCAGTACTTCTCTGGTTGTTAGGCTGCCACTGACGTCCCCTGTAGACCCTCTGGATTGACCTCTGCCTCTTGGGCATCTATTTCGGCCTCTCTGTGCTCTGGAGGTGTCTGGAAAGGACCAAGCCTTCGTAGGCCAATTTCTGCTAAACTTTGGAGGTTGGACCTGTAAGAAATCCTTGACTGTTTGAACAGATTTTGCTTTTTCTTCCACCTTCTTAAGCACTTGCTGTGCAGGGGAACCAAATAAACTTTGTTTCTCCATGGGAGCATCTAGGAGCCTTGACTTGACATGGTCTGGTAAGGTTTGCTCTTTTAACCATGCATGTCTTCTGATCACGGTTCCATTCATGGCTGACCTAAAGGAAGCCTCCAGTGCATCATAGCCGCATTTTAAAGAATGATTACTGACCTGCTGAGTGTTATGTACCAAATCCTGAAGGGACTTACGGTCTATAGGTTCAGGAGAGGACAGTTTTTTATTTAGCTGGTCTAACAAGAATTCCTGATACTGGATCATGTGGAATTGGCAGTTTAAGGCCCTAGCCGAAAGAGTAGCAGAAGTGTACACTTTTTTACCCCATCTCTCTAATGCTCTAGATTCTCTTTCAGAGGGGAGGGGTTTTTTGGCAGAGGCAGCTGCTACAGCTTTGGGGCCCTGAGAAATAGTTTCAGGGTCTGCAATAGGAGCCTTATACAAGTGAAAGTGTGTGTCCGGGACCCTGTAATATCTGTCAGGTTTGGCAGGGGCCGGGGGAAGTGAGTCAGGAGCAGTACAAGCATCATTAAATGCATCATCCACAACTGTTAGTACTGGAGGAATGGCTAAAGGCCTATGCTGTGGTAAATGTAAAAAGGTCCTAAGCCTTTTCCTTGAATCTGAGTAATCCTGGCCCTGCCATTGAAAATGCTCTCTCATAGCATGCAAGGTTTCCCCAAAAGAAAATTCCTCAGGAGGAGAGGCAGAAGGAATGGAGTCTTCTGCATCAGAATCCTCATATGGGAAATAAGGGCCTTCTGGAGGATTTAAATTTTCTGACTCATCCGAGGAGTAGTCAGTGGATACTGGATCGGGGGGCTCTGCTCTGGGCCTTTTGTCTGGAGGGAGTTGAGAGGCCCTGTCTGGGTGAGGTTGGGATCCCCTGATCGAGGAAATTAGATCCTCAGCCAGGCTAAGCATTTGGGAACTAGAAGTAGGCCTGTGTGGGGCTTTAGCAGGCAAGGCCTTAGAAGTTTTAGCTGCTTTAGCCCTGGAAAAAGCCTTGATGGATATAGATGCAAGGGGCCTAGCAGCTCCACGTGCAGGAGTAGATATGTCTAAAGGAATAGTATCTGATAAATTCTGGGTGCCTGCTACAGCAGGAGAAATTTCAGTAGCAGATTCAGCCATGCTGTGTGAGGCCTCGGCTGTCGGAGGTATGCTTTCGGCCAAAGGAAGAACAGAGGACTCGGTTTCAGCCGAAACCGAGACACTCGCGGTAGGCTTAACCGTGGTTTCGGCCGAAACCGCGGACCACGAGTGTCGGTCCTTTTCCTTATGCTTTTTAGCTAGTTGCGAAGTCGGAGTCTCCGACGGCATTTTGTAAGCAAAAGCGGGACCAAAAAACTCCTCCGCAAACTCCGACCGACGTCTAAGTGTCCGTCGGTTGAAGGAAGCACAGGCTAGACAAGCTGATACGTCATGGTCTGGGCCTAATCAAGGAAGGCAGTAAGAGTGGAAATCCTTATGAGGTATTTGTTTCCCACAAGTTAAACAATTATTTACTTTTTCTGACATCGGCTGAGGCAAGAAAGAGTCCCCAACGGGGTACTTAGCTTTTTTGAAGTCTTCGGTAGTAATCTCTGGATCTGACCGACCGGCACTTGCGAACCGCTTCTGCTTCGGGCACCGCACGGCAAGAAAAACTGAGGAAAATGGCGTCAGCTGATGCCTTTATACCCAATTGACAGCAGCTATGACGTCGGGTGAAGTGCGACATCAGCCGAGGCCAGACCCAGACTTTGGAATCCGGCCGACCGGGGGGCTGCCCGAGGCAGGACAACCCATATGTTAGGACTGCAGATGCATCCTTGAAGGACATCAAAGGTATGAGGAGAGGCCCATGTGGCTGCTGCACAAATAGTGTCTATTGGAAGTCTAGCTTGAAAAGCTGTAGATGTAGCTAGAGCTCTGGTAGAATGGGCTTTTGGCCTAGAAATCAACTCTTTAGCTCTGAGCTGATAAATGTAAGTAATCACAGAAGACAGCCATCTAGATAAAGTCACCCTGGAAACTGGAAGGCCTTTCCTGTTCTCTGCATAGGATAGAAACAGTTGATCAGATTTCCTAAAATGTTTAGTTTTGTCTAGATAATATCTGAGCTGGCGGTGAACATTAAGACAATGTAATTTTTGTTCCGCTCTATCAGAATAATTTGGAAAAAACACTGGAAGATCAATGGATTGATTTAGGTTCGTCTGCGATGCCACTTTGGGTAAGAAAGACAGATTAGTCCTTAGAGATACCCTGTCTTTGTTGAAAATTAAGTAGGGAGGACGAATGCAGAGAGCATGAAGCTCAGATACTCTCCTGGCAGAAGTAATGGCGACTAGAAAGAGTGTCTTCCAAGAAAGAAATTTCAACGAACAGGCAGCCGCAGGTTCGAAAGGGGGGAGAATCAAGGATGTTAAAATTAAATTTAGATCCCACTGTGGTGGGGGGTCTCTAATCGGAGGTTTAAGTAAAAAGATACCTCGAAGGAATGCCTTGCAAAGTTTATGTGACATAATGTTGTGGTCCAAAAGGCCTATATGAAAATTCGAAATTGCTGCCAGCTGAACTTTTACTGTGGAGGAAGGGGATCCTGAATGAAAAATCTCAGCTAGGAAGTCCAAGACCGAATGAATCGGAGCAGTATAGGGGTCTATGTTCCTAGCTTTTGCCCAGAAGGAGAAACGTTGCCATTTACTAGTGTAAATCCTTCTGGTAGAAGATTTTAGGGAAGCTACTATGATATCCCGGACGGGATTAGAAATCATAGGAAGCCTGGCTAAGGATGGAAGTGGAGCAACCAAGCAGTGAGGTTGAGAGAAGGTATGGATTGGTGCAGCTGCCCCGACTGGTGGGTCAGAAGATCTGGAACCGGGTCCAGATGCCATGGCTGTACCAAGAGATAACGATGTAGGAACAGAAACCATATCGGTCGAGGCCAATAAGGGGCAATGAGAATCAACTTGGCTCTCAAGGCGGTTGCTTTCTGAATTACTTGAGGTATCAGCGGAAGCGGAAAGGGGGGAAGGCATAAAGAAGTCCCCGGGGGGATGGCCTGGAAGGGGGAAGAGAGAGAAGTCTGGGCATTTGCTGTTTTGAGGTGTAGCAAAAAGGTCGCAGCAAGGAAGGCCCCACTCTTGCAAAATCTCTTCCGTCACTGATTGTTTGAGAGACCACTTGTGAGGCATGAGAATAGCTCTGCTCAACCTGTCCGCTATGATGTTGGATTTCCCGGGGATATGCGTTGCTATCAGAAACCGCTGAGAAGAGATTGCCCATTGCCAAAGTCTGAGAGCCTCTCGACACAGTGGATAGGACTTGGTTCCGCCCTGTTTATTGATATACCACACTACGGACATATTGTCCGTTTGGACTGCAATAGTTCCCAGGGGAAGAGAGTCGTTGAGGGCTTGCAACGTTAAAAGCACTGCTCTCATCTCTAGGACATTTATGTGCAGATGGTATTCGTAAGGTTGCCAAGTGCCATGGACCATCCTGCCCTGATAATGCCCCCCCCCACCCGATCAGGGAGGCGTCCGATGTAACCATGGCGACCGGGGCAGGAGGAACAAAGGGTCTGCCCTGATGGACTTGAGGGGACGATATCCACCAGGTCAGATGCCTTTTGCAAGTTGGAGTGATTATGATCCTGTGACGCATGGGTATTTGTTGAAAGGACTATTGGGCGAATAGCATCCATTGTAGAAGACGCATGTAAAAACGGGCGAAGGGAAGAAGTGCTATGGCAGCCGCCATAAGACCCAATACTTTCAGAGCAAATCTGGCCTGAATTTTGTAGCTGAGAAGAATCACCTGGACTTGACTTTGAATGTCCAAGATCCTTTGGTCTGTTAACTTTGCTGAAAGTTGTACGGTGTCCAATTTTGCGCCTATAAAAGTAATAGATTGACAAGGCGACAAGGCAGATTTTTTGAAATTTATAGAAATCCCTAGCCCTCTGCAAATGTGAATGGTGTAATCTCTGGCCTGGAGAAGTTGATGCCTGGTGGTGGCAGTAAGGAGCCAGTCGTCTAGATATGGAAACACCTGGAATCCTTGACGTCTCAGGTGAGCCGTAACCGCTGCCATACATTTGGTGAACACACTGGGGGCTGTAGTGAGTCCAAAGGGCAGGGCCCTGAATTGGAAGTGACTGGTCCCCAGCCGAAAGCGGAGAGGAGCGCCTGTGAATTTTTATGTGACAGTACGCATCCTGAAAATCTACCGAGCACATCCAATTGTCCTTGCCCAGAAAGGGTAGAATGGACTGAAGAGTGACCATCTGGAATCTTGTTTTCTTTACAAACTTGTTTAGTTTGCTCAGATCTAATATTGGTCTCCAGTCCCCTGTCTTTTTTGGAACTAAAAAGAAGCTTGAGTAGATTCCGGATCCTATTTGGTCTGCTGGGACTGGCTGGATGGCTCTTTTTGCTAGCAGTCTTGATATCTATGGTACTGCTAGTTCCCTTAGACTGGGGTGGAACGTCTGGAAGGGTTCCCTTTTGCTGAATTGGGGTTTGAATAAAGGGAATTTTGTAACACTCAGATATAATCGACTGTACCCATTTGTCTTGAGAAAGGGAAAGCCAGGCTATTGGGTACAGTGATAATCTTCCCCCGACTGCCTCCGAAGGTGGACAATTGGGCAACATCTCAGGGATGCTGGAAGGGTTTGTCAGAAAGAGGCTCACTGCTACCCTGATTCTGCGGACCCCCTCTGTCCCTAGGGCGGCGACTGTTGTTGTTACCCCCTCTGCCTCTGGGGGTAAACTGACCTCGTGCGTCAGGCGTGACTCCTTGAGATTTGCGGAACCACATTTTCCATCCCTTCTGACCTTTTGGGTAAGTCTTGAAGGGGTGGAGAAACGGACTCCTACAGCAGAAAGAGTCTTGCCATCTTGTTCGCATCTAGTCAAATTGTCTTTCACTTGAGGTCCGAACAAGGTCGAACCATCAAAAGGGGAGTTTGTGAAGGACGCCTTGAAGGGGTCTGCAAAATCACAAAGCCGCATCCAGGACTGACACCTTAAAGCCACTCCTGTGCCTGCGGCCCTACTCGCTCCATCGGCTGCATAAGAAATGAGCCACATGGAGGAGTTAACAATGGAGTTAAGGATTCCTAGCTGTGAGCTAATCTTATCCTGAGACCCAGCAGCTGACGGATCCTGTAAAACTTCTCCCAACTCTTTAAGAACATGACAAGTAGTTCAGCGATCGCATGGCAAAGGTCGCTGAAGAAAAAATCTGCTTGCCGTACCTGTCCATAGTCCTAGAATCCTTGTTAGGAGGATGGACAGGTACTGAAGGATCAGCTAGTTCCTTCTTGGTGGCTGCAGCCACCACCATGGCATCAACCGGGACACCTTTTGTCAAATATTGCCTATCTGGTGGGGCCGTAATAAATTTAGAAGGCCTCCTAGGAATAGGTTCCACCGAATCCGGGGCCATCCATGCCTTCCGAGCCACGACATCCATAAGAGGGTCGAAAGGCAGAGACACTCAGGAGGTGGAGGGTCGAGATCCGAACGTCTCCAGGTATACTGACTCGTCCTCATAAGGATTAAGGGAGGGCCAATTCCCCCTCTGCTTAAGGAGTTCAAGGATGTCTGAGAAAGAGACATCCTCAGAGGAGGACCTTGGGGATCCCTCCGACTCATCCAAGTCAGTATCAGATGCAATAGACTCGGGGGAGTCTAGTTGTTTCCTCTTACATGTCCTCTTGCGCAGAGGTTCACCTGACTGATCAGGAGAAGCCTCGGAAGAGGAAGATATTCTAATGGGGAAACCTGAGGCGTTGGATCTCTGGGTCCGGGAGCAAGAGAGTGGGAAGAGACGTCAGCAGGCACTGTAGTGGGAGGAGCTGATGGAACTGACCGTTGACTACGCCCAAGGGCTAGTACACTCCTCATCACCTCGAAGGCTCCCCCATCAGAGAGACCAGAAGGTTCCCGCTCCGAAGAGATAGGAACTCCAGGCCTCACCGAGAGGAAAGGCTCCGAGGCAGATGTCGGGGCTGAGCTCACCAACGCTGAAGCCCCGAGAGAGAGAACGGGGTCGGACAAGGGTCCGATGCCACTCGCCCCCTCAGAGCCGATGAGAGATACCAGACGCCCGGATCCCTCCAATGAAGGCCTCAAGGAGGAAATCGGAGCAGAGGACGACAGAGCCGAAAGGGATGGTATCGGCTCCGAAGCTACAACAGTCACGGCTCCGAGGAGCTCCGGCTCAGAGCCCTGTAAGAGAGTCGAAGGAGGAATGTTAGGTGGATGTGAAATGGCTACCGTCTGTTGAAATGGGCTATGGAGCATTTGGGCCAATGCCTGAGACTTTAATAGTCTACTCACCACTCTCTCAAGGTCGTGATCAGACAGCCTGGACGACCGAAAAGAACGGCTCCGATGGCTCCGCTCCGAGAGCAAGGGTGATCTCGGAGCCGAATGTATCGATTCCAATGAGGGGGATCGAGATCTCTTTTTAGAGAAAGGTGGAGCCGAAGGAGCCGAGGATACGTCGGCTCCAGCCGGAGCCGACACTGAGTGTCCAGATCTTGCAGTATCGGCGCCGGATGGAGCCGATACTGTGACTTCTAGCATGGAAGGATCGGCTCCGGCCGGAGCCGATCTCGACACTAAAGAAGTTGAACCAGCAGCCGACGGCTTGGGACTTGCAGCCGAAGGCTTAACAGGTTTCGAGGGCATCCCCAGAGCCGACTTAGTCGGGGAGCTCTCAGGCTTTAATAAGCCCCTCGATATTAACTTATTTCTGCGCTCCTGCAGGACTCTTGGGCTGAAGGCATGAAAGCACAAGAGTCCTGCAGGTGCAGAGGTCCCAGGCAGTAAACACAAGAAGTGTGACCGTCTGTCAGAGACATCTTCTAACAGCACGAGTCACACTTCTTGAAGCCTGAGACCTTTGTGTCCTTCGACATAGCTGTGTCGAGGGAACACAAGTTGACAGGAAAAAACACAAACACACACACAAACACCCAATCCAAAAATGTAAACTTAACAGGGATAAAACACTCAGACACAAAAATCCCTGACAGGAAAATTTAGGAAAGGGAAAGGCCTAAAGCCTAACTTAGGGAAGGGGATAAATAACCCGAAAAAGAGGGAACACTAACGGGAATAGGGTTAAAATAAACGTTAAAGTTCACAAAACTACTAAGGTTATGAAAAATAAAAGGGATGAGACTAAAAGTCTTATTACGAGAAAAACTTACCTAGAGCTGGTAAAAGAGGCACCTCGTTAGCGAAGCGGCAAACGAGAAATGGGTAGTCTCCGCCTTGCATCATGGGATATAGGGTTGCCTCGAGCTGGTAAAATTAGCTCTCGAGCTTAGCAAGTGCCGAGTCGGAGCCGAGGATCGGCTCCGAACCCATCCAGCAAGAATGAAGGCGAGATTGACAACTTAACATCCTTAGTTCGCTGTAGATAAAAATGTAGTCATCTATAAATGTCTAGCTGATGAAAACGGTATTCAGCTGCATTACAGTGGTTAGGAAAGAAAACTTGGAGTTCTACTGATTGGTTTAAGGTAGCATTAGGACAAGCTTTGGGGACAAAGGTGGGATTAGTATGCAATGACACCCTGTCTGTGAAAAATCAAATACAGTGGCTTAATAGACAAGGCTCCAATACTAGTCTAGCTGATGTGATAGATACCAAAAACAAGGTCTTCCAAGACAAAAATTTTAGTGAAGATGAGTGGGAAGGTTCAACGGGGGGGAAGATGTCAACTTGGACAACACAAAATTTAAATCCCAAGAAGCCACTGGTTCTTGCAGAGGTGGTCTCAATAGAGTGGCCCCTTTCAAAAAGGTCTTGCATAGCTTATGAGACATTAAACTGGTATCTGGAAAACCTAAGTGAAAATGAGAAATTGCTGCCAACTGGACTCTGATAGTGACAGCGGCAGATCCTTGCTGAAAAAGCTCAGAAAGAAAATCCAGAATCTCAGGGATAGAAGCAGTGTATGGATCTACATTCATTCTCTGTGACCAAATAGAAAATATTTTCCATTTACTGCCATACAGCCTCCTAGTTGAAGGCTTATGGGAGGACATAAGAATCTGTGATACTGAGGATGATACATCATGAAGCCTGACTAGGGATGAAACTGGAGCAACCACGCTGTCAATTTGAGGGTGTGGACTGAGGGGTGTAATGAACCCGACGTGAGTCAATAGATCTGAAGCTGGGTCCAGAAACCAAGGATCGTCCAGGAGGAGAGGCTCGAGGAAGGGGAACCAGACCGGAAGAGGCCAGTAAGGAGCAATGAGGATCAACTTGCTTCCCAGCCGAGTGGCTTTCTGAATCACTTTGGAAATGAGAGGGATTGGAGGAAAGGCATACAGAAGTCCCATGGGCCAATCGTGAGCCAGAGCATCTCTGGGAGTCTCTCCCGGAGGGGGAATGAGGGAAAAATAGCTGCTGCATTTGGTACTGACAAACAGGTTGCAGCAAGGCTGTCCCCATTTCCGGAAAATCTGATCCACTGTTTCCTGTTTCAGAGACCACTCGTGAGGCATTAGGATTGCCCGTCTGAGCTTGTCGGCTATCACGTTGGTTATCCCTGGAATGTGAGTTGCAACCAGAAAACGCTGGGAAGAAATCGCCCATTCCCAAAATTGCATGGCCTCTCGAGAGACAGTGGGTAAGATCTGGTACCACCCTGTTTGTTGATATACCAAACCACTGAACATGTCGGATTGTATCGCAATTGACCCTAGAGGAAGAAGGTCTTGAAGTGCATGCAATGCCGCAAGCACCGCCCTCATCTCCAGAACACTGATATGCAGATGAGCCTTGTGTTCTTGCCGTGTGCCTTGGACAGTCCTGCTGAGATAATGCCCCCCCACCCCTGATCTGGGAGGCATCCGTGGTCACAGTGGCAATGGGTTGGACCGGAACAAATGGGGCACCCATGATCAGTTGACTGGGAGCTATCCACCAAAGAAGATCCTTCTTGCATAATTCCGTCAGCAGGATAGGATGACTCAGTGGGAGATATTGGAAGGACCATTGGGAAGACAGAAGCTACTGGAGAATTCTCATGTGCAACCTGGCTAATGGTACTAATAGAACTGTGGAAGCCATAGTCTCGAGGAGCTGAAGAACTCACTTCACTTTGACTTTTTGCAAGGAAACAAAACGTTGAACTTGGGAGATTAAGTTTTTGTGCCCTTTCGGCGGGGAAATGAGCGGTCATGTTCACTGTGTCTACCTCTGCGCCTATAAAAGTCACAGATTGAGAGGGCAATAATGCAGCCTTTTTGGAGATCCCTAACTGAGCACAAAGTTAAATCGTGGCGTCCCTGTTTTGGTGGAGTAGATGCCTGGTGGGGGTGGTCAGGAGCCAGTCGTCCAAATAAGGAAAAACCTGGAATCCCTGACGTCTCAGGTGAGCTGTCACTACTGCCATGCATTTGGTGAACACCCTGTGGGCTGTGGTGAGACCACAGGGCAGAGCGCGACACTGATAGTGACTGGATCCCAGCCGGAAGCGTAGATGGCTTCTGGACGCCTTGTCCATTTTTATGGGGTAGTAGGCGTCCTGAAGATCCACAGAGTACATCCAAAAGTCTTTCCCTAACAACGGGAGTATAGACTGCAGTGTTACCATCCAAAACCTGTCCTTCACTGATTCATTCAATCTGCTGAGGTCCAATACTGGCCTCCAATCTCCGGTTCGTTTTGGAACTAAAAAGTTGTGTACACTTACCATAAATGCAGATGTTCGAGTGCATTCACTGTTGCAGTCATTACATTTAGGCAATCTGTTGGCAGGTTGCCCTCAGTCGGCCTGATTAACAAAGTCTTGGGTCTTGCATCGGTTGCTGTCCCTTCTTCCATAACTTCAGGTCGTCACGGGTATAAAACATGCAGCCAACGCCATTGCATCAGTTTTTCTTGCCCCAGACATCAGGTGCCCCCAAAATGGGGAGCAAACTACATATGTATAAGTATAGAATTTAAAACACAAAAATATACCTCCACACAAAAGCAAATACACCAAGAAGGCTTTTAAGCATAGTAAGAGAAAGTAGAGGTATAGCAGGAGCAAAACAGGGGGCTGGACGGAGGGTAACCAGGACTGCAACAGTGAATACACTTGAACATCTACATTTATGGTAAGTGTACACAACTGTACTATGTTCTTCATGCTTCACTGTTGCAGTCATTACATTTGGGTAGAATCCCAAAGCTATGGTTGGGAGAATGGAGTTATACAGGACTAGGAGCAGCTATAAAGCCCTGCAGGACAGCAGTGGTAAAGCCAGCTCTGGATTTGGAGAGGTAAATGGTAATGTTTGGTGAACATATGCGCTGAGCTGCAGGTAGCAGTTTCCAGAATGTCTCTGGTAGGAACCCTTCTGAGAAAGGCTGCAGAAGTAGATGCAGCCCTGGTGGAATGAGATCTGATCCACTTAGGGGATAGGTTTAGCATACTGCATATAGCAAAAACTAATACAATGGCTTATCCAACTGGAAATGGTCTGCTTTTAAACAGCCTTTCCCTCTACCCCTGCAGCAAATGCCACCAATAGTTCAGATTTTCTTAAGAGATTTTGTCCTGTTTAAGTAGAATCTAAGTTGTCTGTGTACATCCAATGAATGCAGAACCGCTCACCCTTGTTCTGTGGATTGGGAAAGAAAGTTGGCAGATGAATGGTCTGATTAGGAGCCACACTGGATACCGCCTTAGGCACGAAAGATGGATTGGTCCTGAGAGTAAACCTGTCTGGATGAAAAACAATGAAAGGCTCCATTGCCATAAGGGCCTGTAATTCTGAAATCCTTCTAGCTGAAATGACTGCTAAAAGGAAAGCTGTTTTCCAGGAGAGAAATTTTAGGTCTCCAGTAGCAGCTGGCTCAAAAGGAGAGAGAGAGATAGTTTTTCCAAAACAAAATTGAGGTCCCATGCAGGAGTTGGTGCTCTCCTGGGAGGTCTTAAATTTTTGGCCCCTCTGAGATACTGCTTCAGCAGAGGATGAGAGAAGAGGGGAGGTTAGGTTCTGTGTTGTAATGAGCTGAAATGGTAGAAGCATGGATTTTTATGGAAGAAAAGGATAGGCCCTTGTGAAGCATCTCAGTTAAGTATTGCAGAATCTGAGGAATATTGGGCATTGCTGTGCGTATTCCTTGTGATTGGTTCCAGGCACAAAATCTTTTCCATTTGTCAGCATAAGATTTTCTATTACTAGGCCTTCTAGCCTCCAAAATGACATCCATCACAGGTTTGCTGAGGGATGTCAAGGGTGATATTAGTCGATTAGCCACGCTGCAAGATTCAAAGTTTGGAGCAGAGTGTGCAGAATTTGGTAGTTCTGCTGAGACAGTAGGTAAGGTGTCTGAGGCAATTGCCATGGAGAAAGGTGTGACACATTGCGCAGGAGTGGGTACCAGTATTGGCGAGGCCAGCCTGGAGCAATCAGAATTATTTTTGGTTTGTCTAGTTTGACTTTTAGTAGAACTTTGGAGAGCAGAGGCAGAGGAAGAAAAGCATAGACTGACAGGTTTTTCCAGCTGAATAAGAGTATCCACTTTCCAAGCTTTTTTGTGATGAATTCTTGTGCAGAATTTGTCCAACTGATTGTTCTGGGGTGAGGCAAAAAGATCTATGTCTGGGCTCCCCCATTTGTGTGTCAACATGTTGAAAACTTGTGGTTCCAGTTTCCATTTGTGTGGGTCCATAAGATTTCTGCTTAGTTCGTCTGCCAGAGTATTTAGCTTTCCTGGCAGGAATTGAGCTTGTAGTTGTATTTGATAGGTCAAGGCCGTGTTCCACAATGCCATGGCTAGGCATGGGGTATGAGTGTGTACCCCCTGCTTGTTTCTGTACCACATAACTGTGGTGTTGTCTGTCTTTATCAGTAGTTGCCCTGGATGAAGGTAGTCCTTGAAGGTTGTCAGTGCATTCTGTACAGCTAGCATCTCTTTCTGATTGATATGTAGGTGCATTTGATTTGAGCTCCATTTGCCCTGAATGCACTTTCCTGCCAGATGAGCCCCCCCCAAGAATAGTCTGATGCATCTATAGTCAAGGTTTGGGCGACAGGGAGTGGAGTGAATGGCTGTCCCTTGTATTGGTGGCAGGCCTCTGCCCACCACAGGAACTCTAGTTGCAGGCAAGGTATAATAGGAATCATTGTTTCGAGACTGGGACAATGTTGACTCCATAAACTTTTTAAGTACCGCTGAAGTTTCCTCAAATGCAGTCTTGGATATGGAATTAGAAGAATGCAGGTGGCTATGAACCCCAAAGCTTGCAGAATTTGCCTTGCAGATAGCAGGGTTTTTGTGGCCACCTGTTTGAATTAAGTCACCAATTGAATTTGCTTTTCTGGCGTAAGGTAAGTCATCTGGGCAGTTGTATTCAAGCTTGCACCCAGGAATGTAATTTTTTGAGAGGGTACCAGTTGTGATTTCTTTTCGTTTATGGTGTACCCTAGACAAGTTAGAACCCTTTTTACAAATGCCAGATGCTTTAGACGAATGTCCTTGTTCTCTGCCTGAATTAGACAATCGTCCAGATATGG
Organism: Protopterus annectens; assembly: GCF_019279795.1. Taxonomy (NCBI): domain Eukaryota; kingdom Metazoa; phylum Chordata; order Ceratodontiformes; family Protopteridae; genus Protopterus; species Protopterus annectens. The sequence continues at coordinate 446,987,928 of NC_056731.1, read as the reverse complement.
ATATATTTGAATATTTCTTTGCCTGCAAATTGCAATTACTGGAGCTAGGCACTTTGTAAAGACCCTGGGCGCAGTAGATAAGCCAAAGGGCAGTGCAGAGAACTGGTAATGCAAGTAGCCTGCTTTGAAGCGGAGGTTATCTTCTGCAAGATTCACTGATTGGGATATGCAGGTATACCTCTTTTTAGTCTATTTGCCTAGCACAGGTAGTAGCTGTTGAAAAGTCAGCATCTAGAATTTTGGAATTTCCAGAAATGTGTTTAGAGTGGAGAAGTCTAGAATTGGACGTCATGATTTGTCTTTTCTGGGTACCAGGAAAAGCCTTTAATAGAAACCTTGTCCCTTTTCCTCTTCTGGTACTGGCTGAATAGCCCCCATGTTCATGAGGGACATAATTTGTTTCTGGGCCTCTGCCCACCGATTTGGGGGCAAATCTGGCCATCCATTTGGGATTGGCAACATGTGGAAATGAAATCTGTATCCCTGGGATACTATATTTAAAACCAATTTGTCCTGGGTAATAAGTTGCCAGTTTCGTGCATGAAGTGACAGTTCCCCCCCAAAGGAGTGGCTAAACGGTAAATGCTTGGTGACTGTAGGGGGAAGTCATTGAGACTGTTTACCATAGGGAGGTGCCTTACTGCTTCCAGACTTGGAGGTAGAGGCACCCCATTGTTTCATCCTAAAAGTCTCGTGACTGAAACCTGGAGCCTTTGGACTGTCTTGATTTGACTTGAGCGGCTCTCGAGGGGACTGGAAAGGACCAGTTTTTAGTAGGCCAGTCCCTACTAAATCTTGGAGGTTGCATTTGTAAGAAATCTTTCACAGTTTGCATAGTTAGCTTTATCTTCCATCTTTTTTATCACTTTTTCAGTCTTATTACCAAAGAGAAGGTCCTGTTGTAAAGGAGCATCCAACAATTTTGTTTTAACACAGTCAGGCGGAGTTTGCTCTTTGAGCCAAGCATATCCTCTTAGCACAGATCCAGTTACAGCAGCCCTGCAAGAGGCCTCCAAGGAATCTAAACCACATTGCAAAGTATGTTATCCAACTTGTTCAGCTGAATATAATAAATCCTACAAATCTTTATTTTCCACACAGTCAGAAATTAACATCATTTTTCTGTTTAAGTAGTCCCATGATATGCTGTTGATATTTAAGCATATGAAATTGACAGTTTAAAGCCCTGATTGCCAAGGTTGCAAACGTGTAAACCTTCTTACCCCATCTATCCAGTGCCCTGGAATCTCTATCGAAGGGGTAGGATTTTTAGCAGTAGAAGCATTAATGCCCTTGGGACCCTGAAAAATGGTTTCAGGGTCAGCAATAGGATTTTTGAAAAGGTATTTGTGGGAGTCAGGAACCCTGTAGTATCTGGTTTACAAGGAGCCGAAGGTAGAGAATCAGGAGCCATACTAGATTCTGAAAAAACATCACCAACAATATCTAGAACAGGAGCTATAGCCAAAGGCCTATGCTGAGGAAGAAGAAAATCCCCAAGTCTCTTTTTAAATTCAGAAAAATCCTGACTTTCCCAGTGGAAATGTTCCCTTAAGGTATGTAAAGTTTCCCCAAAAGAAAATTCCTCAGGGGGAGAAGCAGAAGGAATGGAATTTTCTGCATCAGAGTCCTCATAAGTATGAATAGACAAATCCTTGTTATTAGAAGATTCAGAAGAAACAGAATCCTGTTCAGAAGATTCAGTCAATGTCTTGCCTAGGTCTCTTAGGAGGAGGGGGTTGGCTACCCCTGATCAGAGTAATTAAATCTTAAGCCATTTCGATTATTTGTTTTTTAGGCATAGGGGCCTGCACATGTGGCCCCGGCATCATTTTTTTTCACACAGATTGAGATTTTGGCCTTAGTTTTGAAGATGGCGTCAGTCGAATATACAAATCTGTAGGCCTGAAAACACCCTCAGAAGCCGGTGCCTGCACAGCGGCTCCGGACACAACTAAGGTAGAGACATCTCCGGGTTCCAACATTGAAGCATCTTGTGGCATACCGGACTCCGAATGGGTCTCAGTAGAGGCCTGTGAATCAGAAGTAGCAGGTATCAGGGCTGCGAAAGTGCCTCACTGAGTACTGGCAAACCGGCGACTGGCTTAGGAGAAGTGTCGTCGGTTTTGGACCTCAACGGTCTGTCTCTTTTTCTTTGCGTTTTTTAGGTATTCCGGTAGTCGGATTGCTAACAGACAACATTTCTGGATAATTAAATCTTGAGACAAAAGATTTAGAAGCAAAAATATACCGACGTTTAATCGCGAGTTGATTAAATTTAGCACAAAACCGACAGCAAGGCACGTTGTGGTCAGGGCCTAGGCAAGGAATACAGTACAAATGAAAATCCTTATGAGGTATTTGCTTCCCACAAGTAATGCAATTATTAACTTTTACTGACATCGGTAAGGAGCAAGAAAAAGTTTCCCCAACGGGGTGCTTAAATTTTAGTTGAAGACTTCGGTTCTGAAAATCGAATTCGAAAATTTCAGGAGTCGGCCGACTGGCACTTGCGAACTGCTTCTGTTTCGGGCACCGTGCGGCAAGAAAGACTGACGTAATGGCATCGGCTGCATGTGTCATACCCCTGACGACCTGATGTCATGGAAGAAGGGACAGCAACCGATGCAGGACCCAAGACTTTGTTAATCAGGTCGACTGAGGGCAACCTGCCAGCAGATTACCCAAATGTAATGACTGCAACAGTGAAACACGAAGAACATCCTGGAGTAAGTTCCGGATCCTATCTGATCTGCCAAGACGGGATGGATGACTCTAAGAGGAACTTGTTGATCTCCACAGTTGCCTGATCCCTGTGATTGGGTGGTACCATCTGGGATCCTTTTGGGAACAAATGGTGATAGGGAAAAGGGTATGATATAGCCTCTGGTAACAACTCTTTGTACCCACTTGTCTTGGGTAATAGTTAGCCAGGCTTCTTGGTGCAAAGAAATGCGACCCCCAACCGGCCCCAGAGAAGCGCAGTCGGGCTTCACATCAGGAGCGCTAAGGGCACCCTCTAAAGGAATCACAGCCTTGTTGGTATTGCGGACCTCCCCTGCCTCTAGGGCGACATCTGCAGTTTCCTCCTCCTCTGCCTCAGAAGGACGATTCACCCTGTGGTCAGGAAAGACCCCCCAGGAACCACATTTTACCGCCCTTTTGACCCTTGGGGTATGGTCTGGAAGAGACAGTAAAACGCACTCCCACAGCAGAAAGTGTCTTTCCTTCTTGCTCACACCAAGTGTATCCTTCACCTTGGAACCAAACAATGAGGAACCATCAAACAGGGCATTGGTGAAAGTAGACATGAACGGTTCCACAAAATTACACAAGCGCATCCAGGAGTGACGCCTCAAGACAACTCTGGAACATGCTGCTCTACTCGCTCCATCTGCAGCATAAGAGATAAGTGGCATGGAGGAGGTAACCACAGAATTTAAGGTGGACAACTGAGTAGAAATCTTGTCAGGAACTCCCTCAGTACACGAACCTTATATGGAATCTCCTAACTCCTTGAGGAAATCCCTCTGCAACCTCGAAGTGCGTGAAACAGTTCAGCGATCGAAGGGTAATGGCCGCTGAACTAAAGATACGCTTCCCAAATTTGTCTTTCTGTCGAGACTCCTTGTATGGCAGATGAAAAGATGAAGAAGTCTCCGCCAACTTCTTCCTTGTGGCCGCCGCCGCCACCACCATGGCATCTACGGGAATGCCCTTGGACAAGAACTCTTTACCAGGAGGGGCAGACAAGAACTTGTTCGGTCTCCTGGGGACTGGCTCCACGGTGTCAGGAGTATCCCACACCTTTCGACTAACTAGATTCATCAATTTGTCAAAAGGTGGACACCCCCAAGAGGCAGAAGTTTGAGACCCGAAAGCCTGCAGGTACACAGACTCATCAGATGGGTTAACAGTGGGCCAGTCACAGCTCTGCCTAAGGATCTCTAAAATGTCCACAAAGGAGACATCATCAGAGGACGACTTGGGGGACACTTCCAACTCCTCGAGGTCAGTGTCAGATGTCAAAGACTCATCCTGGGAGTAAACATGTTTCCTCTTACATAACCTCTTCCGGGCAGGCTCCTCGGAAAGACATTCCGGGGAAGCCTCGGAAGAGTGGGGGTCACCAGCCAATGGCTCCTGAGGCTGCCAGGTCTCTGCCGTCTCCAGAGAGAGTAGTGGCTGGGACTGAAGTGGGTACTCTCGGGGGAAGAGTGCTGGTGCCACTGGTAAGAGCTGCAGAATGAGACAGCACAGTCATCATTTCAAACGCCGGCCTCCCCGGCTCCAAAGACCTCCCCCGCTCCGAACAGATGAAGGTCGGCACCAGAGCCATCAGCTCCGAGATAGATGCAGGGTCCAAGCTCACCCTGGCCAAAGCACAGAGGGGAAGGCTTGGAACCAATGAAGATCGATTCCAACTCTCCCTGTTGGTGCTGACTGGAGAGCTTCAGCCCCTGGACACGACACACAGCACCAAGTGTGTCGGAGCCGAACCTGGCTCCAAGGCAACAACAAAGTGAGTTTGAGCCGGCATTTCCTCCACTGTCACCAAGCACTCCGGCTCCGAATGGCCAGTATGACTTGGAGGAGGAATAGCAGACAAGGGCAAAGCTGGGCCAAGTGGCTCCGGAGCCGACTGGGTCGAAGCCAAAAATAATTTTGGTAAGGCAGACGACTTCAGGAGTCTCAGCACTACTCTCTTCACATCTTCTTCTGAAAGGCTCTTGGAAGACATAGTAGGAGATCTTTACCCGGGGGGGGGGGCACTGGAGACTTAATTGTTACAGAAACCAGTAGGGAGCTTACAGACCGGCTCCGAGTAGCAGAGTCAACTGCTGTATCAATAGCTTCAGAGATCGGCTTCAAAACACCTGTAACCGACTCTGACACCACCATGATGCTCTCCTTTGGCTCCGAAGGATGAGGCGGCAGATTTGGACTGTTTCAGCTGTTTAGGAGGTGGCTCCGAGACACCAGCCGGTGCCGGAAAGGCCTTTTTGAGGATTTTGATTTCCCAGACTTAGAGGAAGCCAAAGAAAGTGCAGTTGTGCACACTTACCATAAATGTAGATGTTCGAGTGTATTCACTGATGCAGTCATTACATTTGGGTAATCCTGCTGGCAGGTTGCCCTCAGTCGGCCTGAATTCCAAAGTCCTGGGCCCTGCATCGGCCGTTGTCGCCCCTTCCCTGACGTCAAGTCGTCAGGGGTATAAAAGATGCGGCCGATGCCATTTTCTTTAGTTTTTCTTGCCTCAGATGTCAGGTGCCACCTAAAAGGGTAGCCAAAATTTATATACATATAAATACATACACCAATATACACTTTACCTTCATCTACAAGCAAATACACCACATAGGTTCCATCAGAAGAAAAGGGGGATGGCGGGTGGGTAAGCTGGACTGCAACAGTGAATACACTCGAACATCTACATTTATGTTAAGTGTACACAACTGTACTATGTTCCTCGTGTTTCACTGTTGCAGTCATTACATTTGGGTAGAGTGCCAAAGCTAAGGATGGGAGGCTGGAGCTAAACAGCATTAGGAGCGGATATGAGGCCTTGCAGAACTGTAGTGGCAAAGCCTGTCCTAGATTTAGAGTAGAGTGGCAGATGATAGTGCTTGGTAAAGGTTTGCACTGAACTCCAAGTAGCAGCCTCTAAAATGTCCTTGGTTGGTACTCTCCTGAGAAAGGCTGCTGAAGTGGCTGCAGCTCTGGCTGAATGTGGCCTAATGCCATTAAGCACTGGCTTGCCATGGTGTAAGTAGCAAAAACGAATGCAGTGCCCTATCCACTTTGAAATAGTCTGCTTTGAGATAGCCTTTCCTTGTGAAGCTGCAGAATATGCCACTAGTAACTGTTCTGTCTTTCGGAAAACTTTGGTTCTGTCCAAGTAGAATCTTAGCTGTCTGTAAACATCCAAAGAATGCAGAATTCTCTCCCCCTTGTTCTGTGGATTTGGATAAAACATTGGCAGATGAATAGTTTGGTTAAGAGCCACACTGGACACCACCTCAGGCATAAATGTTGGGTTTGTCCTCAGAGAGACCCTGTCTGGATAAAAAATGATAAAGGATTCCACAGCCATGAGTGCCTGAAGCTCTGAAACTAGTCTTGCAGAGGTTATTGCTAGAAGCAGAGCTGTTTTCCAAGATAGTAACTTTATATAAGCCATTGCAGCTGGCTCAAAATATGGCAGTGTGAGTTTTTCCAAGACATAGTTGAGGTCCCATGCAGGCATTGGTGATCTTATTGGAGGGCCTTGAGTTTTTGACTCCTCTGAGGTACTGTTTTAGTAAGGGATGAGAAAAAATTGGTGGCTCTGTATTGTAATGAGCCGATATGGCAGAGGCATGAATTTTAACAGATGAAAAAGATAGACCTTTGTCCAACATCTCAGTTAAGTATTGCAAAATCTGAGGAATATTTGGCACTGCTGTATCAGTTCCTTGTGCCTGGTTCCAAGCACAAAATATCTTCCATTTTCCAGCATAAGATTTTCTAGTACAAGGCCTTCTGGCTGCCAAAATGATATCCATCACAGCTTTACTGAGAGGTGTGTTTTGAATGACTACATTATCCGCCATGCTGCCAGGTTTAAAGTCCTGAGTTGGCTGTGCAGGATCGGATTGTTTTGCTGGGACAGTAGATGAGGTATCTCAGGCAAGGTCCAAGCTGGGCATTGAGACAAGCTCCTTAGTATTGGATACCAGTACTGGCGGGGCAAGTCTGGGGCAATTAGTAACATCCTTGGCTTCTCCTGTCTGACCTTTAAGAGTACCTTGGGGAGGAGAGGCAGAGGGGGAAATGCGTATACTGAGAGGTTTTTCCAACTGAAAGATAGGGCGTCCACTTTCCATACTTGTCTGTGATAAATCCTTGTGCAGAATCTTTTTAGTTGGTAGTTGTGAGGGGAGGCAAATAGATCTATGTACGGGCATCCCCATTTCCTTGTTATCATGCTGAAGACTTGTGGATCCAAGTGCCACTTGTGGGGATCCATGACGTTTCTGCTTAGGTCTGCCAGGATATTTTTCCTTCCTGGCAGGAATTGTGTCTGCATGAGTACTTGGCAAGTCAATGCTGTGTCCCACAAAGTCATGGCTAGTCTGCAAAGAGGGTAAGAATGAGTGCCCCCCTGCTTGTTTATATACCACATTACCATAGTGTTGTCTGTCTTTATCAGTAGTTGTCCTGGATGTAGTAGGTCTTTGAAGGCTGTCAGGGCATTTTGAACTGCTAGCATCTCTTTTTGATTGATATGTAGATGCATTTGGTTTGAGGTCCATGCGCCCTGAATGCATCTTCCTGCCATGTGGGACCCCCCAAGCATAATCTGATGCATCCGTTGTTATTGTTTGCCTGGCTGGGGGTAATGTGAATGGCTGTCCCTTGTTTTGGTGACAAGCCTGTGCTCACCATCGAAATTCCTGTTGCAGGCAGGGAATGAGAGTAATCATAGTTTCCAGGCTGTGGCAATGTTGAGTCCAAACACTTTTTAGGTACCATTGAAGTTTCCTCATATGCAGTCTTGCATATGGAATTAGTAGGATGCAAGACACCATGAAGCCCAAAGCCTGCAGAATATTTCTTGCAGATAACTGGGCCTTTGTTGACAGCATTTTGAAATAGATAGTCAGTTGCCTTTGTTTGTCTGGCGTGAGATAAGCCATCTGGGCAGTTGTATTTAAGCTTGCACCCAGGAATATCTCGAGAGGGTACTAGTTTTGATTTCTTTTCATTGACTGTGTACTCTAGGCATGTTAGAAGTCTTTTCACAAACGCCAGATGATGTAGAAGAATGTCCGTCCTTGTTCTCTGCTTAAATTTGACAAGTCATCCAAGTAAGGATATATTTGTATTCCTCTGTCTGCAGAATGCAATTACCGGTGCCAGGCACTTTGTAAAGACCCTGGGCGCAGTAGATAAGCCAAAGGGCAGTGCAGAGAATTGGTAATGCATTGAGCCAGCCTTGAATCAGAGGTATCTTCTGCATATTTGTCTGATTGGGACATGCAGGTATGCCTCTTTTAGGTCTAAAGTCACAAGCCAAGCGTTCTTGCCCAACATGGGCAGAAGCTGCTGCAAAGTCAACATCTTCAATTTTGGAATATCCAGGAATGTGTTCAAAATAGATAGGTCCAGTATTGGTCTCCAGGCCTTGTCCTTTCTGGGTACCAAGAACAGTCTTGAGTAAAATCCTTCTCCCTGCTCTTGCTCTGGTACTATTTGAATGGCCCCCATGTCTATGAGGAGATTAGACTTGTTTTTGGGCCTCTGCCCATTGATATTTTGGCAGATCTGGCCAGCCGTTTGTTTTTGGCAGGGTATGGAAATGGAGTTTGTACCCCTGTGACATGATATTTAAGACCCACTTGTCCTGGGTTATAATGTGCCAATTTTGTGAAAAAAGTGCTAATTTTCCCCCTAAGGGGGCTGCCAGGAGACAAGTGCTTGGTGCAGGCAGGGGGAAGTCATTGGGACTGTTTCCTGAATGGTTGTGATTTGTCCTCTCCAACTTTGGAGGTAAAAGCCCCCCATTGCTTTGAGTGGAATGAACCTTGTGCCTGGGATCTGCCTCTAGGACGTCTGGGTCTGCCCCTTTGAGGTCTTTCTGACAAAGGACCAATTCTTTGTTGGCCAGTGTCTACTAAACCTAGGTGGCTGTACTTGTAAAAAAATCTTTGACCATTTGCATAGATTTAGCTTTGTCCTCCATTTTCTTTAACACCTCTTCTGCCTTAACACCGAACAAAGTATCATGCTGTAAAGATGCATCTAATAATTTAACTTTAACATGATCAGGCAGACTTTGCTCCTTTAACCAAGCATGCCTCCTAATTACAGAACCTGTAACTGCAGCCCTGCAGGAGGCCTCTAAATTATCAAAACCACACTGTAAAGTATGCTTTCCAACTTGTTCAGCTGCATGCAATAAATCCTGCATTTCCTTGTTTTCTGCACATTCAGAGTTTATAACATTTTCTGTTTAAGCAATGCCATGACATGTTGCTGGTATTTGAGCATATGAAACTGACAGTTTAAGGCCCTAATAGCCAAGGTAGCAGATGTGTAAACCTTTTTTCCCCATCTACCCAGTGCCTAGAATCCCTGTCAGAGGGGGTAGGGTTTTTTGCAGTGGAAGCCTTAACTCCATTGGGGCCCTGAGAAATAGTTTCTGGGTCTGCAGCAGGGTTTTTAAAAAGGAATTCATGTGAGTCAGGAACCCTGTAATATCTGTCAAGCTTAACAAGAGCTGGAGGTAAGGAGTCAGGGGTAAGACTAGACTCTGAAAACACATCTACAATGTCTAACACAGGAGGGATGGCTAGTGGCTTGTGTTGAGGTAGTAACAGGAAATCCCTGAGCCTCTTTTTAGATTCAGAAAAATCTTGGCTCTCCCAGTGGAAATGCTCCCTCATGGTATGTAAGGTTTCCCCAAAAGAATAATCCTCTGGAGGAGAAGCTGAAGGTATAGATTCTTCAGCATCAGAATCCTCATAGTGGGGAAGAGAATATTCCTGATCAGAAGAGGAATCAGAAGAAATGGAAACCTGATCTGAAGATTCATAGTCAGTCTCTTGCCTAGGCCTCTTATCAGGAGGGGGATGGGAACCCCTGATCAAGGTAATCAAGTCTTCGGCCATTTTGAGCATCTGCTTTTTGGGCATGGAGGCCTGTCCACGTGGCTCTTGAACTTGCTTTTTTGCCTTTGAAGGTGCTTTAGTCTTTGACTTTGAAGTCGGTTTAATGTATACATGTTTAGGTCTGAATACACCCTCAGAAGCCAGTGCCTGCTCGGCAGCTCCGGACCCATCTGAAGGAATAGCGTCCGAGGCTCCAATACCTTGAGTTTCCAGCGGCATAGCCGACTCCACGTGGGAGTCGGTAGCGGCTTTTGACTCTAAAGTAGAGGACGTCAGAGGCTGCAAAAGCGCCTCACTGAGAGCCGGCGAACCGGCGACTGGCTTAGGAGAAGCTTTGTCGTCGGTTTTGGGCCTCGGTTGTCCATCTTTTTCTTTGTGTTTTTTGTGAACTCCGGTAGTCGGACGGCTTTCCGACGACATTTCTGGATAATTAAACCTGCATCCAAAATAGTTTAATGCAAAATCATACCGATGCTTAATAGTGCATCAGTTAAATCTAGCACAAAACCGACAACCTGAAACGTTATGGTCAGGGCCCAGGCAAGGAATACAGTAAGACTGAAAGTCCTTATGAGGTATTTGCTTCCCACAAGAAATACAATTATTAACTTTTTCTGACATCGGTCTGGAGCAAGAAAAAAGTTTCCCCAATGGGGTACTTAGCTTTATAGAAGACTTCGGATCTGAAACTCAAAGTCGAAAATCTGAGGAGTCGGCAGAATGGCACTTGCGAACTGCTTCTGCTTCGGGCACCGCGTGGCAAGAAAGACTAAAGAAAATGGTGTCGGCCGCATCTTTTATACCCATGATGACCTGACGTCAGGGAAGGGGTGACAGCGGCTGACGCAGGACCCAGGACTTTGGAATTCAGGCCAACTGAGGGCAACCTGCCAGCAGGATTACCCAAATGTAATGACTGCAACAGTGAAACACGAAGAAAGTACAGTTTTGTACCTACCATAAATGTAGATGTCCGATAGGTATGCATCTGCAGTCATCACATATGGGTTGTCCTGCCTCAGGCAGCCCTTCGGTCGGCCGGATTCCAAAGTCTGGGTCTGGCCTCGGCTGATGTCGCACTTTCCCCGACGTCAGAGCGTCTGGGGTATAAAAGCGTCAGCCGATGCCATTTTCCTCAGTTTTTCTTGCCCCAGATGCCAGGTGCCCTCTAAAGAAGGCTAAAATTTGGAGATATGCATTGTAAAAACAAATCCAAACATGCACAGTACTATAAAAACAAATACACCATAATAGATCCCCCCAGCTAGCTATAAGAGGGGTAAGTACCCAAGAAGTATACCACAGAGGGGAAGGAGGGAGGGTAAACCTGACTGCAGATGCATACCTATCGGACATCTACATTTATGGTAGGTACAAAACTGTACTATGTCCTTCAAGGATGGATCTGCAGTCATCACATATGGGTAGAATACCATAGCCAATCTGGGGGTGGAGGTACTAAGTAAAGGATGGTGTAGCTAAGACACCCTGCAGGACTGCCATAGCAAAGCCTGCTCTGGATCTGGAGAATAAAGGTAAATTGTAATGATTGGCAAATGTATGCATGGAGCTCCATGTAGCAGCTTCTAAAATGTCCTTGGTAGCCACCCCTCTTAGGAAGGCTGTGGTGGTGGCTGTGGCTCTCGTGGAATGAGGTCTAATGATAGCTGGCACAGTTTTTCCATGAAAGGAGTAACAAAAACGAATGCAATTTCCTATCCAATTTGAAATTGTCCGTTTGGAAATTGCTTTTCCTTGTGCCCCAGCAGCATATGCTACAAACAGCTGGTCAGTCTTTCTGTAACTTTTAGTTCTGTCCAAGTAGTAGCGCAAGTTTTTCCCCTTTGTTTTGTGGTTGTGGGAAGAATGTAGGTAAGTGAATAGCTTGGTTCAAAGATACCCTGGATACTACCTTTGGCATAAATGTAGGATTGGTTCTCAATTAAACTATGTCCTGATGAAAGATAAGAAATGGCTGTACTGCCATTAGAGCTTGTAACTCAGATACTCTTCTTGCTGAGGTTATGGCCAGAAGGAAGGCAGTTTTCCAAAACAGAAACTGTAGATCTGCAGATGCTGCTGGTTCAAAGGGAGGAAGTGTTATTTTTTCAAACACGAAGTTAAGGTCCCAAGTAGGTAGAGGTGGTTTCCTTGGAGGATTGATGTTTTTGATTCCTCTTAGAAACTGTCTCAGGAGAGGATGAGAGAAGACAGGTGGACTAACATTGTATCCTGCTGAAATTGCTGAGGTATGTATCTTAATGGAAGAGTAAGACAGGCCGTTGTGGAACAATTCTGCCAAATATTCCAGTATATGTGCCATGTTCATCACTGTTGCATCTAGGCCCTTTGTTGTGTTCCAAGTGTGAAATCTTTTCCATTTTGCTGAATATGCCTTCCTTGTGGAAGGCCGGCAAGCTTCCATAATAATATCCTTCACTCTCTGGGATAGCTTATCCTGAGGAGGAGTCATGGTATTTTCCAGGCAGTTAGCTGCAAGGTTTTCAGGTTGGAATGCAGAGTCTTGAAATTGTGCTGTGTCAGTAGAAGTGGCCATAGGGGGAGAGGCCACGGTTTCGTCTGTGACATGCTCTTTAACAGTGGGTACCAGTGCTGTCTTGGCCAGTTTGGAGCTATGAGAATCACTCTGGGCTGCTCTGTCCTGATCTTCAGTAAGGCCTTGGTCATTAATAGGAGAGGTGGAAAAGCATACACTGTTAGAGCTTTCCAGCTGAAAGAGAGCGTCCACTTTCCATGCTTGTGGGTGGTATGTCCTTGAGCAGAATTTCTTCAGTTGATGATTGTGGGAGGAGGCGAACAGATCTATTTACGGCCTTCCCCATGATTGTGTTATGAGTAAGAAGATGTCTGGGTGCAGCATCCATTCGTGTGCATCCATGGTATTTCTGCTTAAGCTGTCTGCCAGTATATTGTCTTTCCCTGGCATGAACTGGGACTGCAGCTGTATACTGAGTTTCAAGGAAAGTTCCCATAGATTCATTGCCAGTCTGCAAAGAGGGTAGGAATGGGTGCCTCCTTGCTTGTTTATGTACCACATAACTGTGGTGTTGTCTGTCCTTATGAGTAGGTGGCCTTGGTGAAGAAAAAGTTTGAAGGCCTCGATTGCGTGTATCACTGCCAGCATTTCCTTTTGGTTTATGTGCATGCGCAGCTCTCTTTGTGACCATAGCCCTTGGATACATCTGCCCTCCATGTGTGCTCCCCAACCTTGGTCTGAAGCGTCCGTAGTGATGGTTTGGTTGGCTCTTGGCTTGCTGAAGGGCAACCCACTGTTCGACTGGCAGGTTTGAGCCCACCACAGAAATTCATTTTGAAGGCATGGAATGAGTGGGATCAAAGTTTCTAAGCTGTGACTGTGCTGAGTCCATAGACTCCTTAGGTACCACTGTAATTTTCTCATATGCAGCCTTGCTTGTGGAATCAGAAGAATGCAAGACACCATGTAACCCAGGGCCTGCAGGATTTTCCTTGCAGTCAGCTGAGTTTGTCTTGTCAGATTCTTGAAGTAATCCGGTAGCTGTTTTTGTTTTTCTTCTGTGAGAAAGGCCATTTGGGTGGTTGTGTCTAGATCCGCACCCAGAAAAGTTATTCTTTGGGATGGAACAAGTCTTGATTTGTGGATGTTGACTGTATATCCCAAGGCCTGCAGTAGGTGGATGGCATAATCCAAGTCCTTTAACAAAGTTTGCTTGCTATCCGCTTGTATAAGGCAGTCGTCCACATATGGGTAAATTTGAATCCCCTGAAGTCTGCAGTGTGCAATTACTGATGCCAGGCATTTCGTGAATACTCTGAGCGCAGTAGATAAGCCAAAGGGCAATGCTGAGAATTGATAATGCTCTGACCCTGCAAGAAATCTGAGGTGTCTTCTGCAACTTTGTCTGATAGGGACATGCAGGTATGCCTCCTTGAGGTCTAGAGTCACCAGCCAAGACCCCTTGCCCAGCATGGGAAGGAGTTGCTGTAGAGTCAGCATTTTGAATTTTGGCACAATGAAGTAAGTATTCAGTGCGGACAAGTCGAGAATAGGCCTTCATTGATTTTCTTTTCTTGGAACAAGGAATAATCTGGAGTAAAATCCTTGGCCTTGTTTTAAAAGAGGTACCTTTTCTATAGCTTTCATTTGTATTAAGTTGGAAATTTGTTTCAAAGCCTCTGCCCTCTGATTTGGTGGCAGGTCTGGCATGCCTTTTCTTTTTGGCAATGTGTGGAAATGGAACCTGTATCCTTTGTCTATTATTTGCAGTGCCCAAGTGTCCCTTGTAATGCTGTGCCAATTTTTTGAAAATAAAGAAAGCTTTCCGCCCAAAGGTGCTTCTAATTGAGCCCTGGTCAGCGGAGTCAAAACAAAGTCATCGAGTCTGTCCTGGTGTAGTAGCTGTAGTTCCTGCACTACCTCTCTGGTTGGGAGGCTACCATTGACGGCCTCTGTAGGAGCCTCTAGCTTGCCCTCTACCTCTGGCACGCCTATTCCTGCCTCTCTGAGATCTGTCTGTGTCCGGAAAGGACCAATTCTTAGTAGGCCAATTTCTGCTGAATCTCGGTGGTTGGACTTGCAGAAAGTCTTTGACTGTTTGCACAGATTTAGCCTTTTCTTCAAATTTCTTTAAGACCTCTTGAGCCGTGGAACCAAATAATTTTTGCTTTTCCATAGGAGCATACAAAAGCTTAGCTTTAACATGGTCTGGCAGAGATTGTTCCTTCAGCCAGGCATGCCTACATATGACTGCACCTGTCATAGCTGACCTACATGAAGCTTCCAATGCATCATAACCACACTGCAAGAAATGGTTACTAACCTGCTGGGAGTTATGTACCAGATCCTGAAGGGATTTGCGATCAAGGGGTTCAGAAGAAGACAGTTTCTTATGCAATTCATCTAACAAATACTCTTGGTAATGTATCATATGAAATTGACAATTTAATGCCCTCATAGAAAGAGTTGCAGAAGTATACACTTTCTTACCCCATCTCTCTAACGCTCTGGACTCCCTTTCAGAGGGTAGAGGATTTCTAGCAATGGCAGCTGCAACCCCTTTTGGGCCCTGGGAAATAGTTTCTGGATCAGCAGAGTGGGCCTTGTACAGGTGTAGATGTGAGTCCGGGACCCTGTAGTACCTATCAGGTTTGGCAGGAGCCGGAGGGAGAGAGTCAGGGGCTGTACTAGCATCAGAGTACACATCATCAATGACATACAAAACAGGAGGTATAGCTAAAGGCCTATGCTGAGGTAAATGTGAAAAGGTCCTTAATCTCTTTCTAGAATCAGAGAATTCCTGACCCTGCCATTGAAAATGTTCTCTCATAGAGTGTAATGTCTCTCCAAAGGAAAACTCTTCAGGAGGGGAGGCCGAGGGAATAGATTCTTCAGCATCAGAATCCTCGTAGGCCAAATAAGCCTCCTCCTGGTGGTCCGACAGAGTAGAGCCATCAGTGGACTCATCTGAGGAGTGGGGGTCAGAGGGCTCAACCCTGGGCCTTTTGTCTGGAAGTGGTTGAGAGCCCCTGTCCGGATGAGGTTGAGAACCTCTAATTAAGGAGATAAGATACTCTGCTAAGCTAAGGATCTGTGAGCCAGTAGCGGGTCTCTGAGAGGTAACCTTGGGAGGCAAAGCTTTAGAAAGTTTAGCAGCTTTAGCCCTAGAGAAAGCCTTAATGGACATGGATGCAGGAGGTCTGGCTGCACCACGTGCAGGAGTAGACTTGTCTAAAGTAATGGTGTCGGAAGGTTCCTGGACACCAGTTTCAGTAGGTAATTCAATAACCGACTTGGCCGGGGCCTCCGGGGCCGAGGTAGTCGGTTGTGCGGTTTCGGTAATCGGAAGTACCAAGGACTCGGTATCAGCCGAGACAGAGACACTTGCGGTAGGCCTGACCGTGGTTTCAGCCGAAACCGCGGCCCGCATGTGGCGGTCCTTGTCCTTCTGTTTCTTAACTAAATGTGAAGTCGGAGTCTCCGACGGCATCTTGTAAGCAAAACTAGCCCCAAAGAATTCCTCTGCAAACTCCGACTGACGCCTAAGAGTTCGTCGGTTGAAGGAAGCACAGGCTGAACAGGCCGAGACGTCATGGTCTGGGCCTAGGCAGGAAAGGCAGTAAGAGTGGAAATCCTTATGAGGTATTTGTTTCCCACAAGTTAAACAATTATTAACTTTATCTGACATCGGCTGAGGCAAGAAAGAGTCCCCAACGGGGTACTTAGCTTTTTCGAAGTCTTCGGTAGCTGAATCACAGGAGCTGGCCGACCGGCACTTGCGAACTGCTTCTGCTTCGGGCACCACGCGGCAAGAAAGACTGGGGAAAATGGCGTGGGCTGATGCTTTTATACCCCAGACGCTCTGACATTGGGGAAAGTGCAACATCAGCCGAGGCCAGACCCAGACTTTGGAATCCGGGCGACCGAAGGGCTGCCTGAGGCAGAACAACCCATATGTGATGACTGCAGATGCATCCTTGAAGGACATCATCTGAATAGTGCTTCCTCAAAGCATGGTTTCAATAGACCCTTGAACATGAGTTTTGTTCTTTCTCTCTTGTAACACTCTAGGAGAGAAAGCACGGCAGAACAAGCATGATTCCTGCAAGTGGATGGCCCCTAGGCAGTAGACACAGCTACTGTGGCCATCCATTAAAGACATCTTTTTGGAGCATTTCATGCACTTTTTGAACCCTGAGGGTTTATGCTCCTTGCGTTCCTTAGACATTATTACACACACAAACTCAGAGAGATTGAAAGAGAGTAAAAGGAGGAGGACTAGGTCCTCTAACTAAAACGGGCCTAGCCCTAAGAAGGAGTTGCACGAGGACTAGGTCCTCTAACTTAAACGAGCCTAGCCCGGTGTAGAGAAAGCTAGGTCTTCTAATTTAAACAGACCAGAAAGGAAAGCCTACTTATACAAGAGAAACAGTAAATGACAAAAAAATTTCTCTACTTCTATAATTTTTAATAACAGGTAGTATATATAATATAGCAGAAAACTAACTGCCAATGGTGACCAAAAAAAAAGGTCAGGATAACAACAGACAAGACAACAGGAGCCCCTGTTGACTAACAGTGGAAAACTGCCAAAAACTAGTAATACTCTACCTAATAATCAAAAAATGTGCAACGGTGCCTAAAACTAACTGGCACACAGAATACCAATAACCACTAGTAAACCAAGAAGCACTCAAAAAGGGCAAGCAATACAACTGCCTAATATATTAGCAACACTAAATATACAATACAAGTTCTAATAAAGCATTGAAATATGATATTGAATATAAAGAAATTGAAAAACGTAGCCAGAGCCAAGAGAAGTACAACCAAACTCGTTAACGTGGCAAACGAGATCTGGGGATTATACTGGTGCACCATGGGATACCTGCTTAGCCACGAGCCAACCAGAAATCTTCCAGCTTGTAAATCGGCCGAGTCAGAGCAGAGGATCGGCTCCAAACCCCATATGTCAAAATGAAGGTGAGATCGGACTACCTACCATCAGCTGTTAACTTTTACTGACATCGGTTTAGAGCAAGAAAAAGGATCCCCAACGGGGTACTTGGCTTAGTTGAAGTCTTCAGATCTGAAACTCAAAAACGAAAATTTCAGGAGTCGGCCGACCGGCACTTGCGAACTGCTTCGGCTTCTGGCACCGCACGGCAAGAAAGACTGATAAAATGGCATCGGCTGCATGTTTTATACCCCTGACAACCTCACGTCATGGAAGATGAGACAGCAACTGACGCAGGACCCAAGACTTTGATAATCAGGTCGATTGAGGGCTACCTGCAAGCAGATAACCCAAATGTGATGACTGCAGCAGTGAAATAAGCAGAACATCTCCCTGTCTTTGTAGGAGAGGACGTCACTGTTTAAATATCTGCATTCCGTGTGGCTGCTGTCTTGGGGGGGGGGGGTCTGCTTCCACAGGGTCTGGGCTGAACTGACCTGGTAGGAGCAGGAAAGGACCAGTGCTTGGAGGGACAATGCCTGCTGAACCTGGGTGGCTGGACCTGCAAGAAATCCTTAACTGTCTGCATAGATTTTGCTTTTTCTTCCATCTTTTTTAAGACCTCTTCTGCCTTAGTGCCAACTAAGTTATCTTTGTGCAAGGGTAAATCCAACAATTTAGATTTAACATGGTCTGGCAAGGGCTGTTCTATAAGCCATGCATGCCTTCCAGAACTGGTGACTGTTGCCCTGCAAGAAGCTTCTAGGGCATCAAAACACAGTGCAAGGTGTGTTTAGTTACTTGACTTGCAGCACAAATTAACTCTTGTAACACTTTAGATTCTGCACAAGCAGAAAAGGAAGACATTTTTTGTTTGAGGAGTTGCAGGGTATGTTGCTGACATTTTAGCATATGGAACTAGCAATTTAGTGCTCTGATAGCAAGAGTAACAGGGGTGTATACTTTTTTACCCCCTCTCTCTAGTGCTCAGGAATCCCTATCTGAAGGGGTGGGATTCTTAGCAGAGGTTGCTTTAATTCCTTTAGGTCCTTGAGAAATTACCTCAGGGTCAGCGGTAGGATTTTTAAAAAGAAATGTGTGAGTCAGGGACTCTGTAATACCTGTCTGGTTTTCTGGGTGCAGGAGGGAGGGTGTCAAGAGTCAAAATGGATTCCAGGAAAACATCCTCCACAACATCCAGGACTGGGGGAATGGCCAGGGGTCTGTGCTGTGGAAGATCTATGAATTCCCTGAGTCTCTTTTTAGACTGAGGGTAGTCCTAACATTCCCGTTGGAAATGTTCCCTTAAGCTATGAAGGGTTTTCCCAAAGGAAAAATCCTCTGGGGAAGAGGCTGAAGGAATGTAATCCTCTGCATCAGAATCCTCATAAGCAGAGAGGGGTTGCATATCTTCACATTCAGATGCATCAGTCAGACTCCTGTTCAGACAAAACTAATGGGGCAGATCTCTTTCTTTTGGAAGGGGTAGCTTGGCTTCTCCTGACCAGCATGATAAGGTCTTCTGCCATTTTAAGCATTTGAGACTGAGGCAAGGAAGCAGGTGATTGAGATTGGGTCATCGGTTTCTTGGGTGTGGTTCATACCTTGGGCTTTAGAAACTCGGCAGTTTTCGAAAGAACAGTAGACGCGAAATAAGTCGTCTGTTTGTGTCGAGAATCTGTAGTGCTAAGGACTTCCTCGGAAGCCGGCGCCTGCTCAGCAGCTCCGGACCCATCCAAGGGAGGGACAACCACAGGATCCTTAGTCGAAGAAGAGTTTTGCGGCATAACGGACTTCAAAAGGGTCTCGGCAGCGGCCTGTGAATCCACAGAAGCTGGCATCAGGGGCTGCGAAAGTACCTCACCGAGGACCGGAGAACTGAAGACTAGCTTAACAGAAGAGTCATCGGTGGCTTTGGACCTGTGCGGTCTGTCTCTGTCTTTACGTTTTTTTGGAAGATCTGCTGTTGGATGGCTTACCGAAGCCATATTGGAATTCGAGGACTGCAAGCGAAAATATCTAGCTACAATAAGGGCCCGACGATGTATAGTTCTGGCGTTGAACAAAACACAAAAGCGACAACAGGGTATGTCATGGTCTGGGCCTAAGCAAGTGACGCAGTAAGAATGAAAGTCTCGGTGTGGTATTTGCTTTCCACAGGCGAGACAATTAACTTTCTGACATTGATTAGTGCAAGAAAAAAGGATTCCCAATGGGATACTTAGCTTTAGAAGACTTCAGCTTCAATTCGGAAGATGAAACTCAGGTAGCGGCCGACAGGCACTCGTGTGAACTGCTTCTGCTTCGGGCTCCGAGCCAAGAAAGACTGATGTAATGGTGAAGGCTGCCTTACTTTACACTACTGATGACCTGCAACCGACGCAGAAATACTAAGCCTCAGGTATTCGGGCCAGCCGAGGGCTACCCTGGCAAGGATAACCCCAAATGTGATGACTGCAGCAGTGAAACACAAAGAACATCTCACTTTTTTTTAATTTCTCCAAGTCTTTTGGGTTTCTTATATCATTACAGGAATGGACCACATTCCTAAGTCAAGTATGTTCCAATCTCTTATGTTAGCCAGAAGTGCTCTTTGAAGCACCTGTAATGTGCCCAGTAATGACTCCTCCTGCAATTTGTATGGAGACACATGTATGGTAATATATCCAAGTACGATTGTACGTTCTGTTTTATAAGACCCATTGCTCCAACTACTACTGGGAACTGTCTGGGTATTTTTTCACACTGCCCTTGCTTCTGCCTGCAAATCATGGCATTTTATGAATGTCACTCTCTGTATGTAACGCACTGCAGTCACTGGGTGTATCAGTTTCAATGATCAATGCTATTTTTAACTTTTCATGCATTACTATATCCAGTCTTCTCGCATCTATTTTTATGAACTGCTGCTAATGGATGATCTCATGTAATATAAACCATCATTTTCTACAATGCTTTGTGGCTCGTTTTCATGTTTTCCAGCTACATCAATATAATGTTTGCACAATCCCCAATGCAAGTCTTACCACATTATTATGCCTTTCAGTATACAGTCCTTCTGTCATTAGTATATTTTTTTATTTTATTTTATTTTACATTTGTTGACTGGGCTACTCCAACTGAATATATGTCCATTGTCAGTGAAGGCCCAGGGAGAAAAGCTCTAAAGACAGAGTAATATTTACAAAAACACAGGTACAATACAACGTTTTCTCAATCATTACATATATCTTAATCAGGTAAAAAAATAAAACAAAATAATAATCATAGTACATACCAGCTATGGGTATGCATACAAAGTATATTAGATTACACTATTAAGCTCTAAATTCAGACACATAATATTGTAGTTAGGTAAGCAGGCTTAAAACAGGTAGGAAAATTAAGAGTCCAGGGGCAAGGTAGGAAGTTAGCCTGGGTTAGCACAGGGACATAACCAATGTGATTTAAGGTAAGATTTCAGTTTGCTTTTAAACAGGGTAACTGAGGATAGGGAGGTTAGGTGATCAGGGAGGGTGTTCCAGGTTCTACCCACTGTATTGGAGAACAATGAGTCACCAGCTGCATTATTGGTCTAAGCTATTTGTACTAATAGTTTGTTTGATGAGCATAGGGTCTTGAGATTGTTATAGGGAGTGATAAGGTTAGTGAGTATAGGTGTATTTGCTGGCTGATACAGGATCTTATGGGCAACTATTAGTTGGTTCAAAAGTATTAGATTTGACAACTCTAACCAGTCTAGTTGCTTAAGATTGTCACAATGATGGGTTCTATAGGTTGACCCAGTTGCAAATCTGGCAATATTGATGTAGGAAATAACCAGTTTGTTCAGATTGCTTTTACCTAGTTTAGTGTAGATAGGGGGAAGCATATAGAAGGATTGAGATTAAATGGGTACGGGCGATAGTGGTCCTGGCTAGTGGAATCAGAAAGGGTTTGATCTTGTACAGGAAACCTAATTTTTTGTTTACTGTTTTTATAGTGTTGTTGATGTAAGGCTCAAAGGTGAGGTTATTATCCATTAGTACCCCGAGTAGTTTTGTGGTAGGATCAGGAGATATGATAGTCCCATTGCTAGATGTAACAGTAATGTTTAGTGGGGTGGCCCTACGGGTGGGAGTGAATAGTAGCATTTTTGATTTTGTAGGGTTCAGGATGAGGCAATGGTGTAGAAGCCAATTTTCTACTGTGTTAAAGACTTTTTGGGTTAGGGACTGAAGTTCGGATGGAGAAGTGGCTGAGCATATTAGTGTGGAGTCGTCTGCATATTGGATACGGGTAGCGTGTGGTATTACAGAAAATAGGTCATTTGTAAAGATGGAGAAGTGGAGAGGACCCAGTATGGAGCCTTGTGGGACACCAAGGGCAACTGGGAGGTGGGAGGACAGGTTATTTTCCCATAGTACAGCCTGTTACCATTTATTTAAGTAGGATTGGAACCACTGTATGGCAAGTGCATCCAATGACAAGTTTTTGAGAATGTTTATGAGGAGGTTGTGGTTAACCATGTCAAAGGCTTTTGACAGATCAATGAAGAGGGCTGAGTATAGAGTTTCACTATTTTGATTTCTATTAATGCAATCAGTAAGGGATAAGAGAGCAGAGGTGGTGCCAAGAAATGGTCTGAAGCTGTGTTGGCAGGTAGCTAGCAAGTTGTTTTCTATTAGGTAGTTTAAAAGTTGCTCATGAATGCATTTTTCCATGATTTTTGCCAGTGGGGATAATATGGCTATAGGCCTATAGTTAGATAAATCTTTGGAATTACCACCTTTATGCAGGGGGATAATATACACTTCCGCAGTGCAGCGGTAGCATTGTTGCCTCACAGCAAGAGGTTCTCCCGTTCGATTCTCGGCTGCAGTGCGAGGAGTGCCTTCTGTGTGGAGTCTGCATGTCCTCCCCATGGTTGGGTGGGCATTCAAAAGACATGCGTAAATGGGTGTGCCTTCGTTGAAGGTTGAACTGGCACCTCGACGTTCGTGAAAATCTACTGCCAATCATTAGCGGACCGGAGTTCCGCTGTGGTGACCCCTAACTGGGAAAAACCGAAAGACAACAACATGCAGGGGGATAATAAAAGAAATCTTCCAGATTGATGGGATGGTGCCTTCAGAAATAGTTCTATTAATGAGGATGGATATGGGGTAGGCTATAGCTTTTGCCGCTTTTTGCAGGTATTTTGCAGGGAGTAGATCTGCAGAGAGAGTGGTGAGTTTAAGTTTCTGTATGAGGGTACAGACAAGGGATGTAGGAACAGGTTGAAAATGAAATGGTGGTGGGCTGTTGGAGATATCGGATGACGAAGATCTGGTGTCAGGGGATAGCTGATTAGCAAGAGATTGTACTGTCTCAGTGAAAAAAGTGTTAAAAGAATTGGCTATTCGGTTGGGATTGTTGTGGTCAGAGCCTGAGGGAGTAGGAGTGACTGAACGACCTGGGTGTAAGAGTTTATTGATGCCTGGTCAGAATTTTTGAGGTTTATTTTGGTGGGTTTGTAGAAGCTGGCAGTAGTAGTTTCTTTTGTCTGACAATATGGCTCTCTATTTCGTTTCTTAGCTGCCTGAATTTTAATTGATCTGAAGGGCATTCTGTTGTACGTCAGCTAGCCCAGAGTTTATTTCTTTGGAGTAATTTTTGTTTGGTAGGTTTGGAAAGCCATGGGGCTGGTTTAGTCCTAATTCTGACTGTGTGCGTTGGGGCATGGCGATCGAGAATGGCTAAGAATTTAGAATTAAAGTATATGACTGCATCATCTAATGGTAGGCGTTTCAGGGGTGACCAGTCACAAGATACAAGTTCTTTTTGAAAACTGTCCAGGTTAAAATTTTTATTAGTCCTTACTGTCTTATAAATGGTTTGATTTGGAATATCAGTCTTATACCTTATTAAGGTGGTGAGAGTGTGGTCGCTTATATCTTCAGGGCGGGTACCTACTTTGTAAGTTTGGTGATTAGTATTAGTGAGAATCCAGTCAAGGGTGCTTTCGTTGTTACTATGTTTATTAGTTCTGGTGGGGGATGTGATGGTTTGAGTAAAACCATAATGGTTTATATGAGTAGCAGGCTAATCAGATGCAATATTAAAGTCAGTACTATAGTTTCTTGTAGGTAGTTGGTGGAAAGCCAACTTATAATAGCCTCTAAGGTACTAGTATTATTGCCTGGGGCGTAGTAGATACAGATGATTATATATATAGATTTGCATTTGTTAAGCTGAATTTTGGAAATAAGAATTTCTGCATTACTAGTTAGTGGAGGTATGAAGTCTATAGTGGTCACTTGTAATCCAGATTTGTATAATATGACTACTCCACCAACCTTTTTAGAATTCCGGTCTACTCTCAGGATATTATAGCCAGGGGGAGTAACCACATTGTCTTGAGTTGATAGCTTGAGCCAAGTTTCAGTGAGACAGAGGATGTCAAATAAATAAATAAACATCCATGAGTGCGTGTAGGTGGGCAACTTTATTATTTATGCTGCGAATACCGAGATGAGCTATTAGGAGGGAATTGGGGGGTCTGGTAAGCAAGTGTGTATTATTAAGAGTTGGTGTGTGTGGCTCAGGGGTTGTGGTTGAGTTTGGGCCAGGACTGGGATGTTTATCACCATCTATTAGGGAGTGGGATTGTATTCTCCAAAGTGTGTATTAAGAATTTACATATTGGTTCCTGGAATTTCTTGGTTTTTGGGCTGTAGTATGTAATGTGACTGAGTCTATGAAATTTAGCTGATAATGGTGGGTAGGATGTGTAAGTATGGCTATGAGGGATTAATATTGTTGGTGTAGAGGTTTCCTTTGTGAGGTTGTGAGATCCTAGTAAGTTAAGGTGTTCATAGAAAGTAAGTAGGTAAGGTATAGTTAGGAGTGATATGAGTAAGGGTTTGTGGTGCATTAGGGTAGATGTGGATGGCATTGTGGAAGAATTTAGTATATGTTAATATACAGGGAGAAGTAGAGATAGTTAATTAAGTTGATGACTAGTGGGAAGTGGGTATTATGTCTTTAAGGGGTTGGACCATGTGATTGGTTTTAGAGTTGGAGGTGTGGCTAGAGTGCATAAATCTAGAAGCACTAGGGGCGGATGGGAATTGGGGGTAGGGGAGCAGAATGAGCCTGCAAGGCGAATGGAGCGGGTAGAGCCACTGAAAGAGTGAATCCAAGTAGAACAATCAGTGTAGAGCTGATAGCGAAGTTAAGTGTGGGTAGGGAAAGGGTAGGAGGTAAGATCCTAGATAATACGGGTAGTAGGCAGTGAAGTAAAGTGATGTAAAGTAATAAATAGAGGGATAGAGTGGGACTGCAACTTAGCAAGCTATGAAAAAGCTGGAAGGCTGTTGTATTCTGAGACGGTAGGATAGATATGAGAAAATGATGCCACCTAGTGGCCAAGGGCTGTATATGGCAGGGAAAATGTTTAATGGGAGGTAGCAGGTCTAGAATATGAAGAGGGAAGGATAGCAGTTACTTACAGAGGGTACAAGGGGGGAAGGTAGGCTATCTGGGGAAATAGAAAGGGTTTAGCTGCTGGCCATCCTGGCTTGGGAGTGTAAATTAAAACATGGACTATTAAACAGTATATTTCTGTTGAAAGCAATTTGAAAGACAGACTTTCTTTTATTTGTTTTAATTTCCTTGAGGGACTGTATCGCTGGGAGAGGATAAGTTTCAGTTCCTTAGTTTAGGCAGGTTACTGTCGAAGTAGGTTGCTGTTCAGCAAACAGGGGAATTCCTCAATATTAGTACCGTAACAAGCAGTTTGGGCAACTGATTATATAAAGGGAGATAGAATCAAAGAGATAAGGAATGCAGAGTATTACATATACCTACAAAAACAAGCTATAAAATGAACATACAGGCAATATAACATCAAATATGTTTGGTCACTATTCTAAATATACCAAGCATCAATAAAAAATTGTAAGGCTAGCTAGATACAGTTAAGTGGATAACAACATCCTCAACAACAAAGCTGCTATAATATCACGCTAAAATGGAGGACAGCTTTATGCATACAACAGTAATATGCTGAGGAACAGGGTACACAGTTAGAATATAAGCAATTGCAGTGTAGATACAGTATAAAAACACAGTTGTTAACAGAACAGGGTACACAGTTAGAATGTAAGCAAATGCAGTTTATTAACAGTGTGAAAAACACAGTCGCTAAACTAACATGGCGTGTACTATCTAAAACAGACATCTGTATTGTGCATATAAAGAAACTATGCAGTTAGGGCCCATTTAGGTTAGCTTGTGTCCTATTCAGGTTTCCACATATGTGGATTCAAGTGTCCTGAGACGCTATATTAATGTAGTGTTTTTGAAGTAGATAAGGACAGTTATAGCTAGTTTGGGCTATATTCCAACAATACTTCTTTAAATGCACTGCTCTATAACTTATATAGTGCTAGATTACACAAAATAAAGTTTAGAATCACTGTTTTCTAACAAATAGGGCTAGGATCACTGTTTTGTAACATTAATGGGGCTAGATTAAACTCACGCTAACAGCTTAGTGGTTTTGGCGTTCCTTAGAAACAGAACAGCTTGAGTAGACTAAAACTTATTAAATCATGTACTGCAACTTCAAAAAAACACCTAACAGTACTGAAATTTAGCTACACTACAAGCGCAAGCAGCTATATCATAACCAGCAACAAGATGTGCAATTGTTTCTAACTCTGCTTTACAAAACCTACATTTGTCCATTTCTCCCACATGTTCGATGGACTTTGTAAACCAATGTGTATATAGTCCACTGTCTTGGGCTGCCAATATTAACCTTTCGTCTTTAGGTTTTAATTCACCTCTCCATAAGAATTCCTGCATTCCAGCCTGATTAACATGAGGATGCTCCAAGAGTTTTCGATAGTTGCAAATATATTTATGCATTTTCCAGATTTCTTGCCTTCTCATCTGATCCTTCACCTTATATTCTTTCATGTTTTGGCACATTCAGGTGCTGCCTGAGTTTTATCTACTTCTGGTTCGATTGTTTTGGCGCATTCAATTGCTGCCTGAGTTTTACCTACTTCTGGTTTGATTTAATTCCCGCTTGTCGCAAATTATGTTTCTGCTAAACTAAGCAGGAAGTCATCTTCGATTTATTCTCCTGATGTTTTAACACTTTTACTATGTTTGGGTCTTGTGAGGTCAGCAATTATGTAAGCACTCCTACAATTGCAGATCGGTACGTGTAATCAATTTCACACCTCCTGAAGAAAGTACAGTTGTGTACACTTACCATAAATGTAGATGTTCTAGTGTATTCACTGTTACATTCATCACACTTGGGTTATCTGCCTGCCGGTAGCCCTCAGTTGGTCCGAATACCAGAGACTAAGTATTTCTGCGTTGGATGCTGTCACTCCAGGACTGATGTCAAGGTCGTCAGGGGTATAAAACCAGGCAGCCAACGTCATTACATCAGTTTTTCTTACCCCAAATGTCCCCCCAAATAGGGAGCTAAGTTATGGTGGAGAAAACACCACCAGTAAAAGGTAAATACCAATACCCCTGAGGGGTGAGTAATAGCCATAGACAGGAGAAAGAGAGAGAGCAAGCAGGGGGCTGGAGGGAGGGAAACCAGGACTGCAACAGAGAATACACTCAAACATCTACATGTACGATAAGTGTACACAAAGTACAGTTTTGTACCTACCATAAATGTAGATGTCCGATAGATATGCAACTGCAGTCATAACATATGGGTTGTTCTGCCTCAGGCAGCCCTCGGTCGGCCGGATTCCAAAGTCTGGGTCCAGCGTCGGCTGGTGTCGCCTCCTCTCCGACGTCAGAACGGCTGGAGTATAAAGGCATCGGCCGAGGCCATCTTCTTCAGTGTTTCTTGCCCCAGATGCCAGGTGCCCTCCTAGGAAAGCTAAATTTGGTGAATGGATAAGAATTCCAGACATGCACAACAGTAATAAACAGTAATAAACAGATACACCATAGAGATACCCCCAGCTAAAAGGAGTAGGGGTAGTGGACCCATAAAGAAGGATGCAGAGGGGTAGGAGGGTGGGAGAATCCGACTGCAGTTGCATATCTACCGGACATCTACATTTATGGTAGGTACAAAACTGCACTATGTCCTTCAAGAATGCAACTGCAGTCATAACACATGGGTTGAATACAATAGCCAAGCTGGGGGCGGTTGGAACTAAGAAAGTGATGGTGTAGCTAAAATGCCCTGCAGGACTGCCGAAGCAAAGCCTGCTCGGGATCTGGAGTATAAAGGCAGGTTGTAGTGTTTGGTAAATGTATGCACGGAGCTCCATGTAGCAGCCTCTAGAATGTCCTTTGTAGCCACTCCTCTTAGGAAAGCTGTAGATGTGGCTATAGCTCTGGTGGAGTGTGGCCTGATATTGGCTGGCACACCTTTTCCATGGAAGGAATAGCAGAATCTTATGCAGTGTCCAATCCATTTGGAAATTGTTTGTTTGGAGATTGCTTTTCCTTGTATTCCAGCAGCATAGGCTACAAACGGTTGGTCAGACTTTCTGGTGGCCTTAGTTCTGTCCAGGTAGTAGCGTAGTTGACTGTGTATGTCCAAAGTATGCAGCAGTGCTTCCCCCCTGTTTTGAGGGTTGGGAAAGAAAGTAGGCAGGTGAATGGCTTGATTTAGAGACACCCTTGAAATTACTTTTGGCATGAATGAAGGATTGGTTCTTAGAGAGACTCTGTCCTGATGAAAAATGAGAAAAGGAGGTACTGCCATAAGTGCCTGTATCTCCGAGACTCTTCTTGCTGATGTGATTGCCAATAGGAAAACCGTTTTCCATGAGAGAAATTGCATTTCTGAAGTTGCTGCTGGTTCAAAGGGAGGAAGAGTTAATTTTTCCAAGACGAAGTTGAGGTCCCATGCAGGTACTGGCACTTTCCTGGGAGGTTTGATATTCTTTATCCCCCTTAGGAACTGTCTTAGTAAAGGATGTGAAAACACCGGTGGATCACAATTGTATTTCGCTGAGATTGCTGAGGCATGAATCTTTATGGAAGAATATGAGAGACCAGTATGAAACATTTCTGCCAAGTATTCTAATATCTGAAGTATACTCAATACTGTTGTATCCTGACCCCTGCTAGCATTCCAGATGCTGAATCTCTTCCACTTGGCTGAATAGGTTTTTCTGGTGGAAGGTCTGAATGCTTCCAGTAAGATCTCTTGAACTTTTTTGGAAAGAGAGATATCGGAAGGAGTTATGGCAACCTCCAGGCTGTCAGATGCAATGTTTTCAGGTTTTGATGAACCGTCCTGTAATTGTGTTGTGTTAGAAGCAGAGGCCATAGGGGCAGAGGCCACGGTTTGGTCCGAGATATGCTCAACAGCAATGGGTACCAGTGCTGCCTTGGCCAGTCTGGAGCAATCAAAATGCCTGTTGGTTGTTCTGCTTTGATCTTCAGTATCACCTTGGTCAGCAGTGGTAGAGGAGGGAATGCATAAATTGTTAGAAACTTCCAGCTGAGGGAGAGAGCATCCGTTTTCCAGGCTAGAGGATGGTGGGTCCTTGTACAGAACTTTTCCAGGTGATGGTTCATGTGAGAAGCAAAGAGATCTATGTCCGGTCTTCTCCATGTCCTTGTTCTTTGTGAAAAAATGTGAGGATGCAGCATCCATTCGTGTGGATCCAAGAAATTTCTGCTCAGCTTGTCCGCCATTACATTGTCCTTGCCTGGCACAAACTGGGATTGCAAATGTATCTTCAGACTTAGGGATTTTTCCCAGAGGATCATTGTTAGTCTGCAGAGGGGATAAGAATGAGTGCCTCCCTGCTTGTTTATATACCGCATAACCGTGGTGTTGTCTGTCCTTATTAGCAAATGTCCTTGTTGAAGTGATTTTTCTTAAGTCTCGATTGCATGTATCACTGCCAACATCTCTTTTTGGTTTATGTGCAGATGCCTTTCCCTTGGTGTCCATTGACCTTGAATGCATCTGCCCTCCATGTGCGCTCCCCATCCATGGTCTGAGGCGTCTGTTGTAATCATTTGACCTGCTTGAGGTTTGTTGAAAGACATGCCCTTGTTTAACTGACTTGCTTGAGCCCACCACAAAAATTCTCTTTACAGACAAGGAATGAGTGGGATTACGTCCTCTAGGCTTTGGCTGTGTTGGGACCATAAGCTTTTTAAGTACCATTGCAGCTTTCTCATATGAAGTCTTGCCAAAGGTATCAGAAGAATGCAAGATGCCATGTATCCCAGGGCCTGCAGGATTTTCCTTGCAGTCAGCTGGGAGAGCTTTGCTAGGCCTTTGAAGTACTCTGGTAACTGCTGTTGTTTTTCCTCTGTGAGAAAAGCCATCTGTGTTTTTGTGTCCAGTTTGGCTCCTAGGAAAATAATCTGTTGGGATGGCAGTAGTCTTGATTTCTGAATGTTGACTGTGTATCCTAAGGCCTGTAGTAATTGAATGACATAGCCCAAGTTTGCTATCAAGGTTTGCTTGTTGTCTGCTTTTATGAGGCAGTCGTCCAGGTAGGGGTATATTTGAATCCCCTGGAGTCTGCAGTGTGCCACTACTGATGCCAGGCATTTCGTGAACACTCTGGGCGCAGTAGATAAGCCAAACGGCAATGCTGAGAATTGATAATGCTCTGTCCCTGCAAGAAATCTGAGGTATCTTCTGCAGCTTTGTCTGATTGGGACATGCAGGTATGCCTCCTTGAGGTCCAGAGTGACCAGCCAAGACCCCTTGCCCAGCATGGGAAGGAGTTGCTGCAGCGTCAGCATTTTGAACTTTGGCACAATGAGATAAGTATTTAGAGTAGACAAGTCCAGTATAGGTCTCCATTTGTTTTCCTTTCTTGGAACAAGGAACAGTCTTGAATAAAATCCCTGGCCTTGTTCCTGTGGAGGAACCTTTTCTATTGCATTTATGTTTAACAGCTTTGAAACTTGAATGAGTGCCTCTGCCCTTTGATGAAGTGGCAGGTTTGGCATGCCTTGTCTTATTGATAAAGTATGGAAGTGGAATCTGTAACCTTTGTCTATTAAATCCAGAATCCAGTTGTCCTTGGTTAAGATATGCCAGTTTTTTTGAGAATAAGGATAATTTTCCGCCCAAAGGCGCTTCTCTTTGAGCCTTTGTAGGCGGTATGAAAGTCAAGTCATTGTGGTTGTCCTTGTGGTGCAGCTGGGCTGCCTGCTCCACTTCTTTGATTTGGTGGTTGCCATTGGCGGCCCCTGTAGGAGCCTCGGTATTGCCCTCTACCTCGGGCACGCCTGTTTTTCCCCTTTGAAACTTGTCAGTGTCTGGAAAGGACCAATTCTTTGAAGGCCAATTCCTGCTGAATCTGGGTGGCTGAACCTGGAGGAAATCTTTGACTGTCTGTACTGATTTAGCTTTTTCCTCAATGGACTTCAACACATCTTGTGCATTAGCACCAAAAAGCTTCTGTTTTTCCAGAGGTGCATCAAGTAACTTTACTTTAACATGGTCTGGCAGTGGCTGTTCTTTTAACCAAGCATGTCTACGTATAACAGCCCCAGTCATAGCTGCCCTACATGAAGCCTCCAATGCATAACCACACTGAAGAAAATGATTGTTAACCTGCTGAGTGTTATGTACTAGATCCTGCAATGCCTTTATATCAGTAGGCTCAGGGGAGGCTAGCTTTTTCTGCAAGTCATCCAGTAAAAAATCCTGGTACTGAAACATATGAAAAAGGCAGTTAAGTGACCTCATGGCCAGGGTGGTGGAGGTATAAACTTTTTTACCCCATCTCTCCAGGGACCTAGCTTCCCTATCCGCTGGCAGTGGATTCTTGGCTATGGAAATAGCCACTCCCTTGGGGCCCTGTGAAATAGTTTCTAGATCCACAGAATGGGCCTTAAATAGATGCTTGTGGGTGTCAGGGACCCTATAATATCTGTCTGGCTTGACAGGAGCAGGGGAGAGAGAATCAGGGTTAGCACTGGAGTCGGAGAAAACATCATCCAGGACATCCATAACTGGAGGGATAGCTAAAGGTCTGTGCTGGGGAAGCTTGAGGAAGGTACGTAGCCTTTTCCTTGAATCAGACAATTCCTGACCCTGCCACTTAAAATGCTCCCTCATGGAGTATAGGACTTCACCGAACGAAAAATCCTCTGGAGGAGAGGCAGAGGGAATTGATTCCTCAGCATCAGAGCCCTCATAGGCCTGGAAGGATTCTTCCTGGGTATCAGAATGCTCATAATCCCCAGAGGCTTCATCTGAAGAGAGGTTGTCGGCCTGCTCAGTTCTGGGCCTTTCCTCTGCAGGCGGCTGAGAACCTCTGTCTGGATGAGGCTGAGACCCCCTAATAAGAGAAATTAGATCTGCAGCAAGAGACATGATCTGTTTATCAGAAGAAGGGGTCTGTGCAGTAGGTTTAGGATGGGCCTTGGCCTGGCTGGCGGCCTTAGCACGTGCACAGGCCTTGATTGACATGGATACAGGAGGCCTAGCTGCCCCACGTGCAGGAGCAACCTTGTCCACAGGAATGGTGTCGGGTAGATCCAGAACCTCGGTTTCTGGAGGAAAGTCAACAACTGGCACCGGAGTAGATTCGGAGACCGAAGGACGAGTTACCGCTGTGTCGTCGGCCTGGAGCGGTTGAATTACCGCTTCCGAAGGGACCGAAGCACTCGCGGAGGATTTAGGAGGAGTATCGGTGGGGGACGCGGGCCGAGGATGTCGGTCCCGGTCCTTACGTTTTTTGGAAGATTGAGTTGTCGGTTGATCCGACGGCATGATATAAGCGAAAGAATCACCAAAAAAGTCTTCGGCAAATTCTGCCCGGCGCCTGAGAGTGCGCTTATTAAAGCAAGCACAGGCAGCACAGGCCGAGACGTCGTGGTCTGGGCCCAGGCAAGGAAGGTAATAAGAATGGAAGTCCTTATGAGGTATTTGTTTACCACAAGACAAACAATTATTAACTTTCTCAATTTGTTCTGACATCGGCTGAGGCAAGAAAAAATGTTCCCCAACGGGGTACTTAGCTTTTAGATAACTTCGGTACTGAAAACACAGGAGCTGACCGACCGGCACTTGCGAACTGCTTCTGCTTTGGGCACCGCGCAGCAAGAAAGACTGAAGAAGATGGCGTCGGCCGATGCCTTTATACTCCAGCCGTTCTGACGTCAGAGAGGAGGCGACACTAGCCGACACCAGACCCAGACTTTGGAATCCGGCCGACCGAGGGCTGCCTGAGGCAGGACAACCCATATGTTATGACTGCAGTTGCATTCTTGAAGGACATCTGTACTATGTTCTTCATGTTTCACTGTTGCAGTCATCACACTTGGGTAGATTCCCAAAGCTTAAGAAGGGTGGAGGCAGTCAAGAAGAGTTAGGGATGGCTAGTATGCCTTGTGCTGTTGCAAAAACCTGCCCTGGATTTGGAAAAGATAGGCAGGTGGTAATGCCTGGTGAAGGTGTGTACAGAACTCCAGGCAGCAGCTTCCAGGATGTCCCTGCCAGGGCCTCCCCTTAGAAATGCTGTAGAGGTAGATGTTGCCCTAGTGGAATGTGTTCTGATCCCCACATGGGTTAGTTTCCCATGGTGCTTGTAGCAGAAATGGATGCAATGTGCTATCCATTTGGAAATTGTTTTGAAATGGCCTTGCCCTCTGCCCCCGTTACAAAGCTGACAAGTAACTGGTCAGATTTTCTGAAGGGCTAAGTCCTATCCAGGTAGAATCTGTACACATCCAATGAGTGCAGGATCCTTTCCCCTTTATTTTGAGGATTAGGGAAGAAGGTTGGCAAATGAACGGCTTGGTTGAAAGCCACACTGGACACCAATTTAGGCATAAAGGAAGGGTTAGTCCTGAGGGAAACCCTGTCAGCATGGAAAATAATGAAGGGTTCCACAGCCATAAGTGCTTGTGGCTCAGACACTCTTCTAGCTGAAGTGATGACCCGAAGAAAGGCGGTTTGCCAAGAGAGGAGTTTTAACTCTGCTGACGCTGCAGGTTCAAAGGGGGAAGCATGAGCTTTTCCAGTACAAAGTTAAGGTCCCAAGCAGGGGTGGGTGCTCTCCTTGGCGGCCTTAAGTTGTTTGGCCCTATCAGGAACTGTTTGATAAGAAGGGGTGAGAAGAGAGGTGGCTCAGTGTTGTAATGAGACGAAATGGCTGTGGCCTGTATCTTAATGGAGGAGTAGGCCAGGCCTTTGTGGAGTAGATCTGCTAAATAATCCAGGAATAGAGGCAGAGAAGGCAGAGTTGTGTCCTCTCCTTTAGCGTGAATCCAGGAGCAGTACCTTTTCCACTTATTAGCATAGGATTTTCTTGTACTGGGTTTTCTGGCTTCAAGAATGACGTCCAACACCTGCTTGCTTACGGTTGCTGGGGGAGAATTTAAGGAATAAGCCAGGCTGCAAGATTTAGGGTTTGCAGTTGCGGATGCAAAATCTGCCCCTCCTGCTGACAGAGCAGGGTTGGGTTCTGGTGTAAGTGCCAGGGTGGCAGCAGTGACGGGCTGCACAGGAATGGGTGCCAGTGCTGGCATGGTCAGTCCGGGGCAATCGGAATTGTCCTTGGTCTGTCCTGTCTTATCTTGAGTAATACTCAAGAGAAGGGGGTGAGTGGGAAAGGCATAGATTGAGAGATTTACCCACTGAAAAGATAGGTCATCCACTTTCTAGGCCCTGATGTGGATTCCTGGTGCAGAATTTGCTAAGCTGGTGGTTGCAAGGGAAGGCAAAGAGTTCCACCTCTGGGGTCCCCCATTTCCGAATCAGACGGTTGAAGGTACTGACCTCTAATTGCCATTGTGTGGGTCTAGGATGCTTTTGCTTAAGTCTGCCATTGAGTTTAGTTTGCCTGGCAGGAAGTGAGCTTGCAGATGGACTTGCATGTCCAAGGCTGTGTTCCATAGGGCCATGGCTAGCCTGCAGAGTGGGTAAAAGAGTTGGTTCCCCCCTGCCTGTTGATGTACCACATAACTGTGGTGTTGTCTGTCTTTACTAACAGGTGTCCTGGTGAGAGAAGGGATCTGAAAGCTGTTAGTGTGTGCTGCACAGCTAGCATCTCTTTTTGATTGATGTGCAGATGAATCTGACTTGGGCTCCAGTGGCCCTAAATGCATTTGCCGTCCATGCATGCTCCCCAGGCATAGTCTGATGCATCGGTGGTTAGGGTCTCGGCGGCATGGGGTTGAATAAAGGGCAGTCCCTTGTTGTGGTTGCATGCTGCTGCCCATCAAATAAACTCCGTCTTTAGACAGGGTATGATAAAAATGACTGTTTCCAGGTCCTGAGAATGTTGGCACCACAGACTTAAGTACCACTGAAGTTTCCTCATATGCAATCTAACACAAAAACAGGAGGTAAAGCAGTCGAAAATAGCACCGAAACACCTAGTCCAATAATTTGTTGAACGCAGCTTTATTAAAATCCAGTAGCGTTTTCGCTGCTAAAAAACAATTGCAGCTTCTTCAGAACAAACAAAAAAGTGAATATTAGTGCCAAATATTTAAAAGGAAATCGGAGGTGTGGCATTGACGTCACTTCCTCTAGTGCGCTAATTCACTTTAAACCCACAATCAGCGAGATAAAATCTGGCATTTACATCAACTTGAAGATAAAGAACATAAAATTTCAAACACAATGTTACAACCCTCATATTAAAATGAAATCTACTTTAGATTCAAATAAATTATAAAATTAAAAAATTAAAAGTTGTCCAGTAGTGTGAATATAAATATATTCTAACTTACAACTAGTATAGAAAAACTTCTTTTATAACTTGAACTCTTTCACTGGATCACACTAAAGGATAATCAACTTGACTAATAACGTGTACATATTAATTAAACAACCTCTTTCCTTAAATTTACTTATCACTTCTCCATGATTGAGATTGATTACTTGGATGTTAAACTGGTCAAAGATTCAACAACAGGAAAATTATGTTCATCGGTTTTCAGAAAACCAACTTATTGCAACTCATTGCTACACTTTTCCAGTTTCCATCCTTATAAACAAAAACGTTCAATCATCAAGGGACAGGTGGTCAGAGCAGTGAGAATGTGTAGCACTTACACAGCTTTCCAAAAGGAATGCAATTTCTTGAGAGATCTATTTACCAATAGAGGGTACCCAGTAACCCTTGTTGATATGATAATTGAAGAAGTTGATACTAAGAGATCCATTGGCTTTTACAAGCCACTTTTGGATGAAAATACGCAATTGAATGTATCTATCATGTCACCTGACGGTGTAGAAGGTGGGAACGAAATCGAAATCGAAATTTTCAACAGCTTAGATAAAAAAAAAATAGTGAAGAAAGGGGACAAGAAATTCCCAACTAGCTTCATTTCTACCTTCAACATGGAATCTAAACTAATATGGTCTTCTATTTGTAAGAACTGGTACCTCATTAATAGTGACTCCTTTTTATCGAATAAACTAGGGGCTTGCCCAAGAGTGGTCTATAGAAGAGGGACCAATATAAAGGAAATCCTACAAAGGAACCACTCTACGAACTCCTTTACTAGGTATAAGGGTTCTGTTAGCTGTGGCTCATGCAACTGGTGTGGTCTAGTAAAATCAGGTGAAACCTTCACCATCAGAAATAAAAGATACACAATTCACCACAAAATCAATTGTGAGACCAGACCAGTGGTGTATGCAGCTTTTTGTGACTATTGTTCTGGATTCTATATAAATAAAACCGACCGGAAATTCCGGGAGCGGATTTACCAGCACAACTACGCAATCAGAACCGGAAAAAAGGACAGTGCTTTATCAAAACACATTTCCACAAATCCTGGCCATAAATTTCATTTTATGGCCATTGACCATATACCACCTAGCATCAGAGGTGGTCCACTCACACTGATGCTAGAACTTAGAGAACTGGAATGGCAAATCAGACTCGATGCATTCAGTGACCCAGGTCTAAATGAGAATTGCAACATTGCAGCAATTCTAAAGTTAAAAAGCTACATGATAGTATTTTTAGAATACTCTAGTTTACATTTCTCATAATTTTTTATAATTTTCATAATTTTTATAACATTTAATTAATATGTACACGTTATTAGTCAAGTTGATTATCCTTTAGTGTGATCGAGTGAAAGAGTTCAAGTTATAAAAGAAGTTTTTCTATACTAGTTGTAAGAATATATTTACATTCACACTACTGGACAACTTTTAATTTTTTAATTTTATAATTTATTTGAATCTAAAGTAGATTTCATTTTAATATGAGGGTTGTAACATTGTGTTTGTAATTTTATGTTCTTTATCTTCAGGTTGATGTAAACGCCAGATTTTATCTCGCTGATTGTGGGTTTAAAGTGAATTAGCACACTAGAGGAAGTGACGTCAATGCCACACCTCCGATTTCCTTTTAAATATTTGGCGCTAACATTCACTTTTTTGTTTGTTCTGAAGAAGCTGCAATTGTTTTTTAGCAGCGAAAACGCTACTGGATTTTAATAAAGCTGCGTTCAACAAATTATCGGACTAGGTGTTTCGGTGCTATTTTCGACTGCTTTACCTCCTGTTTTTGTGTTTGATTGTTCCGCTT
Source organism: Protopterus annectens (assembly GCF_019279795.1). Classification (NCBI taxonomy): domain Eukaryota; kingdom Metazoa; phylum Chordata; order Ceratodontiformes; family Protopteridae; genus Protopterus; species Protopterus annectens. The sequence goes on along the minus strand of NC_056731.1, from coordinate 446,951,313 downwards.
CATTTCAACAGTTTCTCATATGCAATCTGGCATATGGAATTAGTAGGATGCATGAGACCATGAACCCTAGGGCTTGCAGGATTTTCCTTGCGGATAGCTGGGTTTTGGTGGCCATTTGAGTAAAATGGGCTTGTTTTTCCTGAAGTGAAGAATGCCATCTGGGATGCTGTGTCCAAGCTTGCTCCCAGGAATACAATCTTTTGACTGGGGACTAGTTTTGATTTATTTTCGTTGATGGTGTACCCCAGGGATGCGAGAATGTTTTTTTACAAATGTCAGGTGCTGCAACAGCTTTTCCTGACTGTCTGCCTGAATCAGGCAGTCGTCCAAGTACAGGTAAATTTGGATATATCTCTGACTGCAATAAGCAATGGCTGGAGCCAGGCATTTTGTGAATACTATGGGAGCAGTGGGGATAAGCCAAAGGCAAGTGCAGAGAACTGATCATGCATAGATCCAGCTATCATAGGTAGAAGCTGCTGCAGGCTGAGCATTTTGAATTTTGGTACCACCAGGAAGGTGTTGAGAATTGAAAAATCTAGGATTGGGCGACAAGAGTCCTCTTTTCTAGGTACCAGGAAAAGTCTGGAATATTATCCTTGATCTATCTATTCCGCAGGAACAAGTTGAATTGCCCTGATAGACAGCAGGGATAGAACTTGGTTTTGTGCCTCTGTCCACTGGTTTGGAGGAAGGTCTGGGAGCCCTTTTGGGGTTGGCAAAGAGTGGAAATAAAATCTGTACCCCTGGGATACAATATTGAGGACCCATCGATCTTTGGTGATGGACATCCAGTTTTTTTGCATGAAGGGCAAGATTTCCTCCTCGGGGTACAAGCAGCTGGGCAGAGGTGGGGAGTGGAGTAGAGAAGTCATTGTGAATTCTTTTCGTAAGGGGATGTCTTAGCACTCCCTGCTTTGGAGGAGGAGGCACTCCATTGCTTATATCTCTGCATACCCTGAGACTGTAGTCTGGGGGGCCTGCTTCCCCTGGGTCTAGTTTGCGATGGCCTTGAGGGGGCTGGAAAGGACCAATGTTTTGAGGGGCAATGCCTACTGAATCTAGGAGGCTGCACTTGTAAGAATTCTTTGACTGTCTGCATAGATTTAACTTTATCTTCCATCTTTTTAAGAACCTCTTCTGCTTTGGTGCCAAACAGATTGTCCTTGTTCAAAGGGGAGTCTAATAATTTTGATTTGACATGGTCTGGCAAGGTCTGCACCTTAAGCCAAGCATGCCTTCTCAGTACAGAACCAGTGACTGCTGCCCTGCAAGATGCTTCTAGGGCATCAATGCCACACTGCAATGTATGCTTGCTAACTTGGCTTGCAGAATGCATAAGCTCTTGCAATTCTTTACTTTTGTACAGTCTGTAAAGGATGCTACTTTTTGCTTAATAAGTTCCATAATATATTGTTGGCACTTCAGCATCTGAAAATGACAATTCAAAGCCCTAATGGCGAGAGTTGCAGCGGTATATACTTTCTTACCCCATCTGTTCAAAGGTCTGTAATCCCTGTCCGAAGGGGTGGGATTCTTAGCTGTAGTTGCTTTGATACCTTTAGGCCCCTGGGAAATGATCTCTGGGTCAGCAATAGGATTTTTGAAAAGGAATTTGTGGGAGTCAGGTACTCTGTAGTACTGGTTTGGTTTCATAAGAGCAGGGGGTAAGGTATCAGGAGTAACACTGGATTCCATAAAGACATCATCCACAACTTCCAGGACTGGGGGTATTGCTAAAGGCCTATGTTGTGGCAAATCTAGAAATGCTCAGAGTCTCTTTTTAGACTGAGGATAGTCTTGGCATTGCAATGGAAATGCTCTCAAAGTATGTAAGGTTTCACCAAAACTAAAGTTCTCTGGAGGAGAGGCAGAGGGAATGGATTCCTCTGCATCTGAATCCTCATAAGCAGATAAGGGCATGTCTTCATAATCAGATACCTCACAGTCGTTGGACTCTTGGGCTGCTGAAGCTGCTGGGGACTGGTCTCTTTTCTTCTTAGCAGGGGAAGGCTGACTTCTCCTAATCAGCATAATAAGGTCTTCTGCCATTTTAAGCATTTGATGTTGTGGCAAGGGAGCAGGTACATGCGCTTTGGTCATCGGTTTTCTAGGTGCAGTGCGTTACTCTTGGCGTTAGAAACTCGGGAGTTTTAGACAGAACTGAAGACGCAAAAGTAGTAGTCGGTTTGTGTCGAACATCGGTAGTGCGAAGAACTTCCTCAGAAGCTGGTGCCTCATCAGCAGCTCCGGACCCATCCAAGGTAGAGACATCCGCAGGTTCCATAGTCGAAGAAGAGTTTTGCGGCATACCGGGTCTCGGTAGAGGCCTGCAAATCCACTGAAGCGGGCATCAGGGGCTGCGAAAGTGCCTCACTGAGTACCGGTGGACTGGCGACAAGCTTAACGGAAGCATCATTGGCAGCTTTGGACCTGTGCGGTCTGTCTTTATCCTTACATTTTTTTCAGAATATCGGTAGTCGGATGGCTTACCGAAGCCATTTTGGAATACGGAGATCGAGAACGAAAGTATTTACCGACAATAAGGGCCAGACAACGAATAGTTTGGGTGTTGAACAAGGCACAAAACTGACAGCGAGGTACATCGTGGTCTCAGCCTAAACAGGTGACGCAGTAAGAATGGAAACCTCGGTGTGGTGTTTGCTTTCCACAGGCAAGACAATTGTTAACTTTTTCTGACAAGAAAAAAGGATCCCCAATGGGGTACTTAGCTTTAGAAGACTTCAGGATGATTCAATTTGCAAATGAAAACTCGGGTAGCAGCCGACCGGCACTCGTGTGAACTGCTTCTGCTTCGAGCTCCTCGGCAAGAAAGACTGATGTAATGGTGTTTTATACCCCTGACAAAGTACAGTTTTGTACCTACCATAAATGTAGATGTCCGATAGGTATGCATCTGCAGTCCTAACATATGGGTTGTCCTGCCTCAGGCAGCCCTTCGGTTGGCCGGATTCCAAAGTCTGGGTCTGGCCTCGGCTGATGTCACACTCCACCCGACGTCATAGCTGCTGTGGTATAAAGGCATCAGCCGACGCCATTTTCCTCAGTGTTTCTTGCCCCAGATGCCAGGTGCCCTCTAGGAAGGCTAAATTTGGATAAATGCAAATAATTCCAAACAATAGAGAGCAAAAAATATATACATATATATACAAAAACAAATACACCATAACAATTTCCCCCAGCTAGCTAAAAGAGGGGTAAGTACCCTAGGAATACCACAGAGGGGAAGGAGGGTGGGTAATCCTGACTGCAGATGCATACCTAGCGGACATCTACATTTATGGTAGGTACAAAACTGTACTATGTCCTTCAAGGATGCATCTGCAGTCCTAACATATGGGTAGAATACCATAGCCAAACTGGGGGAGGAGGCACTAAGATAAAGATGGTGTAGTCAAGATCCCTTGCAACACAGCAGTTGCAAAACCTGCTCGGGATCTGGAGTATAAGGGAAGGTTATAATGCTTGGCAAATGTATGCACGGAGCTCCAAGTAGCAGCTTCTAAAATGTCTTTGGTATCCACTCCTCGTAGGAAAGCTGTAGTGGTGGCTGTAGCTCTTGTGGAATGAGGTCTGATATTTTCAGGAGTTGTCTTTCCATGAAAAGAGTAGCAAAATCGTATGCAATTTCCTATCCATTTTGAGATTGTCTGTTTTGAAATTGCTTTTCCTTGCATTCCTTTTGCATATGCCACCAACAGTTGGTCAGTTTTTCTGTTGGTCTTAGTTCTGTCCAGGTAGTAGCGTAATTGTCTGTGCACATCCAAGGTATGTAGCAGTCTTTCCCCCCTGTTCTGTGGGTTGGGGAAGAATGTAGGTAAATGAATTGCTTGGTTCAATGATACTCTGGAGACCACTTTTGGCATAAAGGTAGGGTTGGTCCTCAGAGACACTCTATCCTGATGGAAGATTAGAAAGGGCTGTACTGCCATTAATGCCTGTAATTCAGAAACCCTTCTTGCTGAAGTAATTGCTAGCAGGAAAGCAGTTTTCCAAGACAAGAACTGTAAATCTGCTGTTGCTGCCGGTTCAAAAGGGGGAAGTGTTAGCTTTTCCAGCACAAAGTTGAGATCCCATGTAGGTAAAGGTGGTTTCCTTGGAGGCTTTACGTTTTTGATTCCTCTCAAGAACTGTCTGAGTAAAGGATGAGAGAAGACAGGAGGATCCATGTTGTATTCTGCTGAGATTGCTGATGCATGAATCTTGATGGAGGAGTAGGAGAGGCCATTGTGGAACAGTTCTGCTAAGTATTCCAGGATGTGTGCTATGTTTTCCAATGAAACATTTTCCCCCTTTGCTGTACTCCACATGAGGTATCTTTTCCATTTGGCTGAATAAGTTTTCCTTGTGGAGGGTCTGCGATCCTCCAGGATAATGTTCTTAACCCTCTGAGATAAATCTGGGTTATTTTGTCTTATGCAATATTCCAAGCAGCTAGCTGCAGTGTTTTCAAGTTTGGATGTAGGATCTTGTAGTTGTTCTGTGTTAGGAGTAAGGGACATAGAGGTAGAGGCCATGCGTGTGCCCGAGACATGCTTCTCAGCAGCGGGTACCAATGTTGCCTCGGCCAGTCTGGAGCTATCAGGATTACCCTTGGCTGATCCTCTTTGATCTTCAGTAGGACTTTGTACATCAAAGGAAGAGGTGGGAATGCATATGCTGTCAGGTTTTTCCAGCTGAAAGAGAGGGAGTCCACCCTCCAAGCAAGTGGGTGGAATGCTCTTGTGCAGAATTTCTTCAATTGGTGATTGTGTGGGGAGGCGAACAGGTCTATCTCTGGTAGTCCCCATTTCTTTGTTATGGTTTTGAAGATATCTGGATGCAGCATCCATTTGTGAGCATCCGTGGTAGTTCTGCTTAAGGTGTCTGATAGTGAATTTTCTTTTCCTGGTACAAATCTGGCCTGAAGTTGAATGTTGAGATTCAGGGCCACATTCCACAGGTCCATTGCCATCCGGCATAGAGGATATGAGTGTGTACCTCCCTGTTTGTTGATGTACCACATGACTGTGGTATTGTCTGTCCTTATCAGCAAGTGACCTTGTTGAAGGAATGGTCGGAATGCCTGGATTGCATGTTTCACTGCCAGCATCTCCTTTAGATTTATGTGTAGATTCAGCTGGTCTTGGGTCCATAGGCCTTGTATGCACTTGTCCACCATATGCGCCCCCCAGCCTAGGTCTGAGGCGTCCGTGGTGATAGTTTGGCTTGGATGAGGTTTGTGGAAAGGCAGTCCTCTGTTCAACCGACAGGCCTGAGCCCACCACTGGAATTCTTGCTTTAGGCATGGAATCATTGGAATCTGGGCTTCTAGACTGTGCTTGTGTTGAGACCATACATTCCTTAGGTACCATTGCAACTTTCTCATATGCAGTCTGGCATGCGGAATCAATATTATGCAGGATGCCATGTAACCCATGGCTTGCAGGACTTTCCTTGCAGTAAGCTGAGTTTGTGTTGTTAATGTCATGAAATATACTGGGAGTTGCTTTTGTTTTTCTTCTGTGAGAAAAGCCATCTGAGTTGATGTATCCAGTTCTGCCCCCAAGAATGTTATCCTTTGGGATGGTACTAGTCTTGATTTTTGCATGTTGACTGTGTATCCCAAGGCTTGCAACAATTGTATGACCTTTTCCAAATCTTTTGTTAATTTTGCCTTGTTGTCCGCTTGTATTAAGCAGTCGTCCAGGTATGGGTAAATTTGAATTCCCTGAAGCCTGCAATGAGCAATTACTGATGCCAGGCATTTCGTGAATACTCTGGGCGCAGTAGATAAGCCAAAGGGCAATGCTGAGAATTGATAATGCTCTGATCCTGCAAGAAATCTGAGGTGTCTTCTGCAGTCTGGTCGTATAGGGACGTGCAGGTATGCCTCCTTGAGATCTAGAGTTACCAGCCAAAACTCCTTGCCCAGCATGGGAAGAAGTTGCTGGAGGGTCAGCATTTTGAATTTTGGAACAATGAGGTATGTGTTCAGAGCGGACAAGTCAAGAATAGGTCTCCATTGATTTTCTTTTCTTGGTACAAGGAAAAGCCTGGAGTAAAATCCTTGGCCTTGTTCCATAGACAGTACCTTTTCTATAGCTCTCATCCTTAGTAAGTTGTTGATTTGTCTTAGAGCGTCTGTTTTTTGGCTTGGTGGTAGGTTTGGCATTCCTCTCTTTTTTGGTAGAGTGTGGAAGTGAAACCTGTAGCCTTTGTCTATTGTTTGTAAAGTCCATTTGTCTCCTGTAATGTAATGCCAGTTGTCGGAGAATAAAGCTAGTTTTCTGCCCAAGGGTGCTTCCAGTTGTTCCCTGGTAGGCGGAATCAGAGCCAAGTCATTGTGTCTGTCCAGTGGTAGTGGTTGTAGTTGAATCTGTGGCAGTACTTCTCCGATTGGTAGGCTGCCACTGACGTCCCCTGTAGGCACCCCTGGATTGACCTCTGCCTCTTGGGCATCTATTTCTGCCTCTCTGTGCTCTAGAGGTGTCTGGAAAGGACCAATTTTTCGAAGGCCAATTTCTGCTAAACCTCGGAGGTTGGACCTGTAAGAAATCATTGACTGTTTGGACAGATTTAGCTTTTTCCTCCACCTTCTTTAGAACCTCCTGTGCAGGGGAGCCAAACAAACTTTGTTTCTCCATAGGGGCATCTAGGAGTTTTGACTTGACATGGTCTGGTAATGATCGTTCTTTTAACCAAGCATGCCTTCGAATCACTGTACCAGTCATAGCTGATCTAAAAGAAGCCTCCAGTGCATCATAGCCACATTTTAGAAAATGGTTACTGACCTGTTGAGAGTTATGTACCAATTCCTGAAGGGACTTGCGGTCTATAGGTTCAGGGGAGGATAGTTTTTTATTTAGCTGGTCTAACAAAAATTCCTGGTACTGAATCATGTGGAATTGACAGTTTAAGGCCCTGGCCGAAAGAGTAGCAGAAGTATAAACCTTTTTACCCCACCTCTCTAATGCTCTAGATTCCCTTTCAGAGGGGAGAGGATTTTTGGCAGAGGCAGCTGCCACAGCCTTAGGGCCCTGTGAAATGGTTTCAGGATCTGCCACAGGAGCCTTATACAAATGGTAGTGTGTGTCCGGGACCCTGTAATATCTGTCTGGCTTGGCAGGGGCCGGAGGAAGAGAATCAGGGGCAGTACAGGCATCATTATATGCATCATCAACAACTGTTAGTACTGGAGGAATGGCTAAAGGTCTATGCTGTGGTAAGTGTAAGAAAGTCCTTAGCCTTTTCCTTGAATCTGAAAAATCCTGGCCCTGCCATTGAAAGTGTTTCCTCATAGAATATAAGGTTTCCCCAAAGGAAAATTCTTCTGGAGGAGAAGCAGAAGGAATGGAATCTTCTGCATCAGAATCCTCATAAGGAGAATATGGGCCTTCCTGAGGGTTTGAGACATCCGATTCATCCGAAGAATTGTCTGTGGAAACAGGTTCCGAGGGTTCAGTCCTTGGCCTCTTCTCTAGAGGGGGTTGAGAGGCCCTGTCTGGGTGAGGTTGGAATCCCCTGATCAAAGAAATGAGATCCTCAGCCAGGCTGAGCATTTGAGAACTAGAGGTAGGCCTGTGAGAGGGAATTTTAGCAGGTAAGGCCTTAGGGGATTTAGCTGCTTTAGCCCTGGCAAAAGCCTTGATAGACATGGATGCAGGGGGTCTAGCAGCCCCACGTGCAGGGGTAGATATGTCTAAAGGAATAGTATCTGACAAATCCTGGGTGCTTGTTTCAGTAGGAACAATTTCTGAAGCCGATTCAGCCATGCTCTGTGAAGCCTCGGCTTCCGGAGGCCTGTTTTCGGCCGAAGGAAGAATAGAGGACTCGGTTTCAGCCGAACCCGAGACACTCGCGGTTGGCCTGGCCGTGGTTTCAGCCGAAACCGCGGGCCGCGAGTGTCAGTCCTTTTCCTTGCGTTTTTTAACTAATTGTGCTGTCGGAGTCTCCGACAGCATTTTGTAAGCAAAAGCGGGACCAAAAAACTCCTCTGCAAACTCCGACCGACGTCTAAGCGTCCGTCGGTTGAAAGAAGCACAGGCTAAACAAGCTGATACGTCGTGGTCCGGGCCTAAACAAGGAAGGCAGTAAGAGTGGAAATCCTTATGAGGTATTTGTTTCCCACAAGTTAAACAATTATTTACTTTGTCTGACATCGGCTGAGGCAAGAAAGAGTCCCCAACGGGGTACTTAGCTTTTTAGAAGTCTTCGGTAGTAGAAATCTCTGGATCTGACCGACCGGCACTTGCGAACAGCTTCTGCTTCGGGCACCGCGCGGCAAGAAAGACTGAGGAAAATGGCATCGGCTGATGCCTTTATACCACAGCAGCTATGACGTCGGGTGGAGTGCGACATCAGCCGAGGCCAGACCCAGACTTTGAAATCCGGCCGACCGAAGGGCTGCCTGAGGCAGGACAACCCATATGTTAGGACTGCAGATGCATCCTTGAAGGACATCCTGACGATAGTCCTGGAGTGACAGCATCTGACGCAGAAATACTATGTCTCTGGTATTCGGGCCGACTGAGGGCTACCTGCAGGCAGACAACCCAAGTGTGATGACTGCCATAGTGAAACACGAAGAACATCGGGGAACATATATTCTTGGTATGTACTGATTTTTTTATAAATCATCTGATGAGCACAAAGCATCCTTCTTGTTTTCCTGTCCAACCTATCCAACACCTTTTGCATACAGTCAATTACTCCAAAACTGCACGTCACGACAGGAAGAGCAAATTGGTCTACAGCTTAGAATTTCTTCCTAGATGTCAATGCTGTTTTCAGTATTAAAGTCTTCCAAAATATTCCTTACTAAATTTTACTCGCATTTGTTCATGTTTTATTGTTGATCCTTCAATTCCCACATATTTATATACTCCTTCCTGCTCAAATTCTTTTATATCACATTCCTGCCCCCAAAAAAGAAGTCAAGTCTTACCATAACATTCCATCTGTGTTGTCGATCTTCACTAATTCTACACTGTGGGCATGGTTCCTACCCTCGGAACCAACTTGGTTGTTTACTTCCACTCGCGCCTTCAAAACTCGAAATAGGCTCTACCCATAATGTTCCTCTTTAAATGACCTCAGATCGAGTTTGCCTAAAAAGTGGCAGACAGACAGTAAACAACAATAAAGAAAATAAACCAGATCTGTGTCCCTATTATGAAGCCAGTCTAAGAAAAATTTGATCCACTAAGAGTCTCAGGCCGGGGAAGGAGGGGGAATGTCAAGGACCAGTGAAGATTGACAACACAGATGGAACATTATGGTAAGACATAACTTCTTTATCTGATGCTGTCAATCTTCACGTAATCCTTGACTGTGGGACACAGTCTGTAGCTACCTGAATCTTGGGAGGTCTCATGGAAGAATATTCCTGACACCATCGAATGAAATGATGCACACCCCCTAGAAACCTGCTCCAATTTGTGATGAGTGATAAAAGTATGAGAAGACCACGTGGCTGCTGCACAAATGTTGCCTTAAAAAGTTCTGGCATGAAAAACCACAGAAGCTGCTACGGCTCTAGTTGAGTGGGCTTTCACAGGGCGTGGTGGGGAAGTCCCTTTGAATGACAGATGAAGGTGATACAATCTGAGCCATTTAACTAACGTAACCTTGGAAACTGGGTTACCTAAGGAAAGTAAGGGAAAGGCAAAGATTAGTTGTGTAAAATCTTACCATAATTAAAGATGGCCTTCTCTTCCATGTTGCAGTATTCTCACATATGGGATCCTCCGCCTCAGATGGCCTGAACATCCGGCTCATATACAAAAGCTTAGCCGGCTGCTGTAAGGTGCGTGGGAAGTCACACGTTGGGACAATAAACCGTGTGCCACAAATGTGACATTCGCACACAATGACCTCAGAACTGAATGGCCAGTCAGACAATAGTCTATGGGCAGCTGAAAAGATGCCTTCAAGATAGGGAAAAGGTTCTATAGAGAGTAGGAAGGAGGGAAAAGAATATTGAAACATGGAAAAGAAGGACATCTATACTTATGGTAAGATTTTACACAACTAATCTATGTCCTTCTATTAACCAACAAGTTCACCAGCAGGACTAGTAGACACAAAATTTATTTCCAGGTTAACCGCTTTCATCAAAGTAAAATTGACTTCATCAGAACAATATACAAACAGTCATGTGGATTTAAATATGTTACTGTAACACAGGATAGGTTAAAATCCCACCAATCAAACAAAAATCCCTTGAATAAATTAATACCCTAAAAGGCATACACTATAAAAACTAAACAATCCAATAAAAACATTTCTATGAGAAAATCACATTTTAAAATCAAACCCTTTCTGTTCTTTCATTTAAAGCAGGCAAGATAGACAAAAAATCATTTAATCCTGGACACAGATTAGTTGCCAAACGAAGCTGCCATATCAATTCCCTTTTGTTTAAAGTGTTTTTCCAATTACCACCCCTGGGGTTTATTTCTATTATATCCAATATCCCAAACTTGAATCCAGAACAATTAGTACATATTTTACTATGCCTGAATAAGGCATTAGTTTCTTTTGAACTCTTAATAACATATAAATGTTCATATATCCTGGACCTGAGAGCCCTCTCAGTTTTCCCAACATAAAATCCCGGGCAGGAATTACACTTAGCCAAATATACTATTTTACTAGTGTGACAATTACCCTTTTTAAAAAACACAGTGTCCTGGTTTGTATTATCAAGTTTCAAACTAACAACTGACAATATAAATCTACACTATGTACAACAACCACAGGCTTTAGTAAATTCATTTGATTTTGCACTGCTGCTGTTCGTGTTACCCTCCAAGGGAAGTTTCAAGTTGTGACCCACTTTAGTACAAAAAATAGGTTTTTCACCCACTGCTTGTAAAATATTAAGGTCACCCCTAAAATATTCCAATTCTTGCAAAGGATGTTCCTTATGTCATTATAATGTGAACTGTATCGCACCACACATGCCTGGGAGAAATTGTAGGAAGAATTCTTGTTTTTTCATTATTTTTTGTTTTAGAAAGACCTCTACCCAACAAAGGTTGATATTTCGAACCCCACTCTCTCAAAATCTCTTGTAAAATACCCTCCACAAATTCCAGTGGATAGTCTCTCTCCAAAAACATATTCTTAAGGTCGCTGAATTCTTTAATGACGTCCTCAAAATGAGAAGTCATTCTAGAAATTCTAATAGCTTGTCCCTTAACAATACTTTTTTTCTGGTGTAGTGGGTGGTGACTTTGAAAATGGAGATAAGAATTTTAAAAAGTTTTCTTTCTATACACTTTAGATCTGAAACAACATACATCCTTAATAATAGTGGTATCCAAATAATGGATTTCTTTCTCATTACATTCATAAGTAAATTTCAAATAATGAGCGGTGCTGATTAGGTATTCAATAAAACCAGCAATACTTTCTTTAGTACCCTTCCATAAAATAAAAATATCGTCCAGGAACCTACTGCAAAACAAAATATCCAAGTGCAACCTGCTTTCGAAAATAAATTCCTTCTCCCACCCTAATAAAACAATATTTGCATATATGGGGGCACAGGCTGCCCCCATAGCAACTCCCTTTATTTGTTGGAAGTATTGCCCTTCAAAGAAAATATAATTATTATCTAAAATCAAGGTCATAATTTCACAAACAAGCTGCACACGCTCTGAAGATAATCTAGAATAATCAAACAACATTTTTTCAAAATAATCTAAACCTTCCTCCCTAGGAATACAGGAGAATAAATCTTGCACATCTATTGTCAAAAAAATCAGATCAGGATTCCATAAATCCTGCTTAATCTGTCCCAGAAAATCCCAAGAATCTTTAACAAGATGTGGCATACCCTCAACTACATGCTTGACCATCTGGTCCACAAACACTGTCAAATTGTGTGTTTTAGACCCCCCTGCTGCCACAATAGGCCTGAATGGGGGTGACAAAACATCTTTGTGGATCTTAGGGATGCCAAACATGCTAGGTACCTTGGGAAAATTGTTTAATAAAAAAGAATGGGACTGCCTGCCTAATCCTTTGTTCCAATAAGTATTCTTCCAAAAACCCATCAATACGCTGATAAGAAATATTAATCTGATTCTTGGATACCTGCAAATAGCTTTCTTCCTGAAACAAAATAGATTGGATAAGGTTTTTATAATCTTCACTGTCAAAGTTACAATCCCCCTCCTTGTCTGGGGTCACTATACGAATACTTCTGTCATGTTTTAAAGAAAAAAATAGTTCTTTCTCTTTGGAACTCAAGTTAAAAAATAACTTCTTGTTAGCCCAAAGTTGATACAACTCTTGTTTAACCACATTTAAACTAGCTACCAAAGGGTGTAAGGGAGGATTAAACACACTATTTTTTCTCAAGGCCGTAGATTTATGCCCAATACTATCAGTATTGTTACTAAGAAACAACAATCGAAAATTTATTTTCCTAGTAAACATGTGAATATCAAGCAAGACTTCTGCTATATCTGGTATCCTAGCAGGAACGAATTTAAGCCCTTTAAAGAAAAGTGAAAAGTATTCTTCAGAAATAACTATCTGTATAGTTGTAAATATTGAATCCTTTAGAGCTGCAAATAATGTCAGAATGGACAGAGTTCCCATCTAATACCTGCCCCTGCCTCTCCCCTTGTGGTATTGACCCCTGCGGGCGGGGTAATCGGAGTTGTAATAATGCTGGACTCCTAGTTGTCTGTTTGCTATGCTTTCCGAGCGTCTTAGGGTGGGAAAATCCTCTTCTACATGAAAACCATCATTAAATGGTTGCTCAAAGGGGGTCCCATTACCAGTAGCTTCTGAATAACCTCCACCTCCTTGATGATTGAAACTCCCTGGCACAATTTCCTGGCTATAACTATCAATAAAAAGCCTGTCTGTGGGGTATACTGTTTTGGATTTATACTGTTGAACATCCCTGTTAAGCTTACTTTTCTTTTTCTGAAATTGTATATTACACTTTTTTTCAACCCTCTCAAGGAATTTAGAATACAGTTCCTCATATTGAGGAAATATAAATCTTCCAAAATGTCCTTGTTAAGTATTTCCATTTCTTTAAATAATGTAACCTTCATATGTCCTTCTATTCTCATGTTGCAGTATTCTCACGTGTGGAAGAGTACCAAAGCTCAGCCAGATATATGAGTGGAGGAAGAAGTAGCATGATCCAAGAATCCATGGAGGATGACTTTAGCAAACCCTGCCCTAGTTCTGGAGAGGTTATCAGATTTATAGTGTTTAGTAAAAGTGTAGACAGAGGACCATGTAGCTGCCACAATGATGGTGGCTATATCAAGGCCTTTCAGGAAGGCCCCCCCCCGAGGAGGCCACAGGTCTGGATGAGTGGGCTCTCACACTGTGGGGTAACTCTTTACTGTGGAAGGAGAAGCAGAAGGATATAGTTTTGGAGATCCAGAAGGATATGGTCTGTTTGAATACAGCTTTCCCCACGAACCTTGGGTGAAAGGATCCAAACAGCTGGTTGGACATTCTGATATCCTTAGTCTTATCAAGACAGAACTGCAGTTGCCTGTGAACATCAAGGGAATGGAGCGCACACTGTCATTCTGTGGCAAAAGAAAGAAGGTGGGTAAATGACTAGATTGGTTAAGTGACAGTTCATTGACCACTCTGGGCTTGAAAGAGGGTTCATTGCAGAGACAGACCCTATACTTATGAAAAATAAGGTAAGGTGGAATAACCATGAGTGCTTGTGTGATGCCCTGCACTGGCCCAGTAATCAAGAAGCCAAATCCTCACCACTGGCAACAAGTGTAGGACATACACACTGGCAGGATGGCAGGTACAGACACAGTAAAGTAAAATTTACGTTAAGAGCACAGAGAGAACACAGTCATTCTGGGGCTGGTTTCTCCCTCTTTCTCCAGATCCCCAATAAGACTCCCCACTGCCATAGCTACAGGGTTGAGATCTCAGCTGAGTGGCCAAACCAAAATCTCCAGTACTCTCCCTGTCCAACCAGTGTTTCATGTCCCTGCCCAAGTAGCTAACACACCAACTCTAAAATTTGATTTACACACACTCTCCCTTCTCTCTCTCTCCTGGGAAAGGCTGGCACAGGTTTACTAGCTATGCCCCTTTCTACCCACACTATAAGGTAGTTTCCCCTGCCACCAAGCACTACTTATCAGCTACATGGCCCTTAAAGGGTGTCCAATCCTACTGTGTAATATTACTATTAATCCAAATGGTAGTCTGACCAAGAGCAATGCTATTTAGGAGTGACCTGTATAGTGTCACCAAATAGCTATGCAAGTACTCTAACAGCTTAAATATCTCTAAACAGACCAGCCACAATTAAAGGTTTAAATATACTTAATAATAAACGCACAAAACAATACTCAGTGAATAATCGGTTACATCAGAGTTCAGAATCACAGGAAATATTTAAAACAGCATTGCACGACAATCTCAAATAAAAAAAGAAAACATCTAAGCTATACTTTACTATATTCCTATCTGAGTCTAAGAGAGTTACTATGCCCTAGAAACGTACTTACACAGCAAGGCAAGTGCAGCTGAGTGGATGCTTCCTGGTCAGAGACAAAATACAAAATGCACTGGCTCTGAGAGCGTTCTTAAATTAATATCAAATATTACTGCTAGGTTAGCTTAAATGGCATCACTTTTTCTCACCTGACTTTCAGTTCCCAACCTAAACCTCCATCGTCAGAAACTAACAGAATTTAGCATCTCTCTCAGATGTTTACAGATTCTGGAAGTCATAAAACAATAAAACACTTCTACATCTCAAACCTAGTAATTACTTCATTTTCAAGACAATACAAAAAAACTTCTAGCTCTAGATACTGTCTGCTACAGCACTGAAACTGAGAGATAACATCTTCTGTTTATGGCCCAGTAATTATAAAAAAAATTTAATTTCAACTATTTTCTCTGATTTGTTTTTCAAGTTAACCTCCTGTGTTCCAGCTTCCATTAAACATACACATCTAAACAGTCAGAATAGTGCAGGTACATTCTTGTTCTATTCTAATAGGGCAGCTGTGGTTACATTTTAGCTCAATACTTTACACACACACACCTGTATAAATCATATCAATATTCACAACTGACATACGATTATTTACAAAATTCGTGATAGCTGGGCTGGCAGTGTGACAGCTTGTAGCTCTGAGACTCTTCTGGCTGAAGTAAGGGCTACAAGCAAAACAGTTTTCCAGGTACACATCTTTAATGTGGATGAAGCTGCTGGTTCAAAGGGGGTGGTATTGAGTTTCTCCAGAACGTCCTTCATGTCCCAAGGAGGAGGAATGCGTTTTCTCTGCGGTCTGATGTGCAGGACTCCCTTGAGAAAGAGCTTCACTTCTAACTTGGATAATAGGGGTGGATCGAGAGGTAAACAGGCTGAGATAGCTGCCAAATGGACTTTCAATGAAGAATATTTAAAGTTCAGACTTTAGGAGCTCACACAAATAGGCCAAAACTACAGGTATAATTGCCTGAAAGGGGTGTAGCTACCTTTGAAGATACCAGGTAGAGAACCTTTTCCATTGTGATAAATAGGATCTCCTCAGAAGTAGATTTCCTGGTCTCCTGCAGGACAAATAGCACGTCCTCTGACTAAAGGTATCTGAAAGGGCACAGAGGTTTATCGCCCACAGGGTAAGGCTGAGGATTTTGCAGGTGTGGGTGAATGAGATCCCTTTTTTTGTGTGATGAGGTCCATCTTGTGAGATAATCTGTGGTGACTGTCCTTGGCTAATGATAAAATAAAGGGGAACCAGTGCTGCCCTGGCCAATAGGTGGCCACAGCAAGATATCTGGCTTGTCCCAGTGAATTTTCAGCAGGACCTTCTGTATTAGAGGGAAGGGGGAAATGCATTCAAGAACATCCCCTTCCAGGAAATTGTAAAGGCATCCACTCTCCAATCTTGTGGTGAGTGGAACCTTCAGCAGAATAGCCATAGATGTCTGTTCTAAGGGGAGTCAAACAGAACTATCGGTGATGTGCCCCATGAGTGGACTAGGTCTATGAAGACATCTCTATGTAACATCCATTCGTGATTTTGGGACAATGATCTGCTGAGGGTATCTGCCTGACCATTGTTGTGTGATGGGGTGTACACTGCCTGTAGTGTAACATTGGATTGAGTGAGCAACTCCCATGCTTTTATGGCCAGTCTGCAGAAAAAGTAAGACCTGAGCCTGCCCTACTTGTTTATGTACCACAAGCACTGTGGTGTTGTCTGTCAAGACTTGGAGAGGGTCTAGATGTAGGAGAGGGAAGAATGTCTTCCGGGCTAGGAGAAGAGCAGTCATTTCCCTGATATTTATGTTTTTTTTCCAAAGGCAGGGCTCACATTGAGGTTGTACCTTGAGTCCATTCATAGTGGCTCCCCATCCTAGATCAGAGGTATCTGTGCACATGTGTTGAACAGCACTGAGAGGTTGTAATGGGAGTCCTAGATTCAGGTGAATCTGCTGAATCCACCACTTTATTTCTTCTTTCAGGCAGGGGTGGAAGGGCACCTGAAAGTCTACGGGGTGGTTGTGTTGGGACCAGACATTCTTCAAGTACCAGTGGAACTTTCTCAGGTGTAGTCTGGCAAGGGGCAGCATGGGGTTAGTGGCTGCCATTAGACCCACTAGGTAAAGAAATTCCCTGGCTGAAATGCAGTTGACTAGGAGTAAATTCTGAAAAAAAGCTGGTCAGAGAAATTACTTTTTCTGGAGGGAGGAAGGCCTTCATCACATCCATCCTTATTCTGCAACCCAAGAAAATTTGGTCTTGGAAGGGTGTAATGGAGGACTTGAGTAGGCGGACTGTGAAACCCAGACTTTCTAGGAGGTAAATGGTGAATTGGAGGTGTTTCTGTAGAGTATTTTGCTTCCTCTGCCTGGATGAGAAGGTTGTCCAAATATGGGAAGATCTGTATGCCTTTTGTTCTGGAAAAGGCTACTACTGTGGCTAGACACTTGGTAAATATTCTTGGTGTTCTAGATAATACCAAAGGGGAAGGCAGTAAAATGATGTGCGAGGATGGCACAGCAAAATGGAAGGAATTTGCGGAAGTCTGGGTGGACAGGGATGTGAAGATACCCCTCCTTCAGGTGTAAAGTGGCCATGAAGGCACTGGGTGTCAAAACTGGATGAAGGGTTTGTAGGGATAAGCATGTGGAAGGAAGGTACATGCAGGAAGGGATTTAGAAGAGACAGGTCCAAGACGGATCTCCATGGGCCATCTTTTTTTTTTTGGTAATCAGGAAGAGCCTGGAATAGAAGCCTTGACATTCTTATCCTGGGTGGACCCACTCTATTGTTCCTTGTAAAAGTACATCTTGAATGACCTGAGGTATGAGGTGGGAGGTGGATTTCTTTTTTTGGAGGGAGTGGGATGTCTTTTGGAGAAGGTTTATCCTGCCAAGTCATATAATACCTTTTTCCACAACTGAAAGAACCCAGTTGTTTGAGGTAATTTGTTGCCACAAGGAGAGACAGTGGGAGAGGTGGGCAGAAAGGGTGAGATGATGAAGGGTATTTAGCCAGTCATGCATTGTTAGGTCTGTCTAGTGTGAGAGGAGCTAGTCCTAGAGGATGAAGGTTTCCTGGCACCTTTCCTTGGCTTGGAGGAAGAGAATGTGGATGCCTTTCTTACAAACCTTGGCTAGGTAATTCCTATGTAATTTAGGGACTGGGGATACACAAAGAGCTGCTTGAGATCCTGCAGTTCCTTGCTTTTCTCTTGCGGATTTTTAAAAAGTTCTGCACTATGCTTACCAAAAAGGAACTTGTCAAGATATGCATCCATGATTTTGTTTTTGAAATCATCTGGTAGAGGTTGCAGCCTAAGTCAGGAGTACCTACGTATAACAGAAGCAGATGCACCTGACCTAGCTGATGCTTCTGCAGCAGTGTAGCTGCATTTAATGGATAGGCTGGCAACTTGTGCTGCTAAGGATAGTTTTGAAGCAACCTGAGGTTTAGTTGGAGAATCAGGCATAGAGGAGAGCAGATTTGAGGCCTGGGAGAATAGGTCTAAGACATACTTTACCATACAAGTCTGGTAATTGATGGCCATAAAGGCCAGGGTTGAGGAAGCGCAGATCTTCTTTCCTCGTCTGTCCAGCAACTCACTGTCTTTATCTGATGGTAGTAGGGAAGAAGAGGATAGCTGCCTAGACTGTTCTGTCTGCTGAGACAGCACAATCACAGCTGCGTCTGTCATAGGAGGTTTAATGAGAAATTTAAAATAATCAGGAAACTTGTAGAACCGATCTGGTCTTTTTGGGGCTGGAGGTTGAGATTCTGGAGTCTTGGAAGCACAGGCAAAGGCGTCTAAGTATGCTGGTATTACTGGAGAAATAGCAGAGGGTGAGGGGGACTCCTCCTGCAGAAGCTTGTAATATCTCTTTTGCACCTCTGTCATTGGAGTAGAGTCTCATTTTAAATATTCCCTCATTTTGGAGATGGTCTCCCCGAAGGTTATGTCCTCCGGTGGGGAATCCCCTTACAAGGAATACTCATCTGGAGAGCAGTATTCCAGGGGGGGAAGCAAACTGTGAGGCATAGGAGAGAGACTAATCAGAACAGGAGGAGTGTTCCTCTTGAGTATGTGGAAGTGGTATGGGAGCAGCAAACTGGGCAGGAGGCGGGCCTGGGACAAAAGGTTGGAAGAGCAGGAGTTTGTGAAGCAGTAGGCCTCAGGGCTATAAAGGCCTGAAAAGGAGACTGAGAGAATGCTTGCCAATCTGGCTGATCTGCTGCTGCGGAAGACAAATGCTTCTGCTTCCTTTTGAGGGAAGGAGTCTTAGGACCTGGCTAAATAGGAAAGGCCTAGTATCCAATGCCAGAAGTAGAAGTGCCTTCCCCGGAGACGGATCGTAACAGAGGCCTTTCAGGCAAGCCTAGTCCCACCCCACCCCCAACATCACAAAAGTACAGTAGTGTACCTATGTATTCACTGTTGCAGTCATTACACTTGGGTTATCCTGCTGGCAGGCTACCCGCAGTCAGCCCGAGTTCCAAAGTCTAGGTCCAGCGTCGGTTGCTGTCGCCTCTTCCCTGACGTTAGTGCGACAGGGGTATAAAAAAATGCAACCGACGCCATTTTCTTCAGTTTTTCTTGCCCCAGATATCAGGTGCCCCCAGATAGGAAGGCTGAAAAGAATAAATTATGCCAAAAAGCATGCATGTAGTAATATAAACATTTCCTTCATCTACAAGCAAATACACCACATAGGTTGTAAAGAGGTGAGAAGTACAGAGAAGTCCCAGCAATAAAAAAGGGAGATGGTGGGTGGGTAACCTGGACTGCAACAGTGAATACACTCAAACATCTACATTTATGGTAGGTACACAACTGTACTATGTTCGTGTTTCACTGTTGCAGTCATTACACTTGGGTTGAATCCTAAAGCTGAGGTTGGGCGGCTGGGTCTAAATTGGATTTGGAGAGGCTACCAGGCCCTGCAGAACTGCAGTGGCAAAGCCTGCTCTGGATTTAGAGTAGAGAGATAAGTGGTAGTGCTTGGTGAAAGTGTGCACTGAACTCCATGTTGCAGCTTCTAAAATGTCTTTGGTTGGTACGCCTCTGAGAAAGGCTGCTGAAGTGGTTGCTGCTCTGGTAGAATGTGGCCTAATGTCTTTAGGCACTGATTTGCCATGTTGTGCAAAACAGAAGCGAATGCAGTGTCCTATCCATTTTGAAATTGTCTGCTTTGTGACAGGCTTTCCTTGTGATCCTGCAGCATAGGCTACAAATAGTTGCTCAGCAGCATAGGCTACAAACAGTTGCTCAGTTTTTCCTGAAAGCTTTTGTTTTGTCCAAGTTAAATTGTAGCTGTCTGTGTATATCCAAAGCGTGCAGAAGTCTCTCCCCTTTATTCTGGGGGTTTGGGTAGAAAGTAGGTAAATGAATGGTTTGGTTCAGAGCCACAATGAAATCCACCTTTGGCATGAATGTTGGGTCTGTCCTAAGAGAAACCCTGTCCTGGTGAAAAATGATGAAAGGTTCCACAGCCATTAGTGCCTGTAACTCTGAGACTCTTCTTGCTGAAGTTATTGCTAGGAGTAGAGCAGTTTTCCATGATAAGAATTTTATATCAGCTGTGCTGACTGGTTCAAAATTAGTGTGAGCTTTTCTAAAACAAAATTGAGATCCCAAGTTGGTATTGGCACTCTCCTTGGGGGTCTTATGCTTTTCGCCCCTCTGAGGTATTGTCTTATTAGAGGATGTGAAAAAATAGGAGGTTCCGTATTGTAATGAGCTGAAATGGCAGAGGCATGGATCTTAATTGATGAGAAGGATAGGCCTTTGTTCGCCATCTCAGTTAGATATTGTAAAATCTGAGGTATATTTGGAACAAGTGGTTCGAGCCCTTGTGCCTGGTTCCAAGCACAAAATCTCTTCCATTTTTCTGCATAAGATTTCCTAGTGCTGGGCCTCCTAGCTTCTAAAATGACATCCATAACAGCTTTAGAGAGAGGCGCAGTCTGACTGGCTACATTATCTGCCATGCTGCCAGATTTAAGGTTCTGAGTTGACTGTGCAGAATCTGGTTGTTTTGTTGTGTCAGAAGATGAGGAATTTGAGGTAAATGCCAGGCTGGGCCTTGAGACAAGCTCTTTAGGAATGGGTACCAGTGCTGGCGTGGCCAGTCTGGGGCAATCAGGATAATTTTTGGCATCTCGTCTGATTTTTAGGAGCACCTTGGTAAGAAGAGGTAGTGGAGGAAAGGCATAAACTGTCAGGGTTTTCCAGCTGAATGATAGAGCATCCACTTTCCTTGCTTGAGAGTGATACGTTCTTGTGCAGAATTTCTGTAGTTGGCAATTGTTGAGGGGAGGCAAAAAGATCTATGTCTGGGCGTCCCCATTTCCTTGTTATCATGCTGAACACCTGTGGATTTAGTTTCCATTCGTGAGGATCCATGATATTTCTGCTTAGTTCGTCTGCCAGCGTATTTTTTGTTCCTAGCAGGAACTGTGCCTGCAGATGTATTTGATAGGTCAGTGCTGTGTTCCACAAAGTCATGGCTTGCCTGCATAGTGGTAGGAATGTGTGCCCCCTTGCTTGTTTATGTACCACATAA
The DNA here is from genome assembly GCF_019279795.1 of Protopterus annectens. Lineage (NCBI taxonomy): Eukaryota > Metazoa > Chordata > Ceratodontiformes > Protopteridae > Protopterus > Protopterus annectens. The sequence continues at coordinate 446,930,229 of NC_056731.1, read as the reverse complement.
CTGTGGTATTGTCCGTCTTTATTAGTAAGTAGTTGTCCTGGATGTAGTAGGTCCTTGAAAGCTGTCAGGGCATTATGAACAGCTAGCATCTCTTTTTGATTGATGTGAAGATGCATTTGTTCCTTGGGCCACGTGCCCTGAATACATTTTCCTGCCATGTGTGCCCCCCAGGCATAATCCGATGCACCCGTTGTTATTGTCTACCCTGGCTGTGGGTAAGGTGAAAGGCTGTCCCTTGTTGTGGTGACAGGCCTGGGACCACCATCGAAACTCCAGTTGTAGGCAGGGAATTAAAGTTATGATTGTTTCCAGGCTGTGGCAATGTTGAGTCCAAACACTTTTTAGATACCACTGTAGTTTCCTCATATGCAGTCTTGCATATGGAATTAGTAGAATGCAGGACGCCATGAAGCCCAGGGCCTGCAGAATTTTTCTTGCAGGGAGCTGGGTCTTTGTTGCCATCATTTGAAAGTAATGAGTCAATTGCCTTTGTTTGTCTTGCGTGAGATAAGCCATCTGGGCAGTTGTATTTAAGCTTGCGCCCAGGAATATTATCTCGAGAGGGCACTAGTTTTGATTTCTTTTCGTTTACTGTGTACCCTAGGCAAATTAGTAATCTTTTTACAAATGCCAGATGCTTTAGAAGAATGTCCTTGCTCTCTGCTTGAATAAGGCAGTCGTCCAAGTAGGGATATACTTGAATTCCTTTTTGTCTGCAAAATGCAATTACTGGTGCCAGGCATTTTGTGAAGACCCTGGGCGCAGTAGATAAGCCAAAGGGCAGTGCAGAGAATTGGCAATGCATTGAGCCAGCTATGAATCTGAGGTATCTTCTACACGATTGTCTGATTGGGACATGCAGCTATGCCTCCTTGAGGTCCAAAGTAACTAGCCAAGCCTTCTTGCCCAGCATGGGTAGAAGTTGCTGTAGTGTTAACATTTTGAATTTTGGAACATAAGTATTTAGGATTGATAAGTCCAGTATTGGTCTCCAGGCTTTGTCCTTTCTGGGTACTAGGAAAAGTCTCGAGTAAAATCCTTGTCCCTGTTCTTGCTGTGGTACTCTTTGATTAGCTCCCATGTCCATGAGAGCAGCAATTTGTTTTTGTGCCTCTGCCCATTGGTTTTGTGGCAGGTCTGGCATACCTTTTGATTTTGGAAGGGTGTGAAAGTGGAACCTGTAACCCTGAGAAACAATATTCAGTACCCATTTGTCCTGGGTGATTATGTGCCAATTTTTTGAGAAAAGTGCTAGCTTTCCCCCTAGGGGTGCTGTCAAAAGGTGCTTGGCATCTGTAGAGGGAAGTCATTGGGACTGTTTCCTATAAGGTTGTGACTTGTCTTCTCCTCCTTTGGGGGCTGAAGCACCCCATTGTTTTGGTCTGTAAGAGCCTTGGGGCTGAGATCTGCCTCTTGGGTGACTATCTGCCTCTTTGTGGCCTGACACCGGAAAGGACCAATTTTTTGAAGGCCAGTTTCTGCTAAACTTAGGTGGTTGAACCTGTAAGAAATCATTTACTGTCTGCATTGATTTTGCTTTATCCTCCATTTTCTTTAACACCTCTTCTGCCTTAACACCAAACAAAGTATCATGCTGTAGTGGAGCATCCAATAATTTTACTTTTAACATGTTCAGGTAAACTTTGTTCTTTCAACCAAGCATGCCTTCGTATGACTGAGCCTGTAACTGAGGCTCTACAAGAAGCCTCTAATGAATCAAAACCACATTGTAAAGTATGCTTTCCCACTTGTTCAGCTGCATGCAATAAATCCTGCATTTCCTTACTGTCAGGAATTTCTGAGTTTGTAACCATTTTCTGCTTTAACAAGGACATGAGGTACTGTTGATATTTAAGCTTGTGAAACTGGCAATTTAAAGCCCTTACAGCTAAAGTAGCAAAAGTGTAAACTTTTGTCCCCCATCTATCCACAGCTCTGGAATCCCTATCCGAGGGGACAGGATTTTTAGCAGTGGAAGCCTTAACCCCTTTAGGACCTTGAGAAATTGTTTCTGTGTCTGCAGCAGGGTTTTTGTAAAGAAATTTATGAGAGTCAAGGACCCTGTAGTACCTGTCTGGCTTGGCTGGTGCAGGGGGTAAAGAATCAGGAGACAGACTGAATCATCAACAATATCAAGCACAGGGGGAATAGCCTGGGGCCTGTGTTGAGGCAATAAAAGAAAGTCTCTGAGCCTTTTCTTGGATTCTGAATAATCCTGGCTCTCCCAATGGAAATGCTCCCTCATGGTGTGCAGGGCTTCCCCAAAAGAATAATCCTCAGGCGGAGAGGCTGAAGGTATAGACTCTTCTGCATCAAAGTCCTCATAGGGAGGGAGAGAATATCCCTGATCAGAAGAGGAATCAGAGGAAATAGAAACCTGGTCAGAGGAATCATAGTCAGTGTCTTGCCTACACCTTTAATACCCACTCTTCCTGGGTGATGTCCTGTCAGGCTTCTGGGTATAGCGAAATGTGACTCCAGACTGGCTCTGGAGAAGCACAGTCGGGCCTCCCATCAGAAGCGCTGGTAGGAAGAACCGCGAAAGGAATTGTGGTCCCCCTGGTTACGCGGGCCTCCTCTGCCTCTAGGGCGGCATCTACCTGAGTTACCACCCCCACCCCTGCCTCCGGAGGGGGAATCACTTTGTGTGTCTTGAAAAAACCTCTGCGGCTTTCTGAACCACATTTTCCCACCCTTCTGGCCCTTGGGATAAGGTCTAGAAGGCATGGAAAAATGGACTCCCACGGCAGACAGGGTTTTTCCTTCCTGCTCGCACCTAGTGAGAGTATCCTTCACCTTGGTTCCAAACAACGCTGAACCGTCAAATGGGGCATTGGTGAACGTAGACTTGAAGGTCTCCGTGAAATTACACAGGTGCATCCAGGAGTGCCTTCTAGGAGAGACTCCTGAACTCGCTGCCCTACTCGCTCCATCAGCTGCATGCAAGATCAGCCTCATGGAGGAGTTAGTAATGGAATTTAGGGTAGACATATGGGCACTGACCTTCTGAGCCACTGTGTCAGAAATGTTACCCTGCAGAGACTCTCCAAGCTCTTTTAGGAGATCTCTTTGGAGCCGTGTAAAATGTGACAAATAGTTCAGCGACCGGACAGTAAAGCCACTGAAGAAAACATACGCTTCCCATACCGGTTCATGTTCCTTGACTCCTTGTTAGGGGGATGGATGGTAGATGAAGTCTCAGCTAGTTCCTTCTTGGTAGCCGCTGCCACCACCATGGCATCTACTGGAACGCCCTTTGTGAGAAATTCCTTGTCAGCAGGGGCGGACAGAAACTTGTTGGGTCTCCTGGGGACTGGTTCCACAGTGTCAGGGGTTTCCCACACCCTTCGACAAACAACATCCATTTCATCGAACGGAGGAGAAATCCAAGAGGCAGAGGATTGAGTCCCAAAGGCCTTCAGGAACACAGACTCCTCAGAAGGATATTTGGAGGGCCAGTCACCTTCTCTGCTTCAATATCTCCAGGATATCTGAGAAAGAAATCTTCAGAGGATGACTTGGGGGACCCCTCTGACTCCTTGAGGTCGGTGTCTGTAGTGATAGACTCGTCCTGGGAGTCTATGTGCTTCCTCTTGCACACACTTTTTCTGGGGGGCACCTCAGGCAAACACTCTGGGGAGACCTCAGAAGGTTGGGGACCACTCATGGAGGTATCCTGAGGCCTTGGGTATCCACTGTCCAAGGACAGAGGGCAATAAGAAACTGATATTGGTGCTGGAGGGGGTAGTGTGTCGGTGCCATCAGACGCAGCTGAGGACCTGGCCAGCACGCTCCGCATGACCTCAAAAGCTGATCCCCCCCATCTCTGAAAAACGACCAACCGTGGAAGCTGTTGGAGCCAAAGGGATAAGGTCCAAAGCAGAGGCAGGGCCCAAGCTCACCCGTGCCGAAGCACCAAGCGGGAGGCTCGGAGCCGAAGAAGATAGACCTGAGACCTCTCCCTCTGGTCTGACCGAGGAACTATGAGCCCTGGATCCCGCGGACGGAGACGACGGGGTCAGAGAGGAGATCGGAACAGAGATGGCAGGATGGACTACTGGAGCAGACGCAAAGGCATCAGATGGAACAGACAACTCTGGCTCCGAAAGCCAAGAAAGGCTCGGAGGAGGAACATACGAGGATGGATGGGTGGACAGGCTCCTGGGCCAATTGGGCTGGTGCCGAAAATAATTTGGCCAACACCGGTGATTGGAGCAGTCTCTGTACCACTCTATCCACATCATCGTCCGAGAGTGCCCTGGAGGACCTAGAGGATAACATCGGAGATCTGGACCTCCCTACAGAAGGAGACTTACGAGAAGGAGAAACGGTCTAGAAACTGGAGACCGGCTCCAAACAAGTATCTCCATCACCAGCTCAGAGACTGGGAGCCGATGTTGACTTGGTCAATTCACCCACTTCCTTCGGCCCCAAAGCCAATGGAGCCGAGGAAGCTGAAGTAGAGTTGGCAACTTTCTCTGACGGAGCAGGAGAGCATTTTTTTGATTTAGAGGTCTTGTCTGCTTTAGAGGGCGAGGACTTAGCAATGGAAGCCCTCTCCAAGTCTTCTTCGAAGGAGGGTTTCAGTAATCCCTTTAGAATCAGTTAGTTTGTTGTTCCTATCTTGAAGAGCGTGTGGGCTAAAGGCGCGACAGAACACACAGGATTCTTGGAGTTTGACAGCCCCCAAGCAATACACACACACACACACACACACAGAGTGCCCATCAGTAACAGACATTTTATATCCACATTTATCACATTTTTGAAGCCCAAAGGCTTGTGTTCTTTTGTAACCTTACACATATTGGTATGACACTGCACACAATATCAGAAGACAAACCCGACACCAACAACAGAAAAACACAGGAACTATGCCTCTAAATTAAATGGTCAGAGAACAATAAACATCACAGGGAATAAAGGACCTCTAATTTAAATGGCCCTGACAAACAAAACAAGGGAGGACTAGGTCCTCTAAGTTAAACGGCCCTAGCCCAAAGGGATGGGGCAACACCGGAACAACCACACAAAGGGAAACTGGGACGCATACAACTAAAAGGAAGGACTAGGTCCTTTAACTGAAAGGGGCCTAGCCCGTAAGGGAAGAAATGCAAATGGGATACCAAGACAAAAAGCCAAACAGGCTACACAAACAGTTTTCTCATCAAAAAAACAGACTAGCTATGAAAATAGCTTTTGGAGCAACAAACTACTAAAAAGTAGAAAGTTATACTTGGCCACGGCCAAGAGTGAGACCATGTCTGAGCAGTACGAGCAGCAAATGAGATCTGGGGAAAGTGAGCAGTGCAGCATGGGATACCTCTTAGCCACGAGCCAACTGAAGACTTCGAGCTAGAGTATGGCTGAGTCAGAGCTGAGGTTTGGCTCCGAACCCACGGGTAAGAATGTAGGCAAGATTGGACTACATAACATCCTGAGTTGTCTGTGAACATCAAGAGAGTTAAGTACTCTCTCACTGCCCCCCTGTGGGTTAGTGAAGACAGGTAGGTGGATGGTTTGATTCAAGGAGATGTCATTCACTACCTTCGGCATGAATGAAGGGTTAGTTCTAAGAGTAACCCTGTCATTGTAGAAAACTAGAAAAGGTGGGATAGCCATGAGGGCTTGCAGCTCTGATACTCTTCTGGCTGAGGTCAAGGCCATGAGTATCACCATTTTCCATGTACAGTATTTTAGAGAAGCTTTGTCTGCTGGCTCAAATGGAGGGAGCATGAGCTTTTCCAAAACATAGCTAAGGTCCCATGGGGGTGGGGGTGTTTTTCTGGGGGGGCCTCAGGTGAAGAACCCCATTGAGAAACAGCTTAGCTGGTAGTCTGGATGCTAGAAAAGGTTCCAGGGGAAGGCATGCTGAAATAGCAGACAAGTGGGCTTTAATGGAGGAAGAGGCCAAGCCTGTCTGCAGTAGCTCACATAGGTAAGACCGAATTAGAGGAGTCTTGCTTGCCAGCTAGTCCAACTGTCTTCTGCGACACCATACAGATACTCTTTTCCACTTCTGAAAGGTAAGATTTTCTTGTATTTCATTTCTTGGCCTCCTGCAGAACACTGAGCATGTCCTCATTTTAAAGGTGTCTCAAGGGGATCAGAATCCTATTAGCCATAGGGTGAGGTGCAGCAACTATCACTGAGGGTGCATTTGGGATGCCTTGTGCTGTGTGAGAAGGCCCACTCTGAGGGGTAACTTGTGGTTATTGCCCTTGGATAGTTGTAAGAGTAGGGGGAACCAATGCTGTCTTGGCCAATAGGGAGTCACCAACAAGATTTTTGGTCTGTCCTGCTGGATTTTTAGCAGGACCTTCAGGATGAGGAGTGGGAAGAGGAAATGCAGAGAGAAACTTTCCCTTCCAAGAGACTGAGAAAACATCTGTTGCCAGTAGCTGAGGATGGGGTGTCCTGGTGCAAAAATCCAGTAAGTTGCCTGTTGATGGAGGAGGCAAACAAGTCCATTTGAGGTGTACCCCATCGGTGGACCAGATCCAGGAAGACATTCCTGAGAAGCATCCATTCATGGTTGTATGTGATGGTTCTGCTGAGATGGTCTGCCTGGGAGTTCTGTAGAGAGGGAATGTAGACTGCCAGCAGGGTCACCCCCTGTGGGGTGGCCAGTTCCCATACTAGGAGAGCTAGTCTGCAAAGTAAGTAGGATTTGGTCCCTCTATGTTTACTGAGGTACCACAGGACTGTGGTATTGTCTGTGAAAATCTTTAGTGGGCCTTTCTGAAGGTATGGCTGGAAGGCTCAAAGGGCCAGAAGGATTGCCCTCATCTCTCGAACATTGATGTGTTCTTGATTTTGTGGCTCTGGTCAGGGACCATGCACTGTACAATGGTCCAGAGTTGCTCCCCAGCCCAAGTCTGAGGCATCTGTGTGGATAGGGGTGTGGTTGCAGGGAAGACCTGGATTGAGGGTCACGTGTCAACCATCACTGGATTTCTAGTTTGAAGCATGGTAGGAGGGGGAACCCTGTACTCCAAGAGGTGGGAGTGTTGTGTCCAGACTGACTAATGTTACCACTGCAGCTTTCTCAAATAAAGTCTTGCTAATTGCAACATGGAGATAATGGCTGCCATGTAATCTAGGAGACTGAGGTACTGCCTTGCAGCCAATTCTGTTGACTGAAGGACCCAGAAGTAGATGTTCCATCAAGTTTCCCACCTTTTGTGAGGGAAGGTAGGCTTTCATGACATCTGACCGAATTCTGCACCCCAAGAAGACAATGTCTTGAGTAGGTTCCAGGTGGAATTTTGGGTAATTTATCTGGAATCCCAGAGACTGTAAGAGGGACACAACCAGGTGTATATGCTGCAGAAGGGTCTCCTGGTTGCCTGTCTGTATCAGCAGGTCATCCAGATAAGGGAATATCTGGATCCCTTTTGTCCTGCAGAAGGGAATCACTGGAGTCAAACCTTTGGTGAAAACTCTGGGTGCAGTGGAAAAACCAAAGAACAAGGCAGAGAATTGAAAGTGAGAAGGGCCCACCAAAAACCTCAGGTATTTCCTGAAGGTGGGCTTTATGAGGATGTGAAGATGGGAATCCTTTATATCTAAGGTGGCCACAGACCCCTGGGGGGATAAGAACAGGAAAAAGGTTGGTAGGTAAAAATCCTGAAAGTTGGAACCTTTAGGAATAGGTTGAGATATGAGAGATCTAGAATTGGTCTCCAAGGGCAGTTTTTTCTTAGAACCACGAAAATCCTAGAGTAGAAACTTCTTCTTTTTGCTGTAGGGGGCACTGGTTCTATGATGTCTCGAGTCAGCAGTGCCAGTAGTACTGGCTACAGGAGGTGAAGCTCTCATTTTGGAGGTTGTGAGATGCATTTTCGTTTTGGGGGCAACAGCCAAGTCATGAAATACCCATTTTAAAGGGCTGAACTACACATTTGTCTGAGGTGATGGATGCCCACACAGGGAGACAGTGAGAGGCAAACCAATAGAGGGGAAAAAGGGAGGAGGTGGAGGTTGTAGGTTTGGCAGGTAGTCAGAAGCTATCTGCCCTGTCTTGAAAGGGTGGCCTATGGCTAGAGACAGGTGTAGCTCTAGCTGGAGGGAGTTATCTTTCTGGAAAGTTTTTAGGCCTAAAGGGAGCAGCAGGGCGAGAATGTTTTCTAATGAACTGTGTTTTAGCTAGGTAGTTTCTTTGAAATTTAGGAATAAGGGAGACTAGCAGGTGTTTCAAATATTGCATTTCTTTCCCCTTTTGTTGAAGTGACAAACAAATCAACCACTTTTGTTCCAAACAAGGCTATATTGCCCAGGGGGGCATCAATCAGCTTTGCGCTGAAATCATCTGGATGGGCTGGAGGCGCAGCCAGGAGTACCTTCTTAAAGCAGCTGCTGATCTTGCTGAGGCATTAGCAGCATTACAGCTGCACTTTATTGAGTGCCTTGTAACCTGCAAGGCTAGTGCCAGAAGGGAAGACTGTGAGGTTTTGGCAGCACAATCTGGTGCATCAGCCAACTCCTTGGAGGCTTTCTCCAGGAGTGATGAGGGAATATTTAGCCCCGTGTGTCTGGTAGTTAGTAGCCCTGTAGGACAAGGTGGCGGAGGTGTAGATTTTCTTACCTAGACGCTCCATGGTTTTGCTGTCTTAGTCAGCAGGCAGGATAGTGGTGGTGGGTAAAAGTTTAGATGCCTTATCTATGGAAATGGAGATGGTGACAGGATCTGCTGGTGGACATGTAAGGAGGTACTTAGCAGTCTCAGGGACTTCAGAAAGTCTATCAGACCTGCGTGGGGCAGGTGGTTGCGAATCAGGATTTAAGGATGCTGAGGAGAAGGCATCCAGGAAGGCAGGCAGAATTGGGGGAACAGCAGACGGGCTTGAGGAATCCATCTGAATGAGGACATATCATCTTTTTGGACCTCAGTCATTTCAGAGGACTCCTGCTTAAAATGCTCATCTTGGAGATGGTTTCCCCAAAAGTCAAACCTTCAGCTGGGGTGTCAGGGTCAACAAATTCTTCCTCTGGGGTACCATACCCCAAGGGAGAAGAAAGCTGGTAAGTCTGAAAGTGAATCTTCAGATGAAGAGTCAAGAGAGATCTTCCTCTTCCCTCAAGGATGAGTCTGTGGTATGAGGCCTTGGACTCAGAATGCGAGGAGGGATGTTAATAGTCCCTGCAGAAGCAGGACATAAGGCCATGAAGTCATTAAACAGACTCTGTCTGAAAGCCTGCCAGTCAGGCATGCTTTCATTGGGAGTAGAAATATTCTTCCTTTTTTCCTCCTTTTTTAGAGGCCTGGCAGGATTCTGATGGGAGGAGTGCCTGGAGTTTGTAAGGAACCAGAGGCACCCGACAGATCCACTGAAAAGTACAGCTGTGCACACTTACCATAAATGTATATGTTCGAGTGTATTCACTGTTGCAGTCATCACATTTGGGTTATCTGTTTGCAGGTAGCCCTCAGTCGGCCTGATTATCAAAGTCTTGGGTCCTACATCGGTTGCTGTCTCATCTTCCATGACATCAGGTAGTCAGGGGTATAAAGCATGCAGCCGACACCATTACATCAGATTTTCTTGCCCCAGATGTCAGGTGCCCCCATAATGGGAAGCAATTATATACAAGGTTAAACTTCCAACAAAAAGCAAATACACCAGAAAGCTTTAAGCATAGTAAACAAGAATAGAGGTATAGTCAATAGAAGTCAGGGGACTGGAGGGAGGGTAACCAGGACTGCAACAGTGAATAAACTTGAACATCTACATTTATGGTAAGTGTACACAACTGTACTATGTTCTTCATGTTTCACTGTTGTAGTCATCACATTTGGGTAGATTCCCAAAGCTGAGGATGGGAGGAGGCAATTATACAGCATTAGGACCAGCTATAAGGCCCTGCAAGATTGCAGTGGCAAAGCCAGCTCTGGATTTAGAAAACAATTGCAAGTGGTAATGCTTGGTGAAGGTATGTACAGAACTCCAGGTAGCAGCTTCTAGAATGTCCCTGGCAGGGACACCTCTGAGAAAGGCTGTAGAGGTAGATGCAGCCCAGGTGGAATGAGGTCTTATCCCCTGTGGGGTAGGTTTTCCATAGTGCTTATAGCAGAAATGAATGCAAAGGCCTATCCACTTAGAGAGAAGGTTTGCTTAGAAATGGCCTTCCCCTCTGCCCCTGCAGCAAATGCAACCAGCAGCTGTTCAGATTTCCTGAGAGGTTTAGTCCTGTCCCAGTAAAATCTAAGTTGTCTGTGCACGTCCAGGAGTGCAGTATTCGTTCCCCTTTGTTCTGTGAATTAGAAAAGAAGGTTGACAAATGAATGGTCTGATGAAGGGCCACACTGGATACCACCTTGGGCATAAAAGGAAAGATTGTTCCTGAGGGACACCCTGTACGCATGAAAAATGATGAAAGGCTCCACTGACATGAGAGCCTGCAATTCAGACACTACTCTTCTAGTGATGGCTAGAAGGAAGGCTGTTTTCCAAGAAAGGAATTTCAACTGCATTTGCAGCTCGCTCAAAGGGAGGCAGAGTGAGCTTTTCCAATACAATGTTAAGGTCCCAGGCTGGAGTAGAGGCTCTCCTGGGTGGTCTTAGGGTTTTGGCCCCTCTGAGGAATTGCGTCAGCATTGGATGAGAGAAGAGGGGTGGCTCTGTATTATAATGTGCTGAAATGGCAGAGGCATGAAATTTGATTGAATAAAAGGAAAGGCCCTTGTGAAGCATCTCAGTTAAGTATTGAAGAATATGAGGTAAACTGGGCACTGTTGTGCCCGTCCCCTGAGTTTGGCTCCAGGAGCAAAATCTTTTTCATTTTTCAGCATAGGATTTTCTAGTACTAGGCCTCCTTGCCTCTAGTAGGACATCCATTTCTTGCTTATTGAGGGATGGTAACAGAGAGATCAGGTAATTAGCCAGGCTGCAAGGTTCAGAGTTTGAAGCTGTAGGTGCAGAATCTGGCCCTCCTGCTGGGACAGCAGGGCAGAGGTCTAAGGCAGGTGCCATGGTCCCAGCAGTCACGCACTGCGCAAAGGAGGGTACCAGTGATGGCGTGGCCATTCTGGTGCAATTAGTATGGTCCTTGGTTTGTCCTGTTTGATCTTTAGTAGCACTTTGGAGAGGAGAAGCAAAAGGGGAAAGGCAAAAAAGTACAGTTTTGTACCTACCATAAATGTAGATGTTCGAGTGTTCACACTGCTGCAGTCATCACACTTGGGTTATCCTGCCGTCAGGCGGTCCCGCAGTCGGCCCGAGTTCCAAAGTCTTGGTCTGGCGTCGGCTGCTGTCGCTTCTTCCCTGACGTCAGTGCACCAGGGGTATATAAGATGCATCCGACACCATTTTCTTCAGTTTTTCTTGCCTCAGATGTCAGGTGCTCCCAATAGGTAGGCAAAACATATTGCTATATAAAAATATACATATAAAAATAAAACGTCACAAGCAAATAGACCACAGAGGTTGTATAGGATAGAAAGGTATAGGTAAGTCCAGCTAGTTCAGAGGGGAAGGAGGGAGGGTAACCTGGACTGCAGCAGTGTGAACACTTGAACATCTACATTTATGGTAGGTACAAAACTGTACTATGTTCATCGTGTTACACTGCTGCAGTCATCATACTTGGGTTGAATCCCAAAGCTAAGGATGGGTGGTGGAACTAAACAGGGTTTGGAGAGGCTAGCAGGCCCTGCAGAACTGCAGTGGCAAAGCCAGCTCTGGTTTTAGAGTATAGTGGTATGTGATAGTGTTTGGTGAAGGTGTGCACTAAACTCCAAGTTGCAGCCTCCAAAATATCCTTGGTTGGTACCCCTCTGAGGAAGGCTGTTGATGTTGCTGTAGCCCTGGTGGAATGGGGCCTGATGTTACCAGGTACAGATTTCCCATGGTGTGTGTAGCAGAAACGGATACAATGTCCTATTCATTTTGAAATGGTCTGTTTTGAGATAGCTTTTCCTTGAGATCCTGCAGCATAGGATACAAAGAGCTGGTCAGATTTTCTGAAAGCCTTAGTTTTATCCAAGTAGTAACGTAATTGCCTGTGAATGTCCAAAGAGTGTAGGAACTTTTCCCCCTTTGTTTTGGGGGTTTGGATAAAAGGTGGGCAAATGAATGGTTTGGTTTAGGGCCACACTGGATACCACCTTTGGCATAAAGGAAGGGTTAGTTCGTAAAGAGACTCTGTCTTGATGTAAAATTATGAAAGGCTCCACTGCCATTAGGGCCTGTAGTTCTGAGACTCTTCGTGCTGAAGTTATTGCTAGCAGCAGGGCAGTTTTCCATGATAGGAACTGTAGATCACCTGTGAAAGCTGGTTCAAAGGGCGGAAGTGTAAGCTTTTCCAAAACAAACTTGAGATCCCAAGTTGGTGTTGGTGCTCTCCGGGGCGGTCTTATGTTCTTAGTCCCTCTGAGGAACTGTCTTAGTAATGGATGTGAAAATATAAAAGGATCTGTGTTGTATTGAGTTGAAATAGCTGAGGCGTGGATCTTAACAGATGAGAAGGAAAGTCCTTTGTGCAACATCTCAGTTAAATATTGAAGAATTTGAGGAATATTTGGGACAAGGGGATTCTGGCTTTTAGCCTGGTTCCAGGCGCAGAATCTTTTCCGTTTGTCTGAACAGACTTTCCTGGTGCTGGGCCTCCTGGCCTCCAGAATGACGTCCATCACAGCTTTAGAGAGAAGTGTTGACTGGTTGTTTAGGCAATTTGCCATGCAGCCAGATTTAAAGTCTTGAGCTGGCTGTGTAGAATCCGATTGTTTTGCTGAGTGAGCAGGTGAGGAATTGTAAGTAAAATCCATGGTGGGCCTTGAGCCATGTTCCTTATTATTGGATACCAGTGTTGGCGTGGCCAGTCTGGAGCAATGAGTATCATTTGTGGCCTCTATAATCTGGCTTTCAGCAGTACCTTTGCCAGAAGAGGCAGTGGAGGAAAGGCATACACTGTCAATGTTTTCCAACTGAATGAGAGGGTGTCCACTTTCCAAGCTAGTGTGTGGTAAGTCCTTGTGCAGAATTTCCATAGTTGGTAGTTTTGGGGGGGAAGCAAACAGATCTATGTCTGGACTCCCCCATTTTTGGGTTAGCATTGCGAATACTTCTGGATCTAGTTTCCACTCGTGGGGATCTGTGATGTTTCTGCTTAGATCGTCTGCCAGTGTGTTTTGTTTTTCTTTCCTGGCAGGAATTGTGCTTGTAGTTGAACTTGGTAAGTCAGTGTTGTGTTCCACAAGGTCATTGCTTGTCTGCATAGGGGGTAGGAGTGTGTGCCCCCTTGCTTGTTTATGTACCACATCACTGTGGTGGTGTCCATCTTTATTAGTTGTTGCCCTGGATGTAGGAGGTCCTTGAAAGCTGTTAGGGCATTTTGTACAGCTAGAATCTCTTTTTGACTGACATGTAGATGCATTTGGTTTGCAGGCCATTTGCCCTGAATACAATGTCCTGCCATGTGTGCTCCCCAGGTATAATCCGATGCATCTGTTGTTATAGTTTGCCTGGCTGTGGGTAAGGTAAAAGGCTGACCCTTGTTGAGGTGACATGCCTCAGCCCATCATAGAAACTCCTGTTGAAGGCAGGGAATGAGTGGAATTATTGTTTCCAAGCTGTGGCTGTGTTGAGACCATACGCTTTTCACGTACCATTGTAATTTCCTCATATGCAGTTTTGCAAATGGTATTCGTAGTATGCAAGATGCCATGAATCCCAAGGCCTGCAGAATTTTTCTTGCAGGGGGCTGGGTCTTTGTTGCCATCACTTTGAAGTATAGAGTCAGTTGTCCTTGCTTGTCTGGCGTGAGATAAAGCCATCTGGGCCGTTGTATTTAAGCTGGCACCCAGGAATATTATGTCTTGTGAGGGCACT